>NC_140950.1:5275000-5685000 GCF_014529385.1 Adiantum capillus-veneris | reverse complement strand
AGCAACAGAGGACTTCCTACTTGAGTACTTCAGTGACATGACCATTGTAGCAGCCCATGCCCACAGGGTGACTGTAATGGACAAAGATAGTGAGACACTAAAAAGGGTAAGGTGGAGGTATGACAAACTTCTGGTCCCCAATGTCTGCATGGATAAGAAAATGAGGGAAATTTTGCTACACCCCCCTGAGCTATTGCCACAAGTCACAGTTGTAGATGTTACACATGATGTGATATAAGGGCAAGGGCAGAGACGGTTGCTCGCCAAACAGAAGACATGAGGGAAGCAGAGCTTAAGGAGAAAGCAAAAGTAGCAGTGGAGTCCCAGAGGCAAACAGAATGCAATGTGACCCTGTCCATAGATGCAAGCAACAAAGAAACTCTACTTTCAATGAAGGATGGTTTGCTTGCAGAGATACCATTTATAGATGGAGCAAGAAAGCTGGCTCTAGAAAAAGTGGATATTAATATATTGCTGAATCCAGATGCTTAGATCTCAGATACAATTATCTATGCTTGTCTTAAGTAAGTATTAATATTTTGCTAACTTTGAAAACTCAAATGATAGGTGTACTAACTCAGGTACACACCCTGCAATTTGATCAAAAGTCAACTTCCATCGCACACCCACATGGAGGTGTTCCTTCTCGATCCACAAATGTCAGTGATTATTAGATAGAAGAACAATCCATCTGACACATTTGAGAGTTGGTTTCTCCACTCTGCTATGCTGGAAGTAATTGTCATCATCTTTTCATATGAGAACAACCATCACTGGAGTCTCATATGCCTTGATGTTGAGCAGCCAGCAGTGTGGGTGTTCAATTCAATAAAAGGAACCCATCCTAAAATTAGGCTGTAAGTGTTATGTATCAGAAAGTGTTTCTTATAGATATCCATGTAAATTTGAAAGCCTCAAGCTAACATCCTAATACTCCTTTGTGCAGTTGTATAAAGAGGTTGTTGCTTGCTTATGGCAAGCTATGTGGAAGATATGAACTATACAAGGCCCCAATCAAAGATGTACCTGTACCAAATCAAACCGATGCAAATTCTTGCGGTGGAGATGTCTTCTCCATGCAGAATATGTCCTGCAAAGCTACTTTGCATTAAAACCTTTCATGACTAAGGTAACCATTTGGCAATGCATTCAGTCACTTTTGGTTTTCTTTATACAAGACTTCTCACCATGTGGTCTTTCAATTTTGCAGAGTGCTGTGAAAAACTACACATATGATTATTTGCAAAGATATCGGGTAAGTCTAATACAACACCTGCTCACTATGTCGAACCCCAGAGAACCTGAAGATAGCGGCTTGGACGACCGCACAATTGATATGACAATACATGACGAGCCACCACGACAAACCCGTGCATCAGATACAATGGAATCACAACGGGCCAAGGGGTTCATATCAGCCGAAGATGAAAGAGCCAAGGATGAAGAAAGGTCAAATGAGCATATGCAAGGTGCTAGTGTACAAGCAGAGGGGCTTATGGAGGAGACAATGAAAGAGCCAAGTAGGCCAGTGGAGGAGCCAAAAGAGCCCATGAATGAAACCCTGGATGAGGCAAGGATGGATGAGGAAATCAGGCTTACGGATGAGCAAAAGGATATGGATCATGCAAGCCGTCCAATGGAGGCAGAGGAAAAGACCTTGGAGGAAACCCTGAATGAGGCAGAAAGAGCCATGGGGGAGACCCTTGATGAAGATGAGAATGATGACTACGACGATGAAGCTAAAGCAGAGGATAGCAACAACGACAACAACACTATAGAGACCCAGTATGGACCCTTGCTACCTGTAGATACGATTGTTCCGGTAATGTCTATTCAAGTAAGGAAAAATATGTTCAGCTTCTAACTACTTATATGTACTTGTATACTTTTACAGAGGTTGATTATCTTGGACATCAATGGATTGCTGCTGATGCACGTGCCTTTGGGTATAGCAGACCCCTTTGAGGATTTGCAAACATTTCGAATGGGAACTTGTCGAGTCGTGGTTCGTCCAAGAACCAAATAATTTATTCAATTTCTTCTTCCACGCTTCAGAGTTTCCATATGGTCTTATATGCAAAGGCAAAACTTGTCGCCACTAGTTACAATAGTTTGCGGTGTATGCGGTGCTCACACGTCAGATTTTGCCTTTTTGTATGATCAAAGAAAATGCATTACCGTCGAGGGTCACTACCACCCTAAAAAACCACACTTACCTCTTTTGTACAAACCGTTTAGCCAAATTGATGTACCCTTTGATGCAAATAATACACTACTGATTGATGATACTCCTAAAAAGGGAGAACTAAATCCTCCAGGAACAACTATCTCACCACCCTCTTTTGAGGGGCATACCTTTGATTTTTACCTTGAAGATATTTTGATTCCATACTTACAGAAATTGTATCTCAGTCCATTGTTCACGGATGAGTTTGTACTTTCAAATGAATTAAGATGACTCTTCTATCATGTCTTTGTCTTGCCTAACATTGAGAGAGAGAGAGAGAGAGAGAGAGAGAGAGAGAGAGAGAGAGAGAGATGTGGCAATGACTAAAGAAATGTATTTCAAGAACACTTATATTCACAAAGCACAATTGACAAATGAGCTCAAAAAAACTTCATGTATTGAAAGTCATTCGTATACACTTGGGTTCACAAGAATCTCTGTTACATTGACACTATTTCAACCCGACCATCCAACTCTTTGCACAAAATATCTTTTTCCCTACGCCGCATCAGCTTATGGCCAGCTAGGAAAAAAGAAAAATCTGAAAGGTCCCTGTCCATTGACTCTTCAATTATGTCGTGCCGCAACTGCAGAAGACTGCATAACTCCCTTATTGTAACCACCAACATTAGGACACGCTCTTTATCAAACACTTCCACATCCACAACAGGATTATCTTCCAAACCTGCAGAAACCTGGTCCATAGGAATGTACTTACCTATGAGCATTTGTGATCGCATATACCAAAAGGAGACTAACAGTGATTGGCTTGCAATCATGTACTTGACAACTAGAGTGTCAAGCACGACCTCGCACCGTATGAAAATCTCTTCCTTTACATACCATCCTCTGTCAAGAAGTTTGTCACAGGATGACTGCTGAAATGACTTGCACATGAACATAGTTTTCGTAACACGTATATTGTAGTTATGAACAACTCTATGAACAGTGCAACAGGACAAAAGTTTGCAATTCTAACCATTTTGGTGGGAATAGAGCTACGTAGAGACCTCTGTATATCCTTGTAGAGCTTACTTCACATTGCCTCCACCATTGTTTCCTCAGGAACTGGCCAGTCCACAGTGTTCCAGTCGGTTGGTAGAGGTACTTTCACCAACATGCCATTCTTATTCCCTGGGCAGAGTTGGTAGAAGTGGTCATAGAAAAATATTCTTTCATCAGCCAAGCTTTTGCTGTTTCTCCCTGAATACTGTAGAGAACCAATGTGGGCATGAATGGCAAGGAAGAGTCCTATTATGCACTCCACAGGCTCCCATTGCTCATAAGAAGAGGATAAACATCTGCAAAATATATAACAAGAGTTAAACTAAGAGTATCAATAAGTCAAAATGACAAATCTAATGTAGTTGAGATGTGAAGAATGGAGCCATTGCTCATAAGAAGAGGGATAAACGTTGCAAAATATATAAGAAAAGTTATAATGAGAGTATCAATAAGTGAAGTGACGAATCAAATGCAGTTGAGATGTCAAGAATACTTACAATTGCAACGTGGTTGATGTATATCTGACACATTTCCACCGTTTGCTATCACGTCTGGATGGGTAAACACATGCTGAACAAGAACTTCCTTTACAGATCTTTTGGCGATTTCAACTTTGAAATCCAACACTCTGGCCTTTCATGCTGAGTGGTAAACATTGATAGCACTAGACCTCTTGGCTCTTCTTGGTTGCATGGGGACCCATGAATCTTTGTTTATCCTTTGTCCAACCCATTGGTTCTCTGCACTTATTGCAGTTGATATTGTAATTGAGGATATGCTACTACTTGGCCTTCTAGGTACAGTGCAGGTGTTGGTAGTTGGTGTGAGAGACCATAAACACCTAGAGCTTCTTGGGCGAGAATATGTGGAAGCCATAGCTCTGAGAGAAAAGCTTTAGTGGAGGGAGATTCACTTTGAAAGCATCCTAATGGAGGGAAAGTGTTTTAGAATTCCAATATCTTGTGCGGGCTTAATGGTCACCCTCTAGTACGTTAATGACCATAAGAGAATATCAGCTGCTGTGGGACCACACATGCACCTAATAGCTCGGTAAAAGCAAAGAAGTTACGATGCCACAATCCTAGATTCATGAAAGTTTTTAGGATATTTTCCTATTTTTTGAGTCTTTCCACGTATTTTCCTACGTAACGTAGCCCTCCTGCTCATTGGACGCGCTCTATTTTCTCTCTCCTTCATATGGCCCTCCAAATGACCTCCGAAATTTCCTAATGTCTCCACTAACATCACCCAAACATCTCACTTCTCTAGCTTTCTACTCTATTTCTCAATCATCTCTCAACTTCTTAACATCTCTAACTCTCAAACATCTCTTAACTTACTAACTTCTCCACTAACATCACCCAATCATCTCACTTCTCTAGCTTTCCACTCTACTTCTCAATCATCTCTCAACTTACTAACTTCTCCACTAACGTCTCTCACTTCTCTAACAAGTAACATCTTTTCAACTTTGCTAACATCCTTCAACTCATACCCTTTAGCTTCCACACTCTTAAAACTCACTCTCTGCATGCACTTCTCTAATCCTTAAACACACATTTTCCTTGCACTAACATATGCATTTCAATTTTAAAACACGGATCCCACCAAACATGGCATCTACTAAATCTAGATTTCTTTGTGCCTATTTCAATTGTCGTAGAATTATGCTACCTATCTTTTCTCATTTGGCCAACTCTCTTAATTACTTTTGCTAAAATTCTATTAGTCAAATTGTAAAATTTTATCAAATATGTTTGAATTTAGATTTCACTAAAAGCCATCATTCTTCCTACAAATGAATGAAAATATCTCACATATGAGCAAGGATAAACAAGGATTCAATATTGATCCCTCTAAAACTATACTTTATCTCACACTACTCAAGTCACTCTCACTCACTTCTACTTTTACTCACGTCTCACTCTCCCTCGAGCTCACAATCCTTTTTAACTTCTCTCCTCACACAATAACTTAACCACTCAATCAAATTTCATCAAAACATGGATTTCATATTCATCTTGCACACACATAAAACCGCTAAACATCCAAATAGGAACAACAAAGACTCCTCAGTATAGCCCAAATATCTACTCATAAATGACAATACATTAGAACTCACACTCACTTTCCATATGACATGAAATGACATCTCCCTTTCTATATCGTATCTCAATTAAAATGAGCAAGCTATTTCATATTACAATAAGAAAACATTTTGTTTTATTTTTCATTTTTCTAAATCAAACATTCATTACTTACTCTCTCTTCTTTCCTATGATTCCCTCATCATTGAGCTAAGGTGATTTAATTTACTAATTTCAAATTTTCACCAAAGTTTGCAATATGGCCTATCACACCGTAATATTTATACCCAGACTGTCTCTTTTCATATATTTTGCTATCCTTGTTCTATCCAACCTTTTCTACGCTCTATTGAAAACCTTGTGTGGACATTTGGTCTCCTACGCTTTCTATTATCCTCTCCTCTCTCTCTCTTTGATCTCCCTCTTGCAGATATGCAATATATTGTCTAGTCTCATTCCCTAAAATGACCGCATTTACTTGACATTCATCTCTAATATGTCTCTTACATTTTTGACCATCACCACTAATATGTTTATTGTGATTTACTCTCAATCTCTCATGTTCATACAAAAGTAAGGTTTTTTCTATATTTAACTCCTCATAATCATGTTTGGTCTCAAAAGTAGAAGAACCTAATTTAATTTCAATTTGAAAATGCTCATATGCAAAGTGCTTCGTACATGCATCCTTATAATTAAGTATACTTTCTATGATATATTCCTTAAAAAGAAAAGTACACCTCTCTTCTTTAATATAGCATGCACCACTTAATTCATAGAGTACTAAAATTTCTAAGTAAATTTGTTGAAATATTTGTAAATGCTCCCTATCAAGACACACTTCTAACAAGGCTTGTATTTTCTCGATATCTATCAAGGTAGCTATATTATTATCTACTAGCTCTCTTTCCTCCCGTTCTACATCTCTTAGTAAACATGGGTTATCAAAATAAACATCTATATTTTTGTTAATAATGTCAATACAACAATCATTATTGATTATAGGAGTCATAGGCTTCTCACTCTCACGTGGCCTCTCATCATTGGAAAGGACTTGGTATCCAAATATAAGTTGCCTAGTCTCATCAAGCTCCTCTCCCATTGTATTAATGCACCCACTCTTTGCAGACTCTTTATCTTGTCTAGCCTTCATCAAAGCTTGTCCATTTTCTAGCTTTAATCTAATCAAATTTTGCCGAATTTGATCGAAAGCCTCATCAACTAGTTTCTGTTGTTTTAGTAATTCTACTTGAATAGCCTTTTCTTCTTCAAGTGCAGTAGGATCTCCTACACACCCACCTAGGTCTACTTCCACCAACTTCATGTTCCTCTCTGTCTGTTCTTATAACATGCTAGCTCTAACAAGGGATTGAATCTCTTAACTTCTATAAACTAATAGACAACTCTTGACTACATATTTTATTAGCAAACTCAAGGTCATCAAGACCAAGGTTCGAGCATGCAAAGTCTATGCAATGGGATAACCCTAAGTCTATTTAAGACTTGCCTTTCCCGACATTACTACACAAACATTGTCTCTTCCTTATTGGCCAAACCCTGGGTACCAGCATGCAAAATATATGCACCAGGGTGCCTTGTAGCTTTAATAACCATCTGGCTCCTGACGGACACACCAAATGAACGCTGCCTTCCAAGTTTGCTTAATGTCCAACGGTCCCCTAACTAACCTAAAAGTGCACTACTTTGCTTCTCATTTGCTCCTTTCAAGCCCATTTTAACAATTTTATTAATATACGTTCGTATTTTAGTTAATCTGCTCAATTTTCGTAGTCCAATACCCTACCCTCCTAGTCTTGTAGTCCCACTAGATTCTTTTTATACATTCAAACTTAACCAGATTGCTCCTAGTATGTATATTTAAGCATGAACATAGATACCAATTATTTTGATTTATTTAGGATTTTGTGTGCACAAGCTTAATAAAAATTATTCTTTATTCTCAAACTCAATTGTACCCAAAATGCTATGCACACATGCACAAAAATGATTACAACAGTTGAATCACAAGCATATTCAAAATTTCAAGCATTTATTTTTGTATTTAATTTTTAATAGCAATGTTTCTTTTCAATCTTATTAAATTGTTTGAAAATCACAAAGAAAACTGACCAGAAATTTTTTAACTCTCACTTCCGAATGTTCTGCTTTCTGTCTTTGTCCAAAATCAAGCAGCGGCTCCTCTCACTTTAGCATGAGTCACTCCGCAACGTAATCTTGAACTTTGCTTTCCAAATTTCACTCTTTCTCTCTCTCTCTCTCTCTCTCTCTCTCTCTCTCTCTCTCTTTGCTATGACATGCGGAACACGACTCCCTATATTTCTCTCTCCTCGTTTTTGGTACAGTCAGTAGATGGCTCACTCATCCTCGAAAGCGTGCATCACCCTTGTTTTCAGCATGGCGGAATTCTTCTCTCTCTACTTGTAATTCCTGCTCTCGGCATAGCAGATCTCTCTCAACATAGCGAGTAAAGGCTCCCTCTCTCACTCTTGGCTTGCTACTACAGGGCAACACCTTCAGCCCGTACTACACAAGATGATACCAACTCTCTCTACACACACATGCAGACATGCAAGGGTAGCGCCTCACGCTCCCTTCTCTCTCCTATTGGCTACTCTATGCCAGCCATTCTCTCTCTCTCTCTCTCTCTCTCTCTCTCTCTCTAACTAACTGCGCCCACACACAAGCATACAGCGGTTTCTTGCTCTCTAACTAACCACACACACAGGACCCACACACACATACTGAGCGCTACAGACTCCTCCTCCTCTCACTAGCATTAATAGAATTTCTTTCTCTCTCTCTAACTAACACACACACAGAGCGCTAGAGACTCTCAACTCTTCCTCCTCTCCTACAGCTCACGCTCTCCTTCCTCTGCTGGCGGTTTTTCCTCACACGGCCCGGTTCTGGCTCTCCCTCTAACTACCCTCGCATACTTGGCGGCTGTGGTCACGCCTTCCTCAAGCACGCGACCCTGCGGCTCTTCAGCCTCTCACTCCACAGTGCCCTCTCGGGCTCGCATGGCGGCCTCACACACCTAGCGGACCCTAGCTACCCTGCAACCACGCCCTATGGCGGCTCCCTTCATGCTCGCAACCTTCTCTAACTCCCTACTACCTCTATCGGCATCCCCCTACAGCATCCTCTCAGCTCTCTCGCACTCGGCTTGCTACAGGGCAGCGCTTTCAGCCCGTCTCTCTTTCTCTGCACTTCAGCCTCATGGTAGCACAGAGGGCAACCACCCTCATGGCTCTCTCCCGCTCTCAGGTCTGCCTCCGTTCTGGCGACGGTTCAGAATTGCCAACCGTTGCAAGTTTTTTTTCTTTTAAAAGAAAACATGAAGCCATGGTCTTTAAGATCCGATTCCCACCCTTAAAAAGTTTAAACATCGTAGGTACAATCCTGTGTGACCTCAAAGATCTAATGAGAACTAAACTCAAGATCTCGTCTCTCTATTCTCTTCCCTTCTCGCCATTTCTCGCCCTCTCTCGGTCTTTAAGTCAAAAGTTGAAACTTTTATCGGTAATGACACGAAAGCTTGTATAAACTTCCCGTTTCTTCAAAGACAAGCTCAAAATCTAACTGGGATTTTACAATCTCGACCGACTAACATGCATTAACACAAGTCAGGGCAAACTCACAAGACTCCAAAGATCTACTTCGGCTAAGACTAAACTCAAGACCTCTTATTGTAATACTCACCTTGAAACTTTCTCTACCTGGTAAGCTTTCCATCTCTTTCCAGTCGAAAACGGCCTAACTAGGTCAAGAACTTATGAACTTCCCTTAAACAAACTAATCGTAGCATTCAAATTTTAATCTAAACATCAGCAAATGCTTTCAAATTCTATCTAATCATTTATATGTAGCAACATCAAATCATGCTAAACAGGCATACATGTGCAATAATTTAAAATGCAAATGCTTCTAGCATGCCCATGCATATCCCAATTAACCGGAAGTTGTGTACAAATTGTCAAAAAGTATTGGGGTCTATAAGGATCCGTATGAAGGGCTCAAAAATTTACTACTTGATGACGCATGTCCCTCTCAAAGGAGAACCCAAGTTTCAATGGTAGAGCCCCCACCAAAAGAACAAGAAAGAAGTGAGTCTCCTACCACCTCGGTGGAGATGGCTCCACAAAAATGGCGGGCAAAATGCTCTCCAACACCCCCTAAATGGAGAAGACCATCGCATACTTCTCTACCCCATAATTCAAAGAGGGAAGAGAGAAAACAAGAGAAGAAAAAGGCAAGAAAGAGGTCACCCTCTTCTCCATCTTCCTCATCCTCTTCCTCTTCTGAAGAAAGTGATGGTGCACACAAGGAGGAACAAGGGAAGAAAAAGACGAGAAAGAGGTCACCCTCTTCTCCATCCCCGGGGAGGTCACTTAATAAAAATGTAACCTATCACTTGAGTTCAACACAAGGGTATTTAAAGTTCTTGAAACTTACAGAAATATATATACAGAAGGGCATTATTTTTTCAAATTTGAAAAAAACTTACAAATTTTAAAAGAAAAGGGTACATTATATTCCTAACAAAATTCAAAGATAAGGGGTTTTACAAACATGTCTTGAACGCACGTGATATGGTAGGTTTACACATAGTGAACCCCCCGAGTCTCCATCCTCCTCATACTCTTCCTCTTCTGAAGAAAGTGATGGTGCAGCTCTTGAACCACCTAAATGAAGAGGCCATAGGAAATCCTATGCCGCTTGGAAGAGGTCATCGAAGCTCAAAAAGTTCAAAGAGGGAGGAAAGAACATCTCTTTCCTTACCTACGATGGCAGTTTTGGTGCTATGGACAAAGTTTTGGCCTTCAACAATTCGATGCGGCGTTTGGAGATGAGGCTTCACGGAGTCCTCTAAGATACTTCATGTAGCCATGCATTTTTAAAAGTCCGCCAGGCAATGGTGGTCTAGCCTACGAGCAAACGGTGAAGCTCCACAAACATGGAAAGCTTTAAGAGCTTCCATCATGAAGCAGTTTTTGGCTACTGATGCCAAAGACAAAATACTCACCGAATGGCGAAGCTTGAAGCTCTCTCCCTATGAATCTATTCACAAATATGTATACAAGTTTTGGGATTTGCACCTCAAAGCGACTGTCTTCAAAAAGATGGAGTTTGGAGAGCAAAAGCAACAATTTTATGCACGCCTCGCCGAACCTTTACTGGAGTGTTCTTTGATGACATAATCATCTATTCCAATTCATTAGACGAACACAAGCAACACCTCCAGTTAATATTTCAAGTTTTAGAAGAGAATATAAGCTTTATATAAATCAAAGAAAAGTGATTTTTTCTTTTAAGAGATTCAGTATTTAGGTCACATTATCTCTCAAGATGGCATCCAAATGGATCCATCAAAGTTAGAGGTAATAAAAGGATGGCCTAATCCAAGGAATTTGCATGAACTAAGAAGCTTTATAGGTATGTGTGCATACTATAGACACTTCATAGAAAAGTTCTCACAAATCGCGGGACCATTACATGACCTAACAAAGAAAAACGTACTGTATATATGGTCCACCAAGGAGAACAATGCTTTTGAAAAGCTTAAAGATAAGCTTATCCTCAACCTGTGCTTACAGTGCCGGATCTCTCAAAGCCATTTGAGGTCCAATGCAATGCTTGTGGTGATTGCCTTGGAGCTATTTTGCTCCAAGAAGGGCACACTATAGCCTATGAAAGTCTAAGGCTCGACCCTGTTGAGCAAGCTCTAGGCATACATGAAAAGCAGTTCTACATGCTCTAGATTCATGGAAGCACTAGTTATTGGGGACTCCTTTCATTCTGCGAACGGATCACCAAAGCCTTAAGTACTTCATGATGCAGACCAAGCTCTTTGACAAACAAATGATGTGGGAAAATTTCCTTTCGCAATTTCATTTTCATATTGCTCACATTGCTGACAAGCATAATCAAGTAGCTGATGCACTCAAGATGACCGAGAGTGAATGGAGTATCCGTAGCAACTCACAATGATCTATCTTCTATGATAGATGAGTACACTATTGATCCCGATTTTAGAGATGTGATTTCAGCCCTTGCACTAGGGAAGAAGGAAAAACCATTTACCCTACAAGATGGTTATCTTCCCTATGGCAATAGACTATGTGTTACTAACTCACTACGTGAGAAAGTAATGTATGAATCTCGTGCTCCTCCTTATGGGGGGCATAGAGGGATTTGGTCTACCCTAAAAGGGATAGAAACATATTTCTATTGGCTTGCCATGAAAGCAAACATACAAGAGTATGTTTCAAAATGTGTGGTATGCCAAAAGACGAAGTTTGATAGAGGGAAGCAACCTGGATTGCTTCAACCGTTGCCAATCCCTAATTCACCATGGGAGAGCATATCCATCGATTTTATCTTTGGATTGCCCAAGTCTATCCATGGGAATACGAGAATATGGACAATAGTAGACATGTTTAGCAAACAAGCACATTTCATACCTGCCAAAAAGACTATCAAGGCCCATAAAATGGCAACCCTCTTTATATCACAAATCTTTAAATACCATGGCTTGCCATTGTCTATAGTATCGGATAGAGATCCTAGAATGACCAGTAATTTTTGGAAGGGTCTCTTTGAGAATTTAGGTACAAGGCTAAACTTATCTTTGGCCTATCATCCCCAAACGGATGGCCAAAGTGAAATAGCTAACCTAACCATTCTTGATCTACTAAAAGCTAATGTCACAGAAGTAGATCAAAAGTCCTAATGGGAGAAGTACTTACCCTTAGTGGAGTATGCCTACAATAACACTGTACATACTTCCACGAGAAAGGCACCTTTTGAGGTCATAGAGGGAAGATAAAAAAATCCCCTACTACTCAAGGTACATGGGAAGATCTTTGTTGCGGATGAATATAGGCAAGACCTGCAAGAATATTTCCAAAAGATTAAGGATGCTATATCCATCTCTCAGCAAAGGCAAAAGGCTGTTGCTGTGATAAGCACAAAAGAGCCCTAGCTTTTAAACAAAATGATTGGGTCTTGCTTAAGTTTCCCAACTCAATTAAGGCGCACAACGGGCAAGAATCCTACGAGACACCAAACGTACTATGCTAAGTTAGCAAAAAGGTACTATGGTCCCTTTCATATTCTTAGTCCAATCAATGAGATGGCCTATCAACTCAAGTCTCCCAGCCATTGGCTCATACAGAATGCTTTCCATGTGAGCCTACTAAAGCCTTACAAAGGAGAGCCACCTCAAGAAGCAAATATTGAAGACCTGGATATCCAGGACCAAGAAGAGGTGCTGCAACCTGAGTCCATCCTCCGACACGAAGACAAGGTATTACGAGGCGGTGAGACTATCCGATGATATCTTATAAAGTTTAAAAATTATCCTTTTGAAGATGCTAGATGGATGCAAGGCATACAATTAAAGGATAACCAAAATCTTGTCATGATTACAATAATTCCCTAGAGTAAGTAAATGTAAATATGTTTAAATGAACAAAGTTTTTGTCTTATAAGACTCTCTTTTTCTTTATTGTGCATGAATGTCAATGAGTATGCATGCTTAGGATCATGTTTGCGGAGAAGACGTCTCCCAAACACCAAGTAGAGCTTGCCACTCTACTATGGAAGATTGATACGGACTAATGTGCAGACATGCTTGTGGCAGCTAATGCTCTCAAGCACCAAATGGACTAGTCATCCATTCTGGAACTGTGTTATAGGGTAAAATAGGGATCCTCCACCCGCTAGCAAACAGACTAATGACTAGGATTTATCTTCTCTACCTCATAGTCGAGGACGACTATGATTTCAAGAGAGAGGTAATGTCATAAAAACTAATATCTAATACTCCCAAATGATTTTCTCATGTTAAACTGATCATTTAATGTGGGGAAGTACCAGGGGAGTAAAAGCTAGAATATTGGTAAGGCTGCAGACTGGTCTCTGTCAAGGATCCAAAGGAGGGAAAATAGGGATCCAAAGGGGGACAGTCTGCAAAAGAGCAATGCGCTTCAATGGGGCTTAAAAGACCTAAGGTTAAATCCCATTAAGACATACATAGGCTAAAGTTCCTAATTTTCATTGTATTGTCAAAAGGCCAAAGAAGGGGAAATATTGGATGGTCATGGGAAGACTAAAAAGACTTCCCACATCCCTATGAAGGAGGGGCAAGCCCTTATTGTAGGGGATGAGAGAGAAACACACACACACACACACTCCAAAGCTTCCCCTTTACACAAAGGTAATACTGGACACATGTCAGGCTCCTAGCCCAGTTTCTCCCAATCTCTCCTCAAATCCTATTGGAAGGCCAAAAAGGTGGACCAATGAGAATTAGGCTAGAGAAAATTTAGTCTAATCAACTTAAAAATGCTTGATAAAAGAATCGATAGAAACTAATCTCCCTAGAAGACTATTGGACAGTCTACCAGGGGTCCAATGAGCATCAAGTAGCCCAATGGCTTGCCTGATTCCTATGGGCCAAAAGATAAAAAGGTCCAATGAGAGTTTAGATGAGTCATTTAATTACCTAAAGCTCTCACAAAAGGGGAAAGGGGGACACATGTCACAAGGCTATGAATTATGCTTCTAATTGGTGATTGGCTAAGCTTTGCAGGAACCAATGAGAGGCCAACATGAGGAAAGAGCAAGAGGGGTCGACCAAGAGAGCTTACACATTGCTACACACACACACACACACACACACACAAGTTATGTGTTCATCAAGAACTCCATCTCCTTCTCCAAGCATTGAGAAGTAGAGGCCTACACCAACAACTCTTGGCTATGGAATGCAAATCCAACCAAGAGACAAGCTTTAATGGCATGCTCATCTCCTCTACCATGCTAATCACTAAGCTAAGCTATTGTATTAGAGTGATTATGTGAGGAGAATACTTCTTTCTCGTAAGATACATCTTCTTCCTCTCAATCTATCCTCATTCCCTGCTAGCTCTCACCATTTTTGAAGGTGTGTGAGGTCTTGGGACTAAAGCTAGGGACACTAGGTGTTTTTTTCAAGCATAATTTGGTGCATGAAGCTTCCATCTTCATTGTACCAACTAGTTTTGTCAAGGAACACAAAGATTGTATTGTACAAAAGTCTCCTTTGATGGGAGAAGCTATAATACAAAGCCTTTATGGAGGGGGGTATGGCTCCATGTAAATCCGGTCCTCAATTGTTGTCAATTGTTCTATTTCTCTCTCTCTTTTCAAGTATTTTCGATGCCAAATTAGCTAGGTGTAAATTTCTATGTTGCTTTCTCAAATTAAGCACTCTCTCTATGCTCATTAGGAACTTATTCTTAATGAAATGCTTACTATGTTCTCAATTTCCACTACACACAAGTTACTAGTGCATTAAATGTTACAGCTCCCCTAGGATAAGAAATGGTATCCTAACTTATGTAGAAACATCAAGACATGATGGAGTAGAGACTCATCGTTCATGTGGGTAATCAACTTATCTGTGGCTGAAAAGCCATCATTATTCATCAATATATACTAAGGAGTCAGAGGTGTTTTGGGACAAGCTCTCTTAAGGATGATCAAGTATATCTTTCTAAATTCACCAACCTTAACCCAAACAATTCTTTCCTACTGTACAAAAAAGTGTACGTTGATTTCTTAGAAGATGCCTTCCGTTTTTCTGCCAATTTCATCTTTCGTAAATCCTTACCCACTCTTTTATGTATGCAATGTTTTTACTTAAAAAAGAACTTGAATTATTCAACTTAAATTATAATGAAGATCCACCTGGGATTGGTCGAGTATCTATTGTAGTGCTGGGGCCTGAATGCTTTCATTTGTAGGCCTACTACTAGGCCCGGCCTCATGGTCGTTTGATGCTCTAGTCCTCTCGAGAACATTGCCTTCCTCATCAGACTGAGAGTCTACTCGGGTCCTCTTTCGAGCCATAACTTCTGTCCTTATAAAAAGGAAGTCTCTTTATTAAGTAAATCATCAAAATCTTGATTCTTACCATTCTATAACGTATTTCCATTTCTTAGCATAATTGCTTAGATCTTGGATTAGTTTAGTTGTTTACAAAAGATTCTTGGATTTTTTAAAATAATCATTTTTTCAATTCCTTATACCTTAGTATAGCCTAAGGAACCTTCTGATTAACTTATGATAACATTCCTATTATTGGCATTTTCTTTAAATTGCACTTGAAAATGAGAAAATTTTACTATAAGATTTTTTAATTTAATCGTATAACTAAGATATTCTTGTCTAAGATTATTTTAGGATATTTTGGGTCTCCCTAGTTATCTTATAAAATTTTGAATCTTTTTTCTAACTTTCCCTTCTTTATTAAGCCTACAATTATTTGATTTTTTACTTAATATTTATTTTACTCATTATCTCTTAAAGATAAAATTTTTAAAAATTCTTAATAATGGTTTATACTTCTAGTAATTTTTTTGAAATCTTTTAATTGTGATTTTTATTTAAAATAATTGATTTTTTAAAACCTAAAATAGGGTTTTTGAGCTATTATATTTACTTAATCTAGTTAACTAATTCTAGTATAATTATCTTGGCTTTCTAATGATGTTTCTTAACTCTGATAATTACCATGGTATTATCTAAGATAGTTAACTAGTTATCCTCTTTAATTTATAGCTAAAATTAGATAATTTTATCTTAATTAATTATCTAAACCTCTTGATGTTTTTTAACTCTCATAATTACAATTTAATTATATAATCTCTCTAACTAATTTCTCTCATTATTTTATAACTCATGCACTTGCCGCATAATCTCCTCTTGTTGAGCTTGAGAAACTCTATAAGGAGGTTTATTAGGCGGTGAACTTCCTGGAAGAAGTTCAATTGCATGGTCATCATTACCTCGTTTAGGAGGTAGCTCACAAGGGATGTCGTCAATAAAAACATCTTGAAACCCCTTGAGAAAATTGGATAACTCTAATTCCTTTTGGTTGCTTTTATTTTCTTTTGCTAAAGCATTAGGTTCATTTTGAGAGTCTTTAAAAAAAATCATGTACACGGAAATAGAGATCTTTATTGACTTGTTGAAAGCTGGTGTATGTACAATGGGGATGGTGTTACCCATTTCCTTAGCATCTATATACATGTATTTTTCCCTGAACTTAAAGATGATTCTGCTTTCAGGAAATTTAACATCGGCAGCCAGGCGGTCAAACCATGGTGCCCCGAGGATTACATCCTCATGCTTGAGAGGAGAGATAAACAAGTCCTCTTTGTCCACATAGCCTTGGACATGAAGCCTCCATTTCCCAATTAAGGGAGTGATTGAAGCTTCTTGCCCCTTGAAGGCACTGTCTGCGGGTAGGACATCTCCCATCTCGTAGGATTGTATTCCTAGCTTGGTGGCCAACTCTATAGATATAAAATTGTGAGTAGAACTAGGGTCAAAGAGAATAAAAGCATCATGTTCTCTTACCTTTCCCCAAGCATGGCATAGAGGAGATCCTTTGTGGTGAGTTTGGTGACTCTCCTCCTCTTGGATTTCAACCAAGGAAGCTCTAGGAGGATCTTGGCGGTTGTTCTTTTGGGGACAAGCGCGGTACGCATGCCCTTGTTCGCCGCACTTGAAACACCGGTTATCCTTACGATAACGCTCAAGCTCTTCAGGAGAGAGTTTATTCTTACCTTTGTAAACTCCCTTCTCTTTAGCTTTGTTGGAGTTGCCCTTAGGAGACTTTTGGACATTGTCCTTCCCCTTAGGCTCATTGGAACCCTTGTTTTCCGGGGGCTTATTATTTCTTTTTGCCCCCGTTTGGAAATTGATTTGAGAGGCGACCATAGTGTGGTGTATTACCGCCGATATGGTACGTGGTCTTTGGGAGTTGACATACTCCGCCATTTCTTCGGTTAAGCCCGCACAAAATTTTTGCTTTTGCTCTCCAAAATCCAACTTTTTGAAGACAGTGGCTTTGAGTTTTAGGTCCCAAAACTTGTCTACATATTTGTGGATAGATTCATTGGGAGAGAGCTTTAAGCTTCGCCATTCGGTGAGTACTTTGTCTTTGGCATCGGTGGCCAAAAACTGCTTCATAATGGAAGCTCTTAAAGCTTTCCATGTTCGTGGAGCTTCACTGTTGGCTCGTAGGCTAGACCACCATTGTCTGGCGGACTTTTGAAAGTGCATAGCTACATGGCGTAGCTTAGAGGACTCCGTGAAGCCCTCATCTCCAAACGCGGCATCGAATTGTTGGATAAAGGCCAAGACTTTGTCCGTAGCACCAAAGGTACCATCATAGGTAAGGAAAGAGATGCTCTTCCCTCCCTCTTTGAATTTCTTCAACTTGGACGACCTCTTCCATGCGGCATAGGATTTCCTATGACCTCTTCTTTTTGATGGTTCAAAGGTTGCACCATCACTTTCTTCAGAAGGTGAAAAATTTGAAGAAGGTGGAGAAGAGGGTGACCTCTTTCTCGCCTTTTCCTTGTCTTGATCTTTGTCGTCTTCACCATAGCTTTCATAAGAGGAAGAGGATGAAGAAGATGGAGAAGAGGGTGTCCTCTTTCTCGCCTTTTTCTTCTCTTGCTTTTTATCATCCCTCTTTGAATTATGGCGTGGACAAGAGTGTGATGGTCTTCTCCGCTTTGGTGGTGATGGAGAGCATTTAGCCCGCCGTCTTCGTGGAGCCATCTCCGCGGAGGTGGCAGGAGATTCGCTTCTTTCTCGTTCCTTCAGTGGAGGCTCTTGAGTTCTCCTTTGGGAAGGAGATACATCATCAAGAAGTAAATTCTTGAGCCCTTCATAAGGATTCTCTTCTTCTTCCCGAATCGGAGAGAGACCTCTTTTGGTAGTCTCACAAGGAGGCTTCCTAGGTGTTCTCTCGTCATGGTGATGAGCTTGGAGAATCCCGTGAGCACGGAGCTGCCGTTGCACTTCACTTTGGAGAGATGGATTGCCTATGGCTTGTTGAAGCCTAGAAACAAGATAGTTAACAAGCATTGAAGCATCATTAGTAGCTTGCTCATGAGAAAAATCAAAGTTATCAACATTAATTTCACTCTCTTTACTATTGTCAGCCATTCTAACAACTTTTAGGTGTAAACTTTTTAGGTGTACTTTGACACTTCAAGCCCTAGTTGCTACTCCTCTTTACCCCTTTAGAAAAAGCACTCAAGCTACTGTACCCGCGGCTCGAATACCATTAATTGCAAGGAATAGAAGAGAGGGTCTTTCGACACCAAAACAGCACCGGCTCCTGTCAAGCTTCTAATAGCTCAATAGTGGTTAAGCCGTAGGCAAGCCCCGTAGGACTCCACTATTAAGACCATAGCTCTCGACGGTGATGCCCCATTAACTGCACGAAGGCAGGCGCATTGCAAGGCTGAAAAATCCCTATTCTACTTACTCAGAGGCAATTAATAATACCAACCATTTGTAGCTAGCTTGAGGACCTCCCTTCTTGAGCAAGAAAAGAAAAACCTTGAGCTCTGATACCAATGTAACATTTAATGGCCTAATAACTTATGTGTAGCGGAAATTAGCATGAACATAGTGGGCATTTCATCAGAGTAGATTCCTAATGAGAATTACAAGAGTGCTTGGGTGGAGAGAGCAACAAAAAGCATAACACCTAGTTAGATAGCATCGACAATACTTTCAAAAGAGAGAGCAATTAAGCTATTGACAACAGTTGACGACCGGATTTTCATGGAGCCGGTCCCCCCTCCAAAAGGCTTTGTATTATGGTTTCTCCCATCAAGAGAGACATTGTACAATACAATTCTTTGTGTTCCTTCAAGACTAGCTAGTGCAATGAAGATGGAAACTTCATGCACTAAGCAAAACACTTAACAAACACAACTTGAATTATCCCCGTTCTCAGACCCAAGACCTCACACACCTTCGAAGATGGTGAGAGCTAGCAGGGTATGAGAGTAGATTGAGAGGAAGAAGGAGTATCTTACGAGAAAGATGTACATCTCCTCACATAATCACTCATATGTAGCATAGCTTAGCTTAGTAATTAGCTTGGTAGAGGAGATGAGCATGCATTGAAGCTTGGTTCTTGGTTGGATTTGCATCCACATGCCAAGAGAGTGTTGATGTAGGCTTCTATCTCACAAGCTTGGAGTAGGTGATGAGTTCTCCATTAAAGCTTGGTAAGAGATAGTCTTCTCTTTCTTCACACATGAGCTTGTGTGAGTGTGTGTGTTTGTTAATGCCTTGCAAAAATCAGCCCCCTCTCTCTCTTGGGCGAGCCCTCTTGCTAAATGCTCTTCCTGAAGCCTCATTGGCCCTCCCCAAGTCAAGCCAATTACAATTAAACAGCATAAGTGATAGCCTTCTGACATGTGTCCCCCTTTCCCCTTTTGTGAGAGCTTTAGGTAATTAAATAATTAAACTAAACTCTCATTGGACCCCTTTGCCTCCTGGCCAATAGGAATCAGGCAAGCCATGGGGCTCCTGAATGCTCATTGGACCCCTTGGGAGACTGCCCAATAGTCTTCTAGGAGACTTAATTCTCATTGGTTTCTTTTATTAAATGTTTTTAAATTAATTAAACTAGATTTACTCTAGCTTAATTTTCATTGGTCCACTTCAAGGGTCATCCAATAGAAATTGGGCACACCTTGTGGGCATCTGGCCTAGGGAACTGACATGTGTCCCTCATTCCCTTTGTGTAAAGGGAGCCTGTGTGTGTGTGTGTGTGTGTGTGTGTGTCTTGCTTTCTCTCTCATCCCCTACCTTTAGGGCTCGCCCCCTCCCATGTAGGGATGTGCAAAGACTTTTAGGGCACACACAAAGCATCCAATTTTCCCTAGGGTTGACCTTTGGACACAACCTTTGAATTTTGGAACCTTAGCATTTTGGAAGTCTTAATGGGCTGAACCTTAAGGTCTTTTTAGCCCATTGTTGAACATGGTTCTTTTGCAGATGCCGCCCCCTTTGGATCCCTATTTTCCCTCCTTTGGATCCCTAGTGTGGCCGGTCTGCTAGCTTAACCAATATTCTAGCTTTTTCTCCCCTGGCCTTCCCCCCATTAAATGATCAGTTTAATATGAGAAAATCATTTAGGAGAATTAGATATTGATTATTATGACATTACCTCTCTCTTGAAATCATAGTCGTCCTCGACTATGGTGTAGAGAAGATAAAGCATGTTCATGAGTCCTTTTCTTAGCGGGTAGATGATCCCTATGTTACCCTACGACATCATTACACAATGGATGACTAGTCCATTTGGCACTTGAGAGCCTGAGGCTGCCGCAAGCATGTCTGCACATTAGTCCTATCAATTTTCCATAGTAGAGTGACAAGCTCTACTTGTTGTGTGGGAGACGTCGTCTCCGCAAACTTGATCTAAGCATGCATACTACTTCATTTTTGTGCACAAATAAAGAAAAAGAGAGTCATATAAGAGAAAAATTTTGTTCATTTTTAACATTTTGTACATTTGCTTACTCTTGGGAAGCATTGTAAGCATTGACAAGGTTTAGGTTATCCTTTAATTGTATGCCTTGCATCTATCTAGCATCTTCAAAAGGATAATTCTTAAACTTAATAAGATATCGTCGGATAGTCTTACCGCCTCTTAGTACCTTGTCTTCATGTCGGAGAATGGACTCGGGCTGCAGCACCTCTTCTTGGTCCTCGATCTCCGGTGGGTCTTCAATAGTTGGTTCTTGAGGTGGCTCTCCTTTGTAAGGCTTTAATAGGCTCACATGAAAAGCATTGTGTATGAGCCAATGATTGGTTAAGTTGAGTTGATAGGCCATCTCATTGATTGGCCTAAGAATCTGAAAGGGACCATAGTACCTTTTTGCTAGTTTAGCATAGTACTTTTGGTGACCACCCGTAGGATTCTTGCTCGTTGTGTGCCTTAATCGAGCCTTGGGAAACTTTAACAAGACCCAATCGTTTTCTTTAAATGCTTTGGCTCTTCTGTGCTTGTCAGTAGCAGCCTTTTGCCTTTGTTGTGAGATAGAGATAGCATCCTTAATCTTTTGGAAAGATTCTTGTAGGTCTCGGCTATACTCATCTGCAGTGAAGATCTTCCCATGTACCGTAAGTAGCAAGGGACTTTTTGATCTTCCCTGAATTACCTCGAAAGGTGCTTTTCCTGTGGAAGTATGTACAGTGTTATTGTAAGCATACTCCACTAAGGGTAAGTACTTCTCCCATTGGGATCTTTGATCTACTTCCGTTACATAGGCTTTTAGTAGATCGAGAATTGTTAGGTTAGCTATTTCACTTTGGCCATCCGTTTGTGGATGATAGGCTGAAGAGAAATTTAGCCTTGTCCCTAAATTCTCAAAGAGACCCTTCCAGAAATTACTGGTCATTCTAGGATCTCTATCCGACACTATGGACATTGGCAAGCCATGGTATTTGAAAATTTGTGAAATGAAGAGGGTTGCCATTTGATGGGCTTTGATAGTCTTTTTGACAGGTATAAAATGAGCTTGTTTACTGAACCTGTCTACTATCGTCCATATTCACGTATTCCCATGGATAGACTTAGGCAATCCAAAGATAAAATCCATGGATATGCTCTCCCATGGTGAATTAGGGATTGGCAACGGTTGAAGCAATCCAGGTTGCTTCCCTCTATCAAATTTTGTCTTTTGACATACCACACATTTGCAAACATACTCTTGTATGTTCACTTTCATGGTAGGCCAATAGAAATATGTTTCAATTCCCTTTAAGGTAGACTAAATCCCTCTATGCCCCACATACGGGGGAGCATGAGATTCATGCATTACTTTCTCAGGCAGGGAGTTAGTAACGCATAGTCTATTGCCATAGAGAAGATAACCATCTTGTAAAGTAAATGGTTCTTCTTTCTTCCCTAATGTAAGGGCTGAAATCACATCTCTAAAATCGGGATCAATAGCATACTCATCTATCATTGAAGATAGATCATTGTGAGTTGCTATGGAAACCGCATTCACTCTCGGCCGTCTTGAGAGTGCATCGGCTACTTGATTATGCTTGCCAGCAATGTGAGCAATATGAAAATGAAATTGCGAAAGGAAATTTGCCCACCTCATTTGTTTGTCGGAGAGCTTGGTCTGCGTCATGAAGTACTTAAGACTTTGGTGATCCATTCGCAGAATGAAGGAGTCCCCAATAAATAGTGCTTCCATGAGTCTAAGGCATGTAGAACTGCAAGGAGTTCCTTTTCGTATATGCGTAGAGCTTGCTCAACAGGGTCGAGCCTTCGGCTCTCATAGCCTATGGCGTGCCCTTCTTGGAGCAAAACAGCTCCAAGGCAATCACCACAAGCATCACATTGGACCTCAAATCGTTTTGAGAGATCCGGTAGTGTAAGCACAGGTTGAGAGATAAGCTTTTCTTTAAGCTTTTCAAAAGCATTGTTCTCCTTAGCAGACCATGTATACCTAACGCTTTTCTTTGTTAGGTCATGTAATGGTCCCGCAATTTGTGAGAACTTTTCTATGAAGCGTCTATAGTATGCACACATACCTATAAAGCTTCTTAGTTCATGAAGATTCCTTGGTTTAGGCCATCCTTTTATTACCTCTAACTTGGATGGATCCATTTGGATGCCATCTTGAGAGATAATGTGACCTAAATACTGAATCTCTTGCAAGAAAAATTCACTTTTCTTTCGATTAACATAAAGTTTATTCTCTCTTAAAACTTGAAATATTACCTGGAGTGTTGCTTGTTGTGTTCCTCCAATGAATTAGAGTAGATGATAATATCATCAAAGAACACTCCAGTGAAGGTTCGATGAGGCCTGAACAGCTTCTCCATCAAGCGGTTGAATGTGGCTGGTGCATTGGTCAAGCCAAAAGGCATGACAATGTATTCGTAAAGACCAAATGTAGTACGAAATGCGGGTTTACAATGTCTTGATCAACTATCCTTATTTGATGATAGCCACTTTTTAGGTCAATCCTACTGAAGTAGGTCGATCCTTGTAGCTTATCAAATAGGTTTCTACCCGTGGAACGGGAAACCTATTCTTGATAGTGATCCTATTTAGTGCTCTATAGTCGACACACATACGATATGTGCCGTCTTTCTTTTGCACTAATAGCACAGGTGAGCAAAATGGAGATGAGCTAGGCCTAACCATGCCCTTCTCAACTAACTCATGCACTTGCCGCATAATCTCCTCTTGTTGAGCTTGAGAAACTCTATAAGGAGGTTTGTTAGGCGGTGAACTTCCTGGAAGAAGTTCAATTGCATGGTCATCATTACCTCGTTTAGGAGGTAGCTCACAAGGGATGTCGTCAATAAAAACATCTTGAAACCCCTTGAGAAAATTGGATAACTCTAATTCCTTTTGGTTGCTTTTATTTTCTTTTGCTAAAGCATTAGGTTCATTTTGAGAGTCTTTAACAAAAATCATGTACACGGAAATAGAGCTCTTTATTGACTTGTTGAAAGCTGGTGTATGTACAATGGGGATGGTGTTACCCATTTCCTTAGCATCTATATACATGTCTTTTTCCCTGAACTTAAAGGAGATTCTCCTTTCAGGAAATTTAACATCGGCAGCCAGGCGGTCAAACCATGGTGCCCCTAGGATTACATCCTCATGCTTGAGAGGAGAGATAAAGAAGTCCTCTTTGTCCACATAGCCTTGGACATGAAGCCTCAATTTCCCGATTAAGGGAGTGACTGAAGCTTCTTGCCCCTTGAAGGCACTGTCTGGGCTAGGAGCACTTAGGACTCCCATCTCGTAGGATTGTATTCCTAGCTTGGTGGCCAACTCTATAGATATAAAATTGTGAGTAGAACCAGGGTCAAAGAGAATAAAAGCATCATGTTCTCTTACCTTTCCCCAAGCATGGCATAGAGGAGATCCTTTGTGGTGAGTTTGGTGAGTCTCCTCCTCTTGGATTTCAACCAAGGAAGCTCTAGGAGGATCTTGGCGGTTGTTCTTTTGGGGACAAGCGCGGTACGCATGCCCTTGTTCGCCGCACTTGAAACACCGGTTATCTTACGATAACGCTCAAGCTCTTCAGGAGAGAGTTTATTCTTACCTTTGTAAACTCCCTTCTCTTTAGCTTTGTTGGAGTTGCCCTTAGGAGACTTTTGGACATTGTCCTTCCCCTTAGGCTCATTGGAACCTTGTTTTCCGGGGGCTTATTATTTCTTTTTGCCCCCGTTTGGAAATTGATTCGAGAGGCCACCATAGTATGGTGTATTACCGCCGATATGGTACGTGGCCTTTGGGAGTTGACATACTCCGCCATTTCTTCGGTTAAGCCCGCACAAAATTGTTGCTTTTGCTCTCCAAAATCCAACTTTTTGAAGACAGTGGCTTTGAGTTGTAGGTCCCAAAACTTGTCTACATATTTGTGGATGGATTCATTGGGAGAGAGCTTTAAGCTTCGCCATTCGGTGAGTACTTTGTCTTTGGCATCGGTGGCCAAAAACTGCTTCATAATGGAAGCTCTTAAAGCTTTCCATGTTCGTGGAGCTTCACCGTTGGCTCGTAGGCTAGACCACCATTGTCTGGCGGACTTTTGAAAGTGCATAGCTACATGGCGTAGCTTAGAGGACTCCGTGAAGCCCTCATCTCCAAACGCCGCATCGAATTGCTGGATAAAGGCCAAGACTTTGTCCGTAGCACCAAAGGTACCATCATAGGTAAGGAAAGAGATGCTCTTCCCTCCCTCTTTGAATTTCTTCAGCTTGGACGACCTCTTCCATGCGGCATAGGATTTCCTATGGCCTCTTCTTTTTGATGGTTCAAAGGTTGCACCATCACTTTCTTCAGAAGGTGAAAAATTTGAAGAAGGGGAGAGAGGGTGACCTCTTTCTCGCCTTTTTCTTGTCTTGATCTTTGTCGTCTTCACCATAGCTTTCATAAGAGGAAGAGGATGAAGAAGATGGAGAAGAGGGTGTCCTCTTTCTCGCCTTTTTCTTCTCTTGCTTTTTATCATCCCTCTTTGAATTATGGCGTGGAGAAGAGTGTGATGGTCTTCTCGCTTTGGTGGTGATGGAGAGCGTTTAGCCCGCCGTCTTCGTGGAGCCATCTCCGCCGAGGTGTGGGGGAGACTCGCTTTTTCTCGTTCCTTCGGTGGAGGCTCTTGAGTTCTCTTTGGGAAGGAGATGCATCATCAAGAAGTAAATTCTTGAGCCCTTCATATGGATTCTCTTCTTCTTCCCGAATCGGAGAGAGAACTTTTGGTAGTCTCACAAGGAGGCTTCCTAGGTGTTCTCTCGTCATGGTGATGAGCTTGGAGAATCCCGTGAGCACGGAGCTGCCGTTGCACTTCACTTTGGAGAGATGGATTGCCCATGGCTTGTTGAAGCCTAGAAACAAGATAGTTAACAAGCATTGAAGCATCATTAGTAGCTTGCTCATGAGCAAAATCAAAGTTATCAACATTAATTTCACTCTCTTTACTATTGTCAGCCATTCTAACAACTTTTAGGTGTAAACTTTTTAGGTGTACTTTGGCACTTCAAGCCCTAGTTGCTACTCCTCTTTACCCCTTTAGAAAAAGCACTCAAGCTACTGTACCGCGGCTCGAATACCATTAATTGCAAGGAATAGAAGAGAGGGTCTTTCGACACCAAAACAGCACCGGCTCCTGTCAAGCTTCTAATAGCTCAATAGTGGTTAGCCGTAGGCAAGCCCCGTAGGACTCCACTATTAAGACCATAGCTCTCGACGGTGATGCCCCGTTAACTGCACAAAGGCAGGCGACACTGCAAGGCTGAAAAATCCCTATTCTACTTACTCACAGGCAATTAATAATACCAACCATTTGTAGCTAGCTTGAGGACCTCCCTTCTTGAGCAAGAAAAGAGAAACCTTGAGCTCTGATACCAATGTAACATTTAATGGCCTAATAACTTTTGTGTAGCGGAAATTAGCATGAAATAGTGGGCATTTCATTAGAGTAGATTCCTAATGAGAATTACAAGAGTGCTTGGGTGGAGAGAGCAACAAAAAGCATAACACCTAGTTAGATAGCATCGACAATACTTTCAAAAGAGAGAGCAATTAAGCTATTGACAACAGTTGAGGACCGGATTTGCATGGAGCCGTCCCCCCTCCAAAAGGCTTTGTATTATGGTTTCTCCCATCAAGAGAGACATTGTACAATACAATTCTTTGTGTTCCTTCAAGACTAGCTAGTGCAATGAAGATGGAAACTTCATGCACTAAGCAAAACACTTAACAAACACAACTTGAATTATCCCCGTTCTCAGACCCAAGACCTCACACACCTTCGAAGATGGTGAGAGCTAGCAGGGTATGAGAGTAGATTGAGAGGAAGAAGAAGTATCTTACGAGAAAGATGTACATCTCCTCACATAATCACTCATATGTAGCATAGCTTAGCTTAGTAATTAGCTTGGTAGAGGAGATGAGCATGCATTGAAGCTTGGCTCTTGGTTGGATTTGCATCCACATGCCAAGAGAGTGTTGATGTAGGCTTCTATCTTCACAAGCTTGGAGTAGGTGATGAGTTCTCCATTAAAGCTTGGGAGAGAGATAGTTCTTTCTTTCTTCACACATGAGCTTGTGTGAGTGTGTGTGTTTGTCAATGCCTTGCAAAATCAGCCCCCTCTCTCTCTTGGGCGAGCCCTCTGCTAAAGGCTCTGGCTTTTGCCTCATTGGACCTCCCAGGTCAAGCCCAATTACAATTAACAGCATAAGTGATAGCCTTGCTTCTGACATGTGTCCCCTTCCCCTTTTGTGAGAGCTTTAGGTAATTAAATAATTAAACTAAACTCTCATTGGACCCCTTTGCCTCCTGGCCAATAGGAATCAGGCAAAAGCCATGGGGCTCCTGAATGCTCATTGGACCCCTTGGGAGACTGCCCAATAGTCTTCTAGGAGACTTAATTCTCATTGGTTTCTTTTATTAAATGTTTTTAAATTAATTAAACTAGATTTACTCTAGCTTAATTTTCATTGGTCCACTTCAAGGGTCATCCAATAGAAATTGGGCACACCTTGTGGGCATCTGGCCTAGGGAGCTGACATGTGTCCCTCATTCCATTTGTGTAAAGGGAGCCTGTGTGTGTGTGTGTGTGTGTGTGTGTGTCTTGCTTTCTCTCTCATCCCCTACCTTTAGGGCTCGCCCCCTCCCATGTAGGGATGTGCAAAGACTTTTAGGGCACACACAAAGCATCCAATTTTCCCTAGGGTTGACCTTGGACACAACCTTTGAATTTTGGAACCTTAGCATTTTGGAAGTCTTAATGGGCTGAACCTTAGGGTCTTTTTAGCCCATTGTTGAACATGGCTCTTTTGCAGATGCCCCCCCCTTTGGATCCCTATTTTCCCTCCTTTGGATCCCTAGTGTGGCCGGTCTGCTAGCTTAACCAATATTCTAGCTTTTTCTCCCTTGGCCTTCCCCACATTAAATGATCAGTTTAATATGAGAAAATCAATTAGGAGAATTAGATATTGATTATTATGACAGGTCATTTGATCTTTGAGACCATCTAGAGAATCTAGAAAAGTCTATAATTGCATTTTAATACTTTCTATCCCATGTACTATCAGTTCATGCTGCTCACGAGATGACACATCCCACTCTTCCCCTATGCCCTCAATCCCATACATATTTTGGTCTTGATTGGTGTCAGTCTCTCCGGTTGGTTTTGGTTTCGGTCTTTTTCCATTTTGCAAGTTTTTAAAAGCAAAACTCACTTAAAATTTCAAAAAGAAAGAAAAAGATATGCTAAGAAGGTTTGCACAAATGTACAAGAACACTTTCTTGATAGTGTGTGAAAAGGATGAGGTCATAATAGTCGAAGAAGACTATTGACGATTCATGTTGCCCCTAATTGATACCTTGCTTTGTTATCAAATGCCTCACTTTAATTCCCAATTGATTTTATTTTGGGTCTCTGGACTTGAATTGCTCGCACAACCAACACCTGCCTAAGTAACAATTTGAGTAGGCCAGCACTACACACATTGACACGATTTACAATCAAATATCTTTTGACCTTCAAGGGCCACCCTAGAGAAGATGCCAAATAGATGTTTGATTCATTTTTCTTTTACAATTTTCTAGATTTTCTTCAAACTTTCCATCACTCAGGGTTCAGTTGATTCTCTATTGAGCAATCAAGCATGGTTGGTGCCAGGGATGTTACAATATAGGGCACCCTTCTATTGTATGTGGTTAGCATTACAATTAGGATAGTTGGACAGGTGATTGCTAATCATTGCTACTATCTTCATTTTTAATCTAATGGTGAGTTGATATTGTGTAGATTAAAACACAAGAAATTGAGGAGAGTCAAACAACAAAACAAATAAAGCCTCTTGGTCATTTATTTTAGCACACATATTTTTACATATTCTATTTTTACTCAATAAGATTACATGGCTCACTTTGTACAAAGGTGGTGAAACCAACCCTATTATGGATCATGAAATAGGTGGTGGGAACCATAAACAATCTCAAGTGTAAAAGAAGGGACTCTAATTTTTGGCACTACTCTAGTTTAATAAAAATATTAAAAATCCAACTCCAAGATTCGCCGTTGAGTTTGGGGGCTGGGACTTTTAGGTCATTCTTGTGCAAGATTCCCTCTCTCTCTCTCTCTCTTGATCTCTTATGCTATGTTGTGTGTGCAGTCTTAAAAAATCATGTTTTCTCTTACAAGATTTCACCATCTTTTACTATGTTAATATATATGTGTGTATGTGTGTGTAAATTGAATTGTCTTTGTCTACTTGTGTGTATACTTGAGAAGGGAGAGATGGTGAGAGGTATGATAGGTGTGTGTGTGTGTGTGTATACTTGAGAAGGGAGATATGGTGAGAGGTATGATAGGTGTGTGTGTGTGTGTGTGTGAGAGAGAGAGAGAGAGGGAGGGAGAGAGAGAGAGAGAGAGAGAGAGAGAGAGAGAGAGAGAGAGAGAGAGAGAAGAAGAAGATGAAGTGGTATGATAGGTGAGAGATGGTGAGAGGTATGATAGGGGTGTGTGGGTGTGTGTGTGTGTGTGTGTGTGTGTGTGTGTGTGTGTGTGTGTGTGTGTGTGTGTGTGTGTGTGTGTGTGTGTGTGTGTGTGAGAGAGAGAGAGAGAGAGAGAGAGAGAGAGAGAGAGAGAGAGAGAGAGAATCAAGTAGGAAAACAAATAGCAAAATATTTTCTTGAGGTCAAATGGAGAAGGAGAGTACGTCCCTAATGAGTATAGTAGTTGCTTGAGAAATTATAGAGGCAATTTTCATGTACATATACTCTGCAAAAAAAATGCTTTTATGAGTGGAAGAAAAAAGCACATTGTAGAAGTTAAAAAGGCACTGATAAATGAGAAGAATATTTCCTAATGCTATTGGTCCAAGGTAGTAGCATCTATAATTGCCTACACTTTGAACAGGACTGCCACTTGTTATGTACATAAGATGATACCTGAGATAACTTGATTTGGCATACCTTAAAATGTTTGTATGTATTGCTTATATGCGTGTGTTGGATGAGTCATGAACAAAGTTGGACAGGAAAGCTGAAAAATGTTTCTTCATTGGTTATTCTTTTGAAGAAAAAGGGTATGAATGTTATATTTCTATTATGTGTCAAGTGAGGATGAGTAGAAGTGTAGGTTTTGATGAGTTGAGGAGTTGGTAGGGTGATGTAAAGGATTATTTTGGGATTGACATAAAAGAGAATGTGACTACATAGAATGTAGGTACACAGTCATAGGTTTTGGGCAGGCTGCAAGGGTCCATGGAGTGTCAAATTATGTGAGAGTAAGGATTGAAAGTGCATCAAATGTATCAAGGGAAGGAAAATAAAAGGTTGATGATGCCTTAAGGATGGAAAATTTGAGTGCAGGTCATGATAATGGTGATTCTAGTGGCTCATAGAGAAAGTCTTGATGACAAGTTTGGTATATCCTCTATGGAGACTCTAGGTGGAAGAACAATATAAACAAAAAACATGGCACCTAACAGTGTTCTTCCCAAACCATAAAGATCTAGTAGTGTAAGGAATCATGTATATAGATTGACTTGTAACAATCATGTGGCTCACCATTGTGAATATATGGCAAACATTATGCAGTATGTAGAACCTACTCGCTTTGAGGATATTGTTGGAGATCCAAGCTAGGATCAAGCTATGGATAAGGATATGTATTCCCTTAATGCTCATGAAACATGGGATTTTTTTCCATTTCCAAACTCAAAAAATGTCATTGTATATACATGGGTTTATAAGGTGAAACATAATGTAAATGGCTTAGTGAGTAGGTATAAGGCTAAATTAGTAGCAAACGGTTATGCACAAACTTAGGGAAATTGTTATGTAAGGTTTTCACCTTTACAGAATAAAGAAACTATGTTCTAATCCTATTTAAGATTATTAGGTCTAAAAATTCGTGAACCCTCATCATTAAAGTAGTCATTCTTGGTACTTTAGAATCTTAAGCACATTACTTCACCGAAAATTTTTGAATCACCCAAAAAAAATCTAAACAATATTTAAAATGAATAAATTATTGGAGATCCTAGTAGATCTTATATCACATCGCTTGGACAAGGTGTCACATGGTCTGACCACATGGGAAGATAGCATGGATTCAATTTCAAGTTGGTATTGGGGGTTGTTAGTAGGCCATGTGTAGGCTCAAAATAGAAGCAAGGGGCATGGGAAGGCTAGGGGCTCCTTCAGCTCAGTTGCAACTTATAAGCAAAAACTTGTAAAAGGCTACCAAGTCTCACAAATTCACTTAAAGTTAGAGACCCTATCAAAATGCTCTTCAGCTTTACAAAGTCTACTCAAACTCACTATGAGAGAAAAAATCTAGTGAGTAATTAAGAAAATAATAGTAGATATGGCTCAAAAAATTATGTGCTTTGAGTTCCCATTTGGAAGAGGAGGTCTCTTTGAAGAGGGTCAAGGTCATACATGACGATGAGGCCGGTTCGAGTAGTGTTTCTACCGATGAGAGTATTCTTGTATCAATGCAACATCAAATTCTAGCTCTAAATTAGACCCAATTGAGTTATCAATATTTATAAGTGGAAAGCATGGCTTTGGGTATCCATATTTTTTTGCGGTTTAGTTTCACTAGAGACTTTTTTACTCGAACTTGCTGAACCTGTTCCACAAGGATGCATGTAGATTGATGCGGTTAGATAGTTGACTTTGGCTTCTCTGGCTTTGATTCTTTAGACTCCTAATGTACATTCCAAATGTGAATTATTTGTGCCAAGGATGTAATGTACAATGTACCCTTGAGGTTGTAATCCAGAGTGTCATCTTGCCAATCTGGTACTGCTTTGTAAGTGCGCATCCATGAAACTCCTAAGATGATTTCTTTGTTGAGATCCATATTTGCCATGATGTGAAATTGATGTGGGTAGTGGTTATTGTCGATGTTAATTGAGACATTGGCTTGTTCCAAATTAACCATTGTTCCTCTATTAGTTACTCTTACCTCTTTTTTGGTCGGTCCTATCATGGAGTTCGATAGTTTGAGGTATGTAGAATACCACATAGCATTAACGCGCGCTCCCAATATCTACCAGTGCTCTTTTTTTCATTCCATTAGTGAGTTGAACATTGATGCATACATACATACCTCCAAGCCAACTTTGCTCAATTTGGACTGGTGCTTATACTTGTCTTAGGGGAGTTAGATTTTGTTGTTCTTTGCGCTTTAAAATCCACAACCGAGCTTCCTCCTTTGTGTGTTCTTGAATTGATTGGGATTTTTGCTTCCTTTCCTTTGCTTCATGAATCTTTTTCAACATTTTTGCAGTGAGAGGTTGATGATACTTCTTCAGTTTGCAAGCATTGATCCAGTTTGGCATTACCTCTCCCTCTAATGTTTCAAGTTGTACAGCTCCACTTGGTGATATGCCATTGATCACAAATGGGGCATTAACCTTGCTTTTTCAACTTCTTGGAGTGTTGCTTCAAGGTGTGGACTAATACATAGTCACCCTTTTCGAACTCCTTGTTGGGTCATGAAATTCTTTAATTTGTCGTTTTTGTGTATAGATGACTGCAAAAGCCTTGACTCTCAACTCATATAATTGGGATAGTTGTTCCAATCTACCAAACACCTTGTGTCTAGTCCAACCTAATTCATGTGCAACATGTAGTGTAGGAATCAAGAATTCCACAGGCAGTATGGCATTTATCCCGCACACCAGATTGAAGGTGTCGTATTTTGTGGTGTTTTGTATGCTACTCAATATGCCCATAAAGCAGAGTGTAGTTTCTTTTACCAATTCACTTTGGATTCACTGACAATTTTTGCGAGCACCGTGCATAGAGTTTTGTCTATGCTCTTGGCTTGCCTGTTTGCTTGAGGGTGATATGTGCTGATTTTGAATGAATCACCGTAAATTCTTGCAATAGGAAGTCAACCATATTGTTGAGGAAATGAGTCTCTCGGTCACTCATTATCTTAATTGGAAGCCCATATCCAATGAAAATGTTCTCATACAAGAACTCTGATGTTGTTCTTGCATCATTTTTTTGTGTTGCTTTGGCTTCTATCTATTTTGTCAAATAATCTATGACCGCTATGATGTATTGAGCATGCGGATAGGTCCAACAAAGTCTATCCCCCATTTGGAAAAATCCCTTGCCCCCATAATTGGTCTTAATGACATGTCATCACGTTGCATTGATACTTTGGTTTGTTGGAAATTATCACATCGTTTGACATAATGTTTTGCATCCATGTATAGAGTAGGCCACCAGATTCCTACAAGAAGTATTGGAATTGGTAAGTACTTGTTCTTCATGGCATGCATGCACAAGTTGTTTTCTATCCCTCTCCGATAAAGATTATTTTCAATGATGACGTAGTTTTCCGCTTCTCTCTAGATTGAGCGTAGTTTGGATTGTTAAGTATGGAGCCTGATTTACCCCTTGTAATTTTTTGTATTAAAAATGCACATTTGTAAGGCCCCTGTTATGAGAGGAGCAGTCATCCTGCGTGAAGAAAAATCACTCACCGGAAACCAAAATTTTCACGGCCATCGAGTTTGCTCCAGACTGGATTCATTGGAATATTCCTTTCCGTCAAAATATTATGGCCGGACGGCGGGGCCGAAAAGTGGTTGGAACACGGCCGGTTGGCCGGTGGGGTCGGAAGTCAATGGCCGGTGGCTGATGGCCGAATTCAAAGGTAGACTTGTCTTCTCAAGGGCAACCACACATGGGCGGATTGGAGAGTCCATTTGGACTTGTCTACACAAGGGGGCTACACACAGCTGCCTCTCATGAGAGAGGGCAACCCTTTTGGCCTATGCGAAGGAGAAGCACATGTGAATCATTAAGTGATGTATTGTCGGCGGAAACAAGAGGAAGGCCTAAGGAGAGGTTCAAAAACCAAAAGGGTTGTGATCCCTCAAGGCAAAGTAAGTCACGCACAAAGTTACTTCTTGAATGTTGGAGCTGCGGCAAGAAGGGCCACGTCAAGAAGGATTGGTGGTCCAAGAAGAAGAAGGAGTTGGAGACAACAAGCCAACATCGGAGGCCACTATGGCACGTAAAGTAGAGCAAAATGCTCTAATTCTCTCTGTAGAAGAAGAAGGAGTCGGAGTCTCAAGACAACAAGCCAACATCAAAGGCCAATGTGGCAGGTAAAGTAAAGCAAGATGCTCTAATTCTCTCATTAGACAATGTGTCTAATTCCTGGATAGTAGATTCCGGGGCTTCATTCCATGCAATACCACACAAACAACATTTCCAAGATTACACCAAAGGTAATTTTGGGTATGTATACTTGGAAGATGATAAAGCTTGAGAAATTGTCAGCAAAGGTACAATTTGTGTCAAAACTACTAATGGAAATGAATGGAAGCTTAAGGATGCTAGGCATGTTCCTTCTCTTTGCAAGAATTTGATCTCTACAGGAACAATTGGATGATGAAATGTCACAACATTGCATTTAGAAACAAATGGTGGAAGATCTCAAAGGGATCTTTGGTGATTACCAAAGGAGAAAAGGTTAGGTACACTTTACTTGTGTATTGTCAGCTCGCAGTCTTCAGCTTGTGCAACAGCTATAGAAGTCGACACTGCGGTGTGGCACTACCGGCTTGGGCATATGAGTGCCAAAAGAATGCAAATCCTTCAATCAAAGAAGCTTCTATCAAGTTTGAAAGAAGTGGAATTAGAGTTCTGTGAAGATTGTGTTTATGACAAACAAAAGAGGGTAAAATTCCTAAAAGTAGGAAATGAAAGAAAAAATAGAAACCGTAAATTGGTTCATTTAAATGTTTGGGGTCCTGCAAGAACACCATCCCTTGGTGGCTCATTGTACTATGTAACATTCAGAGACAATACAATTACAAAAAACATGGGTTTATGTCATAAAAAATAAATCCGATGTATTCTCCATATTTCAAAGGTGGAAAGCCTTTGTGGATAATGAAGTAGGTACCAAGGTTAAATGCCTCGTATCTGACAATGGAGGCAAATATTGTAGCCGAGATTTTGAAAGCTTTTGTGCTAGCAATGGAATTCTAAGACAAAGGACAACCCCAAGGACATCTCAACAAAATGGAATTTTTGAAAGGATGATCATAACAATCATGGAGCAAGCACAAAGTGGCTACATGCAGGCTTAGCGCTTGAGCTTTGGGCAGAAGCAGTAAGTACGTTTGTGTACTTAATCAATGCGTCACCCTCACTAGAATTGGATGGGGGAGTTCCAGAGGAGGCATGGACATGCAAACCGGTGAGTTATTCATTTCTCAAAGTGTTTGGGTGTGAGGCTTTCATACACATAGATAGAAGCCTAAGGTCAAACCTAGATGCAAAGTCCAAAAAGTGTATCTTCATTGGCTATGGAGAAGGTGACTTTGGGTATCGCCTATGGAATCGTGAAGATGGTAAAATCTTTAGAAGTAGGGATGTAATTTTCAATGAACAAAATATGTACAAAGATTACTTGAAAAGAAAATAAAAAAAGGAAACAGTTGATGAGTATATGGAGCTTGAGGACGGTGAAGACTCAAGGAGTGCAAACGGTGAAAACGTACAACAATGTCAACCAGATGAGGAGCCTCAACCTATTCCTCAAAGATCTACAAGAGCAAGTAGACCCCTAGAAAGGTTTATTCCTTCTTTCAACCATCTCTTGATCTCAGATTCTAGAGAATTGGAATCATACGAGGAAGCTATGCAACATGAATCCAAAGAAAAAAAGGATAAAGAGCATGCAAGTGGAGATGGACTCATTACATCGCAACCAAACATGGGAGTTGGTTGAGTTTCCTAAAGGTAAGTGGGAACTTTAGAACAAATGGGTGTACAAGCTGAAGGAAGAAGAAGGTAGGAAGAAAAGGTACAAGTCTAGGCTTGTGGTAAAAGGGTTTTCTCAAAAGAAAGGTATTGACTTCAATGAAACATTTTCTCTTGTAAAAATAAACTCAATTAGGCTTGTATTAAGCCTTGTGGCTACTCATGATTTGAATCTTGAGCAAATGGATGTAAATACAGCATTCCCTCACGGTGACTTAGAGAAGGAAATTTACATGCTTCAACCAAAGGGGTATGAAGCAAAAGGTAAGGAGAAAATGGTTTGCAGATTAAAGAAGAGCTTGTATGGTTTAAATCAAGAATCAAGACAATGGTACTTGAAGTTTGATCGATGGATGCTGGATCATGGATTCGGAAGGTGCAACTCAGATCATTACGTCTACACAAAGAATTTGGGAGATGGGAAGTTCATCATCCTAATGTTGTATGTTGATGACATGCTGATTGCAAGTGCTAACATGCAGGACATCAACGGCCTAAAAGAGGGGCTCTCTAAATCTTTTTTCAATGAAAGATTCAAGTACTACAAAGAGGATACTTGGTGTGAAGATATCAAGGGACAGGACGAAGAAGACAGTGAAGCTATCTCAAGAGGATTACATCAAGAAGGTACTAGAAAGGTTTGCAATGCAAAATGCAAAAATAGTTTCTACACCTTTGACTGGTCACTTTAAACTAACCAAGGATATGTGTCCAAAGACACAAGAGGAGATAGCCTATATGTCTAAAGTTCCATATGCTCCAGCAATAGGTTCTCTTATGTATGCTATGGTCTGGACAAGGCCAGAAATTGCACATGCAGTGGGAGTTGTAAGTAGGTTCATGGACAACCCAGGTAAAGAGCACTGGCAAGCTGTGAAGTGGATACTTAGGTATTTGAAAGAGACAACAACAAATGCTTTGTATTTTGGAGGAACTGATATTCATTTTTAGAAATAACAAGTCTGTATAGGTGAAGTATTGCCCCTTTAGCTATAAAAATGATATATCATTGTTAGCCTTTGTGGTCTTTGTAAGTAGGTTATTACTCCCTCCTGGGATGTGGAGTGCCCCTATAATAGTTTCCACTGTAATCTTTACCAAAGCCTAGGCTCCATCCTTGTTGGTCAAGGTGGCTTCTCTATTGTACTAAATTTTACTCCATGAGCTCATGTGCTTGTCCCCCATGGTGGTAATCTCAAATACTTGTCAAGCTAGATTGACTTTGGTGCTTCAAGCACTTCATTTGGCTATCTAGTTTCCATAACTCCCAAGGGAATATTGTGGCTCTAATCCTTTTTGCATTCTTATCTTTGGAACCTCATCACAAACACATTTACTAGCAGCTTTTGTAGCTCCTCTCTGGAGATGCATGGTTGCTCAGGGGAAATCAACTTTGTGGGATCATAAGGATCCCCTTCCCACTCTTTTCAACCTATAGATTTGCATCCAGGCATCCTAAAAGTTTGAGCAAAAACAATTGAGTAAAAAGCCTTCAAAACCTACTACAAAGTTGGTGAATGAAAGTCATTTTTGGCATTGATGACCATAACACAAAATTAAATGTCACTAGTGCAATCTTTACCCGAACTTGATCAAAAGTGACCAATAGACTTCGAATAGCATTGTCCACAAATTCAAGAATCTGCAGATCAAAATGAGGAAAAGGTACCTAGATCATGCTCTTGAGGGGGTCTAAATTTTTTTTACAAATGCCTATCACATGGGCTCAATAATAGGGATTATTTTATTACATATTTTCTCGCACTTTCACATACAAAAGGGTGTTGAAAAGGAGTTTGTAAAAAAATTTACAGATTGAATAGAAAAAGGGTCCCTTTTATTAGTGACCCTAATAAAAGGGTCCCTTTTATTAGTGACCCTATGTAAAAAAATTTACAGATTGAATAGAAAAAGGGTCCCTTTTATACTACAGAGAGTTGTTCTACCTATGGAGTGATGGCACACTTATCCATTCACCTCACTCACTAGCGGTTCACTTTAAACCGTTGTACTAGTTTCCCTTTATGTTGTAGGTTGTTCCCTTTTTTTTTTTGTAGACCTTGAACGGATTGGAATTTATGACAAAAATGTAAATGAGCCGTTCATGATGTGATTAGAGAGTAAATTACAAAAGAGATTAGAGAGAGATTAACACTAATATTGCTAATGGCAAATCATGATTAGATTAAGACCAAATGCTACATGCAAATGGTGGGTACAAAGTAGGTGCAAATGATGGCTAATGAGGGGATACAAAGTGTGCAACTATGGGCTTCTTATATAGAGCTGGAAGAGGGCATCTAGTGGCCTGATCAATGATGTCAAGTGTGTAGGCTTCCAAAGTAGAGGGTGTTCTCACTTGTGGTGGTGCGGATGTGTCACACACCCAAAAAGCCTCCCTGTGTGTGATATGGTAGCACCCAAAAGTACAAAGCTTCCCTCCTCAAAGAATTGTCGATTGGGTGTAGGACTAAAAGTCAAAACATCCTTTTCTAGACCGGGTGTAGGATCAAAGATGTGCACCTCCCCTAGAGAATGGTAGGCAACTAGGTGGTAGGTCAAATAAAAATAAAAATGGGGCTTTATCAAAGGTGAAGTCCTACTGCAAATTTTCAATGTATATCATTGTTGCCGATGTCGCCTACAAATTGTCATTGTTGTTGTTGATGCTCCTCTCCTTCAAATGTGTCGGCAAAATCAATGTGGATGCCGATGTTTGCATGGCATACAAAATAGATTTATTTGCAAATGTGTGTAAGGATGGTCTTACCTGATGTCGGGTAGTGTTTGATACTTGTACAAAAATTGCTTTTGTAAAGGCAAGCATGCACATGCTTTGTATGCAATTGTGTATGTAAAAGGGTTTGTGTAAATACGGAGGATTTGGTGCAAATATGGCTTAAAACTACTCGGTTATTAGTAATCTTGGGATTTAATTTGTCATACATATCAATGTAGCTATTACTTAATGATTGTGCTAGCGGGGTTTTGCTAATCTTGATATTGATTAAAGCATACATATCAAATGAGTGAATTCCAAGCCTTTTGATGGTTGATGTCCTCTTAAGTGCTTATGGTTTTGGGCCTTCAATGGTTTTAGGCACCAAAATTTCGTGTGAAGGAGCCCCTTGAAGGAGCTCAAATCCTTAACTTCCACTGTTGGAAAGGGAGTCCCCTGATGGTGAAACAAAAAAGGAATTTTCCCATCCACTTGTAGAGCCAATATTTCTGGCGGGCTAAAAACTAGACAGAAAACAATGGTAGCACTAAGCATGGTGAAAACAAATCAACAAAAGCCGATGTGTGTTGAAGCTAGGAGCCTACAAACACCCAAGTTTTCTCAACAGCAGTAGTAAAAACCAATTAGCACCGAATGAACACCAATTCTTGCTTGTCTACACTCGCTAGTGTTTGCAACCAAGGTGGTGAGGACTAAGGGTGTTTCTTGAATCTTAGGGTTCGTTGTTGGCAAGGGCCAAGTGCTGATGGGCCGATAAAACACGCACACTAATTGATACTAATCACGTGTTTTTCTCATAAACAAGGTTAGTGGTGCACAATGAACGTGCCCAAACTCTATGAGAATCACAATGAGATTGTGTAGCTTATTGCTACTAATGCTTAATAGAAAGTGAGAGTAATTAGACATGTAATAAGGAGAACAAATTAGGCCTAGGTATGAATTGTTGGCTCTGATACCACTTGAAAGGATTGGTGTTTATTGCAAAAACATAAACAAGCCGTTCATGGTGTGTTAGAGAGTTAATTACAAGAGATATTAGAGAGAGATTAACACTAATGCTAATGGAAAATCATGATTGGATTAAGACCAAATGCTACATGCAAATGGTGGGTACAAAGTAGGTGCAAATGATGGCTAATGAGGGGATAAAAAGTGTGCAACTATGGGCTTCTTATATAGAGCTGGAAGAGGGCATCTAGCGGCCTAATCAATGATGTCAAGTGTGTAGGCTTCCAAAGTAGAGGGTGTTCTCACTTGTGGTGGTGCGGATGTGTCACACACCCAACATATTTCTTCTCTTGAGTTAGTACAAAAGAAGAAGAGTAGGGTTTGCCTCCATCTATGTGTGTGTGTGTGTGTGTGTGCACGCACTTGCAAGAACTCAAGCTCTCTCCTTCTCTCTCTCTTAACATGGTATGAGAGCTTGGTTGTGTCTAAGGAGCTTAGAGCAGCAAGCAGGAGCAGTGGAGGAAGCGGTCTTTGGATTCCCAGGAGCCATCTTTAAATGATCTTTGATTGAGGTGCTTCTTTTTGGAGATTGCGCATCTTAGGTTTCCATATAGTCCTTTGGACTTAAATTGTGTAGCTAGATTTTCTTTTGGGGTGCGTCTTGGACCTTGTTTTGGAGTTAGAGTGCATTCTCATGCAGAAACGTTAAGGTTTGCTATTTTGTAGATCCATATTTTGGTGGTGCAAAAAGCTCCAATTTGGCTACATTGTTCATATATATTTTTTGGTAGTGTGAAATACATGTATGTGTGCATATTTACACATAATAACTGACTCTTTTTAGTAGGCTACTCAGAGACTTGGTGAAGGGTTGAAAACACATGTCATCCAATAATGGTGTACTTAACCAAATTGTCAGTGAGAAGCTGGAAAAGAATAACTTCCATGATTGAAAGTTCAAAATGACCAATTTCCTTATGGATAAAGGTCATTGGGAGTGCATTGATGGAGAGCATGAGACATCACCAATGTTACCAGAGGAAGGTGCAAGTGTTATACAGATAAATATGTTTATAGATTAGAACCACAAAGCTTGAAAGCTCATGTAATAGCTTCCTGTGAGTGTGCAACACACTATGATTGGGCATATACAAGATACTCACACCCCTAAGGAGGCTTGAGACACCTTACTATCAATGTATGCAACCAACACAAAAGCAAGAAAGCTACAATTGAAAATTGAGCTGAATACAGTGCAAAAGAAAAACCTATCTATCAATGAATATTCATTAAAGATAAAGATGTGAGTCACTTGCATGAATTGGTGTTACAATTGAAAATTGAGCTGAATACAGTGCAAAAGAAAAACCTATCTATCAATGAATATTCATTAAAGATAAAGATGTGAGTCACTTGCATGAATTGGTGTTATAGTCGATGATGATGATAAAGTAGAAGTATGTCTACAAGGTTTGGGTCCAAAATACAAATAGTTTAAGACTAGTATCCATCTTCAAGAGAAAATTTTCTCATTTACAGATTTGGTGCTCTTCTAATTGTGGAAGATAAGGAACTTGAGGAAGACTCCTCTACACAAGGTAGAAATAATTATGAATAGGTCCTCTTCAACAACAAATAAAGAGGAAGAGGATGTGGTACATGTCATGGAGGAGTTCGATTAAGAGGAAACCACCAAGCACAACATTAGAACAATAATCAGAGATAGAACACAGGAGGTGTTGACCATTGGGTCAACAACACAACATAACTCAAGTTTCGTACCAAAGTCTTATCTTTTGCGAGTTATGAAATGCTGCGGATTATGGCTATAAACGTCATTTGTAATGAGTAGTTATTCTAGTTTCAGAAGCCGGGGTGAAATGGCACTTCCAAATTGTAAATACAAAGCCATTTGACCCTTTCAACCCCATTTTTGGTTAAACCTAAGGTAGCCTTAGTATGTAAGGTACCTAGGTCATTTTGTAAAAAAAGACTTTAATCATAATCAAAACTTTAGCGCTGCCGTCTACTGTGTGAGAGAGAGAAAGAGAGTGAGTGTGAGCTTCATCCTCTTGCTACGCCTGGCTCGCTCAACACATTGGAGATCTGACTGTACCATTGTTGTAGGCTCGAGGAGAGCTACGCGACAACGCCAAGCATTCCACGCGAGACGAAGCGCACACGCCGACGCATCTACAAGCTATTTGTGGCCGTAAGTGTATCAAACGATGTCTGTTTTCTGCGTGCTAGTAGTCTATAGAATCGTGGCAACATAAGCTACGCATTGGTACTCATAAATTTCAATTTCGGACACTTTCAAAATTCAGCTCTATCATCCTACGCGTTTTTTGCAAATGGGTTTAGAGTGAGGGTTTTGAGTGTAGAAGCTTAGGGACAGGTGTATCCTAGTGAGGGGATGGTGTTCCTTAAGTTCCGTACGAATCTGGCATGATTAAGTGAGTTACCTTCCGTATGTGTGTATGTGGCTAGGTGGTGTAGTTGAGAGCAGTGAGGTTCTTGATTGTGGTTTAGTTGGCCTTCCAGAGTGTTGTATGTGTAGGATGGTCTCAGCTTGACAAGCTAAAGAGATTTCCTTCGTGTGCCTATCGTGTCATTTGTGTCCTCGATTGACATTATGTTGATCTAGGTGGTGTTTGCATGCACTTCATGGGTGTGTGAGTCTCTCCCGTCCAACATTGGCGCCGTTGCCGGGGACACAAGGACCTAAGTGGGTTTCCTACTAACACTCGTGTGATGGTTGCTTGATTTAGTTTTGGCTAAAGAAAGCGTTTTTCTTAAGTGGATCCGGAATAGGATATTCCGCGATCAAGTGGATAGCCAGGAAGCGTGTGTCTTGCCGAGGGTCTGGGACTACATAGGTTTAGTTAGGATCTATGGATTAGAGTAGTTGTTGGTGGTCGAGTGATATGTGAGGTGATAAAAGCGTTTACTAGTTCGTGTGTGGCAGTGAAGCGTTTTTCTACTCATAGATGCAAAACCCCATATGATTTGTAGGAGTAGCTTTAGGTAAGTGATCCGATTCTGATCTAGAGCTATTCAGCACTGAATTATTTGCTAAAGTGCTTGATTGCATTTGAAATCACGGAAAAGTGTGCTTTTGAGGGTAAAAATGCATTAAACAAGCTTTTCTGGATATTTTTGTATGATTGACTTATGCTGTGCATATAAAAGAGCATTTGCAAGGGTTCTGTGAAGAAAACCTGCAATTATGTAAACATAGACATTCTACGCGTAGGATGTCTCAAAGGGGTTTTGGAGACCAAATTTGAAAATTTTGACTGCATCAATGTGTTCAGAAGAGGGGGTTTACCTCAAGTATACATTGAAACTAGAGTTTTGACCAACTCTTGATACCCAAAAGACCAAAGACGGAGTGTCAAAAACGCGAAAACAAGAAATTAAGATTCTGAGCACAATTTTGCATAAAAACTGGTAGGAATGCTTGAAAAGTAGTGCTCAAGACCTGGGGATGCCTGTGGATGAATTCTGCCAAAATTTTCATCAGTAGACATCCTACGCGTAGGATGTCTCCAGGGCACTTTTGGCATGGAATTTGGAAAAACTGAGGTTACCAGTGGGTTCAGAGGGTAGGTTTTACCCTAGTAACATATTGAATTGGGTGTTTTTCCCTATTTTTGTTGACCAAAATCCAAAAGGCGAAGTCAAAAAACGTAAAATTTCAGAAAATGCTTAAATTGAGTGATTTTTGCATGTTTTTGCAATTGTGAAGCATACTTGCACTTGCTGAGAGCATAAGGAAGCATCACGGACACTTCAGTCTCAAAAAATCAACAGTAGACATCCTACGCGTAGGATGTCTACAGGGTGATCTAGTGGCAATTTTGAAAATCTGAGGTTACGAGTGTGTTTAGAAGGTAAGTTTTACCCTATTTTCACCTGGAAAGTGGAAATTTGACCAAATTTTGACAGATCAAAGCCAAAAGACAAGAATTGCCAAACATCCTACCCAAATTGTGTCCAAGGCCTAATTTTGAGACCAAACCATAGGATGATTCCAAGGGCATGTTCTAAATGTTGTATTGAGTGCATGTGATAAATTTCATCTCATTTGGGTCAGGAAAAAGGAAGATTGAACAGACTTTAGCATTTTTGACTGAAAAAGGCAAGAATAGCTAGTTTTGGGGTCTTTTGACATCCAAACTCAAATCTAAGCATAGCATTGGGTTGCTGACATCAAGGGGAAGCTGTGGGACAAGTCTGGGGTCAAACAGGCCAAAAAGACATCCTACGCGTAGGATGTCTCCAGCTTGATTTTCGACTGCAAATCAACCTATGAGCACACCAATGTGATCAACACATCAAGGAGAAGCTGGGGCGAAAATTTCAAGTCATTCTGAGCAAAAAGACATCCTACGCGTAGGATGTCTCAAGGCCATTTTTAGGTCCAAATCAACCTCTGAGCATACCATTGTGTTGCTGGACTTAAGGCGAGTCTCTGGACCAAATTTTGTTAAATTCTGAGCATAAAGACATCCTAAGCGTAGGATGTCTCTAGCCTAGTTTTAGGGTCCAACTCTAATTTTGACCATACAGAAGTGTTCACAGTGTCACAAAGATCCCAAATCTTCTTTTAAAATTGAATTTGGACTCATTTTCAACAATCTAAACTGCATTTCACTGTTTTGGCCATAACTTTCACAAACGGTATCAAATCGAAAAAGTTTTTATATCAAAACGTAGCCTGAGAGCGGCTCTACAGATCTTAGAGCAAAACTTGAACTAAACGCATGCCAACGGCAACCATTTAGTTCAACTTTGAAAAAAACGTCGTTTGAGGCCTCAAAATACATCCGCAAGTTAGGGGGTGTCTGAAAGCGACAATTTGCGAGAATTGTGACAAAACGGTTGCGGTTTTGGACATAATTTCGACTTTTCCCTAACCAAAGAACTTGAACACAGTGGACTAAGTCTACTTAAACCAAGCAAAAGCTCTTAAGCCTAGAAATCATGTCTACCCTAGATTCAAACGCAGCTTACACAAGCTTGGAGATCCCGACGATAGAGGAATATCCTCCCACAATGGATCTTCCAAACTTGCAATTGATAAAGATCCATCTTGTTGAGAGAGTTTGGATGATTGGTCATGAGAGTGAAGGACTATATAGATACATTGACGGCAATGAGGTCAATCTTTATAGGTGCTCAGATCCATACCTAGAAGAGATAACTGATTACAAGCTCTTATATGTCTACACATACGGAGTCGACTGTCAATGGAGATCTATAGTTGTCGACAAGTATGGACGAGATTACAGAGTTGTAGAAAGCACAAATCCACAGACTGTACTAGAAAGAGGTGGATATTTGGTCAATGAAGGACCACAAATGCCTCCACCAAACACGAGAATTCCTATAGGAATTCCAAGAAGAGAGCCACCAGGATTCCCTTCAAGAGCGATAATGAGAGAAGGATTGGGAGAGTCTCTGGTTAGACTTGTAGACAATTGACGAGTTAGACCATCCCAAGTCCAGAAATGGGTAAACAGAAAAAACTCCGGAGATAAAGATCCTAGAGATCACGTAACGGCTTTTAGAAGAGTGATTAGAGCATAGGAAGTTTCAGATTTTGCGACACAGTTTGCGGGATTTGGATTGACTCTAGAAGATGATGCAGCTACATGGTTCGACTCGGTGGAAAAATGGGATTTTGAGACCATAGATGAGCTGTTTGAGGAGTTTATTGAAAAATTCTCGCCAAAAGGCATTGCTCACAACACAGTCTCACAAATCCATAGATTCAAACAGAAAGAGGATGAATCAGTACGCAAAGCATCATTACGGCTCAAGAGATATATTAAGCTCTGTTCGAGAGCGGAATTACCTACGCAAGCATGACTGATGCTGATCTTTATCCAGGGAATGAGAGATGAGGGCCTTCAGAAGGATCTGCATATGATAAGGAGGATGACGCTAAACGAGTTGATCAAAGAAGCTCTTTATCTAGTAGATATCTAGTAGATAACTGTGAGGCATACAAAGAAAAAGACTTAAAGAGTCAAGGAGATGACACATCCTCTCAGCACAGTGTTTCACAGATAAGTGAGTCCATTGCCAAGCCAGCGGCACCTATTGATCAACAAAAGCTTATCGACGACTTGGTCAAGGGGTTGATTCCTCTTGTAAGGTCTGATTCGGGAGAGCCGAAGTGGTGTGAAATTGAGAGAAAATGGACAAACCATACGGGGGAAGAGTGCTATTATAGCATGGAAAATGCTAGGGAGAGGTATGTACAACCTGTTCCAGAAGCACCTACTCCACCTAGATACATTACGGGGCATACACCAAGACAGGTAGAAGTTTTAAGGCCACAGCTTGTCTTAGGACAACAACCTCCGCTGCCAGGTGCTAGAATGCAGGTAGACATGAGATACATGCCAATGATGAAAGCATCAAATAAACCAACGCCTGTACCAGCTACAATGTGGTATAGCAACCAAAGTGGGTACTACCCTTCGGAGAAACAAAATGTGAGAGCAACACATGGAGTGGTGAGGCCGGTACAACCTCCATCTCCTGGGTTTCAATCAAAAGAAAGAAGGTATGAAATGGACGAAAAGACATTGCGATTCATTGCAAATAGCGGCTCATCTAGGTCAAAGCTTGCTTATAGCCAAGAGGAAATGCTAAAAGAATCTCCTCAACCAGAGACAGATTGTCACAAAAGTCGTGACAACCACTTGGTCAAACAATGTCCTCATACGGAGATCACTGAAGTAAATGCCTATTGTCTTGAGTGCGGCATCACTCACTTGATCCCCGATTGCCCGAAAAAACCAAACCAAATCAAGAAAATCATGACAAATGTATCACGGATTGTTCAGCTACCTAGTAGCTCAGAAAATGAAAATGTTGTACCAGTTCAAGTGGTTACGAGAGCACAAGCTCAAAAGAAAGCTGATGAGAATCCAGAGACAAAGAACACGGAAAGTGACACGAGTCCAAAGACAGATGATGGACCAAAGACAGACGCACCTAGTCAGAAAACCAAGAGCAAACGAAATAGTTGGAAAGCTAGAAAGACTAGGATGAAAGCACGCAGGGAACGAGAGCAAAAATCCCTAGCTGAGACGCTTACCAAAGCCGAGGAGAAGATAAAACAACATGAGGTAAAGGAGGCACCTTCTCTTACACAGATGGTTAAACCTCTAGAAGAACCATCCACGGATGAGAAACCGAGAAGTGCTAGTTCAGGAGGATCTGTGTTGGCAGAGAAGGTTAATGAGACATTAGATGCCCTCTTGAAAGCCTATGATGTGAGGCTCAAAAACAACCAAACCCAAGAACACAGGTGGATGACATATCCCTATGCGGAACTAGAAAAGCAAAGGTTTGAAATGTGTCAGAAAATGATTCAAACAGCCCAAGCTTTACTAGACCCACCAGTTGCAAAACTTGAGGATGTGATCCGTGTCATGCCTACACAAGTAATCCCACCAAACGAGGAACTAAAAGAGCCAAATTCTAGTCATGAGCACAGACCAAACCTCACAGACCAAAGCTCTTAAGCCTAGAAATCATGTCTATCCTAGATTCAAATGCAGCTTACACAAGCTTGGAGATCCCGACGATAGAGGAATATCCTCCCACAATGGATCTTCCAAACTTGCAATTGATAAAGATCCATCTTGTTGAGAGAGTTTGGATGATTGGTCATGAGAGTGAAGAACTATATAGATACATTGACGGCAATGAGGTCAATCTTTATAGGTGCTCAGATCCATACCTAGAAGAGATAACTGATTACAAGCTCTTATATGTCTACACATACAGAGTCGACTGTCAATGGAGATCTATAGTTGTCGACAAGTATGGACGAGATTACAGAGTTGTAGAAAGCACAAATCCACAGACTGTACTAGAAAGAGGTGGATATTTGGTCAATGAAGGACCACAAATGCCTCCACCAAACACGAGAATTCTTATAGGAATTCCAAGAAGAGAGCCACCACAATTCCCTTCAAGAGCAATAACGAGAGAAGGATTGGGAGAGTCTCTGGTTAGACTTGTAGACAATCGACGAGTTAGACCATCCCAAGTCCAGAAATGGGTAAACAGAAAATACTCTGGAGATAAAGATCCGAGAGATCACGTAACGGCTTTTAGAAGAGTGATTAGAGCAGAGGAAGTTTCAGATTTTGCGACACAGTTTGCGGGATTTGGATTGACTCTAGAAGATGATGCAGCTACATGGTTCGACTCGGTGGAAAAATGGGATTTTGAGACCCTATATGAGCTGTTTGAGGAGTTTATTGAAGAATTCTCGCCAAAAGGCATTGCTCACAACACGGTCTCGTAAATCCATAGATTCAAACAGAAAGAGGATGAATCAGTACGCAAAGCATCATTACGGCTCAAGAGATATGTTAAGCTTTGTACGAGAGCGGAATTACCTACGCAAGCACTACTGATGCTGATCTTTATCCAGGGAATGAGACATGCGGGCCTTCAGAAGGATTTTCATATGATAAGGAGGATGACGCTAAACGAGTTGATCAAAGAAGCTCTTTATCTAGTGGATAACTGCGAGGCATACAAAGAAAATGACTTAAAGAGTCAAGGAGATGACACATCCTCTCAGCACAGTGTTTCACAGATAAGTGAGTCCATTGCTAAGCCAACGGCACCTATTGATCAAGAAAAGTTTATCGACAACTTGGTCAAAAGGTTGATTCCTCTTGTAAGGTCTGATTCGGGAGAGCCGAAGTGGTGTGAAATTGAGAGAAAATGGACGAACCATACGGGGGAAGAGTGCTATTATAGCATGGAAATTTCTAGGGAGAGGTATGTACAACCTGTTCCAGAAGCACCTACTCCACCTAGATACATTACGGGGAATGCGCCAGGACCAGTAGGAGTTTTGAGGCCACAGCTTGTCTTAGGACAACAACCTCCACTGCCAGGTGCTAGAATGTTGGTAGACATGAGATACATGCCAATGATGGAAGCATCAAATAAACCAAGACCAGTACCAGCTACAATGTGGTATAGCAACCAAAGTGAGTACTACCCTTCGGAGCAACAAAATGCGAGAGAAACACATGGAGTGGTGAGGCCGGTACAACCTCCACCTCCTGGGTTTTAGTCGAAAGAAAGAAGGTATGAAATGGACGAAAGGACATTGAGATTCATTGCAAATAACGGCTTATCTAGGTCAAAGATTGCTTATAGCCAAGAGGAAATGCTAAAAGAATCTCCTCAACCAGAGACAGATTGTCACAAAAGTCGTGACAACCACTTGGTCAAACAATGTCCTCATATGGAGATCACTGAAGTAAATGCCTATTGTCTTGATTGTGGCATCACTCACTTGATCCCCGATTTCCCGAAAAACCCAAACCAAATCAGGAAAAGCACGACAAATGTATTAGGGATTGTTCAGCTACCTAGTAGCTCAGAAAATGAAAATGTCGTACCAGTTCAAGTGGTTGCGAGAGCACAAGCTCAAAAGAAAGCTGATGAGAATCCAGAGACAAAGAACACGGAAAGTGACATGAGTCCAAAGACTGATGATGGACCAAAGACAGACGCACCTAGTCAGAAAACCAAGAGCAAACGAAATAGTTGGAAAGCTAGAAAGACTAGGATGAAAGCACGCAGGGAACGAGAGCAAAAATCCCTAGATGAGAAGCTTACCGAAGTTGAGGAGAAGATAAAACAACATGAGGAAAATGAGGCACCTTCTCTTACACAGATGGTTAAACCTCTAGAAGAACCATGCACGGATGAGAAACCGAGAAGTGCTAGTTCAGGAGGATCTGTGTTGGCAGAGAAGGTTAATGAGACATTAGATGCCCTCTTGAAAGCCTATGATGTGAGGCTCAAAAACAACCAAACCCAAGAACACAGGTGGATGACATATCCCTATGCGGAACTAGAAAAGCAAAGGTTTGAAATGTGCCAGAAAATGATTCAAACAGCCCAAGCTTTACTAGACCCACCAGTTGCAAAACCTGAGGATGTGATCCGTGTCATGCCTACACAAGTAATCCCACCAAACGAGGAACTAAAAGAGCCAAATTCTAGTCATGAGCATAGACCAAACCTCAAAGACCCAGCCTTAGAACCAAGGATAGTACTGAATACCACGGATAACTCTTCCGAGGGATTTCACCAAGCTATACCTGAGGATTGTAAAGAGATAGATGGTCTTGACGAATTGTGGAAACAAGTCAGAGAGGCCAATGAAGCCGATGACCTAAGAAGACGAGTAGACAAGACTGGTGATGAACGAGGAGTGTTTCTACCACCAATAGAGGAATTTGAGACTGGATCCCAAATGAATCTAGACGTGCGATCGTATTGGGGCGACAAAGGATCTGTACAATCTATGGATAGTCAACGCCATTCGCTAAGAACACTACCGTCCTACATGGGAAAGTACGAGACCAAGTCAGATGTGGTTGCAGTCCCATCACAGAGACTGTCTCCCAACAAGGCCATCGATTCAAAGGGGCTAGTAGATATTCTATCTACCCCAATCACCTATACAATAATGTTAGCCGAGTTGCTTAGAATAAGACCAAACATGTGGGCTAGTGTGGCTAAATGTCTAGAGAAATTTAGTGTAAAAACTCCAATGACTCAAATCGAGGAAGGCATCAAAGAGCTTGAAATGCCTCAACTAAATACTAGGCCAGTGCCATTAAACAAGGTAGGCGAGTATTACGAGGGAGAAGATGGAAACACCACCCTTCCTATGGAATTCAATAATGTAAAAACCATGGCAATCCTTGACAGTGGAGCTGGTGTGGCCATTTCAACCAAAGAGGTTTGGAAAAAATGGGGAAAACCTGCCTTGATATCCACACGAATGACCCTGCAGCTTGCAGACGGACACAAGGAAAAGCCCCTAGGACTACTAGAAAAAGTACTTGTTACTTCTTGTGGCATTGAATATGAACACACTTTTGCTGTTGTTGACTTTGGCAAGAAGAACAACTATGACATCATCCTGGGAAGACCATTCATGCGACAATTGAAAATGGTCCAAGATTGGGGTTATGACCATATATACCTGAGACATATGGAAACCATAACAAAGATAGCTATAGGGATGTGACGAGAACACCGGTTGAGGAGTTTGATTCCGCCACAGTATAGCACGATCAGAACTTCCAGCTTGGTTAGGTAAGCCTAAAGAACTGTGGATGTGTGGAGCTTCACAATGTAGTAGCTTGAAACGTGAGGAATGTATCCTAGAGCGGGTTATAGAGGATATGGACTATATCCTAGAACCATTCCTGAAGAAGAGTTAGAGCCTTTTGGATGGGAACACATCTTGGCTACTCTGGACGTGTGCGCCGTGGAGGATGCTCCCACAACAAAGTTTTGTGATGAAAATGTCTATGATGTCGTTCCTTATTTTGCAGTGAGTGTAATCCAGGAAAACGAAGAGATTCAGACATCAATAAACTCTCGAAATAAGGAGCAAACAAAGAAATGTGGAGAATCAAAAGATGAAGAAGACGATGAGTTCTATGACTCTGTAGAACACTTCGAGCTTCAAGAAGATCAACGACCCGGGAATCAATGTCATCGCTACACAAATAAAGTGCATCAAAAGTGGATTCCAAAGTCCTCGGTGAAGACACAACCACCACAAGCATCCTCATACATGGCTCCTAATAAGGATGCAAAGACTCAGCTAGGAGGAATACGACCAGAGCAACCAGCTAACAATGCTCTAATCACTGGGCTAGAAAAGTCCTCCAAGAAACTACCACCCACGAGCAAACAGACAGTAACTTTCCACTACCAACCAAAAAATCAAGGGAAAGTACAAGAAGTCAACCTTGCTGAGGATAGTAGCAATAGTGATGAATCTTACGACATCCCCTATCATCAACTCAGGCCATCACTATCACCAACTCCTTTAGCAACAACCATGATAGGTCAAAAGAACAAGACAACAAGTCAAAGCCAAAAAGCTCAACAAATCTAGATACCAAAAAGCGAGATCGGCCAAAAACAAATATGGCTCAAGAAGACAAAGATCTCTAATGACAAATCACAAGATCCAGCACCAAAACAAAAACAAGGAAAGCGTGCACGAACGGGTAAGAATATCACAAAGTCGCAAGCTTTCACAACTCAAATTTGGGCTCCAAAGAAGTTGATTTAAGCACAAAAAAGTCAGGAATTCATTTGGATTCCAAAACAACCACAGTATCAACTTTCAAAGCCTAAATCCTGTCCCCAACCAAGCGTACAAGGACTGAAGCAAAGACCACTGTCGACTCACACAACAAAAAGGTGGATCCCAAAGAAGTCTCTTCAAACACAAACAAAGCACGGGCAAGTATGTGTTCCCAAACGAGCGTCAGCAACAAAACAGCCAATAATCGCAAAGAAATGGGTCCCAAAGAAGAACAACAAAACTGTTGTCAGTGCATCGCCGCTTGAATTATTACAATTCTTCCTACGATTACAGTACAGTTAGAAGAGAGAAAGTCGCTTCAATCAAGCAACGATACAGGAGCTTCAAAGACCATTACATTGCTTAGAATAGGAAGCCTCGCCAATAAATGCCAATAAGCAAATTGCTTATACCCACATCTTGCACAACATAAATCTTTTCCATGCATTGACTGTGTATGCATAATAGGCCTACATTACAAGGCATGCATAGGCACAACTTTTAATTTCCCAAGCACAACACATACCCTTTGCGATATCCTGTCGTAAAGGATGACTCCCAATAGGAAGGGGGGAGGCATTCTGAATGCGGATCTAACATTATGACTATTAGAGGGCAATTTTTTGTGAGATGCATTGAATTTTTGCGTTTTATTGTGATAATTTTTTGACGAAATTTAGAGTATATGCCCTCATAGTAGTGTTACAGAGGAGTATGGAGACAAAATCCATATATGAGCCCCTAGAGACATGTGTATAGTGTACATAGCATTTAGATTTCTATTTGAATGATTTTTCTTTTGTTGATTTGTTTTAAGATTTTCTTTGTTTATTATTAATAAAAAATATAAAAAATCCATAATCCACATGAAGAAAAGACTGATGAGAGCCTAAGCACTACAAAGAGAAGAAGGTACAGGAAAACGATGAAAATTCACGAAGTATGTCTCAGCAGCCACTACAACAGCCGAAGAACTTGTCACACAGCAATGTCAACAGGCAACCGACAAGTCATAAAAGTCAGAATCAAGTAGCTAAGCCACAAAATGAGTGAGGTGTTAGTCCCAAAGCTTCAAGTAATATTCTTTGTGGTCTAAGCGTCTTAGCTATTCTAGGTACTGCTCAAGCTGGAAGAGTTGAGCATATTTATGTTGTGTCGCTCATGCTAGTATAGGTGAGCAAAAGAGTCGAAGTCTAAGTACTTAAGTCTGGTGAAGTGAAGGAGAAGGTCCAAAAGACATTCATGTACTGAGCACGGTGAGATACGAGTGGAGAAACTTCAACATCGACAACCCTTCTTGGAAAGGTGGAAGCTATTGAGACATCTTTTGATGTCACATGTGCTACATTTATTCCTCGAAACACCCATCATCTCCTTCTTTCACATTGCATGCTTTTGTTGACAAATTTCTCATATGCATATAGAGTGTCCCATAATTGGCACTTGCATCAGGCACTCTTTCTGTGTTTCACCCAAGCACTCACCTTTCATGAACATGTACTTCACGTTCAACTGCTCAACTCCAATAAGAGCGTATACCAAAGGTATTTTTTTCCCACCGGGTTTTTTCCCTTTGGTCATCCAGGTTTTAGACCCTAATCTAAAGACACCTATCACCATCCTCTTGTACATATTCCTTCTACATCAACAATAAGGAAATGCTACTCAAATCAATTGACAAATGAATTGGAGCACCAATTTCAGATCATAGCATACTTCTCCTCAATGGCAAGTCGAAGAATGGCCTACAATGACGAAGCTACAGACAACACTAACAACATGATTGCACAGGAACAAAGAAGTCCCCAATGAAGAAGCGCAGACATAAAAGTAATCAGAGGATCTCAAAAGATGAATGGTTACAATGATAGATGTCCACTCTAATGGATCATAGTTCTTGTTGTGGTTCGACAAAGTTACAATCAGTGCAACAGATGAAGCCAAAACGACAGCAAAGACCACATCGCCATCGATAATCAAGTCATGTCAGGGATGACATGAACGCGGAAGGGGGGGATGTTGACCGTTGGGTCAACAACACAACATAACTCAAGTTTCGCACCAAAGTCTTATCTTTTGCGAGTTATGAAATGCTGCGGATTATGGCTATAAACGTCATTTGTAATGAGTAGTTATTCTAGTTTCAGAATCCAGGGTGCAATGGCACTTCCAGATTGTAAATACAAAGCCATTTGACCCTTTCAACCCCATTTTTGGTTAAACCTAAGGTAGCCTTAGTATATAAGGTACCTAGGTCATTTTGTAAAAAAAGACTTTAATCATAATCAAAACTTTAGCGCTGCCGTCTACTGTGTGTGAGAGAGAAAGAGAGTGAGTGTGAGCTTCATCCTCTTGCTACGCCCGGCTCGCTCAACACATTGGAGATCCGACTGCACCATTGTTGTAGGCTCGAGGAGAGCTACGCGACAACGCCAAGCATTCCACGCGAAACGAAGCGCACACGTCGACGGATCTATGAGCTATTTGTGGTCGTAAGTGTATCAAACGATGTTTTTTTTCTACGTGCTAGTAGTCTATAGAATCGTGGCGACATAAGCTATGCATTGGTACTCATAAATTTCAGTTTCAGGCACTTTCAAAATTCTGCTCTGTCATCCTACGCGTTTTTTGCAAATGGGTTTAGAGTGAGGGTTTTGAGTGTAGAAGCTTAGGGACAGGTGTATCCTAGTGAGGGGATGGTGTTCCTTAAGTTTCGTACGAATCTGGCATGATTAAGTGAGTTACCTTTCGTATGTGTGTATGTGGCTAGGTGGTGTAGTTGAGAGTAGTGAGGTTCTTGATTGTGGTTTAGTTGGCCTTCCAGAGTGTTGTATGTGTAGGATGGTCTCAGCTTGACAAGCTAAAGAGATTTCCTCCGTGTGCCTATCATGTCATCTGTGTCCTCGATTGACATTATGTTGATCTAGGTAGTGTTTGCATGCACTTCATGGGTGTGTGAGTCTCTCCCGTCCAACATTGATGTTGACCGCTGGGTCAACAGGAGGTCAAGGAAACTTTCAAGGCATGGGGAGTCCAAGAGGTCATGGAAATGCACAGGGTAACAATATTGGTCAACATGGTTATGTAGTATGTTGGAATTTTGGGAGACACGTCACTTTGAACATGATTGTCCAGACAAGAGGCAACAAAATAATTATGGAACCACTAGCAAGAATGAAGATGAGCACGAGAGGCTTTTTGCGGTGCAACACATGCTAAATACTATGTCTACAAATGCGGCAAAATCTAGTGATAATTTCTTGTATGTGGATTTTGGTGCATCAAATCACATGACCAGTCATGGTCAGTGGTTCAAGAAAATCTAGACTTTGCAAAGTCCTGGTTATGTAGAGCCTGGGGATGATATTGTACATCCCATTATGCACACAAGAAATGTATCTTTCTCTATTGAAGATGGTAAAGTAAAGTACGTGGCTGATGTATTGCATGTACCCTGGAAATATCACAAAGAATTTGGTATTTTTTGGGCAGATGGTTGAGCACGGCTTGCATGTTAGATTTAACTTTGATGGTCTCTTTGTCAAAGAGCATAAGAAGAATGGAAGGTTAGTTGCGTACAGAGTAATTGCCCATCCCATGAGAGTTTCTTTTTTGTTGAAAAATTTCTCGATTCTGTCAAGTAGTGAGACTTGGTTTGTAAGCTGGTCTTGGTCCAGTGTAGAGCCACAACTATATTAGTACTTGAGAGAGAGAGAGAGAGAGAGAGAGAGAGAGAGAGAGAGAGAGAGAGAGAGAGAGAGAGGAAGTGTGTTCAAGGCCTATTCTAGGCAAGTGGAATGTGGGCGTACTTGAGATTTTGGTTCAACTTCTAGTCATACACATAGGTGGGTCCACAGGGGTCTAGTCACAAGATTACACACTGTCACTAGCTACTATCAGACATGAAGCACAAGGTTAATTTTTTCTCACTTTGTGCATCCTTAACTGTGCTTTCTTCATTTTGTAAATCTTGCAATTACCACTCAAGTTAATCGCGTCCAAGCTACTTGCTTCCCAAGTTGTATGGTTTTTACTATATAAAATGGCATGCAACTCGTGTTGAGTAATTCATCCACGAAAAATGAGACAAGTCTCTCCTTGGTTGGAAATTCCAACTCCAAACATCTATCGATGTATTGCCTCATTTGACTCACTTAATGTCTCACTAATTCTCGGATTGAGTATTCTTGATATTTATTTTTATGTATCTAAATTCTCAATCCGAGTATCCTTGCAACTCACATTAATTATAAAAATAAATAATTTAAATACATAATAAATAAATATGTAATGATTTCTCGGATTGAGTATTCTTGATATTTTGTATGTTCTATCTCCTTCAGAGTCACCATAACAAAATTATTGTTATAACAATCCCTAAAGAGGTGGAGGGGAAGTTTTGTTAAGCCCTTCTCCCTTATCTTGGAAATGTACATGATTTTCAAGGATGTCAACTGCCCTTGTTTAGTATGAATAGTCCAGATCAAATCGAACATTGTTATCTTCCCAACAATACTCCAAGCCTTGGGTTGTCGATCGTATACGCGTTAGAGTATTCCTTTGATCATTTTTTTGTGTGATCCTACTCTTTTACTATGCCTACTGACATTGTTGACATTTATGTGAACTTTCTCTTTACCTTTCTAATTTGAATGCCAGCACCCATGTGACTGAGAACGTCTCTCAACTCTCTCTGAATGGCATCTTCTTGAATATACTAAATCCGATGCGCTTGCGGCTTCACTCCCTCTCCTCCTTGGATTGGCATCGATTACGTCATTTTGAGAGCTTTTCCATCAGAGCCTTGCGCTATTTCCTCAGCTACTATGATGATGTGGTCCTCACACACCATACTTGCATCAAAACTGGTTTTTAACCATAGGAGTAGATAGAGCACGTCATAAGGAATCTATAGAGTGCTTCGGAGGTCGAAATTGACCTGCCCAAAATAGGTTGCTTACCTTCGGTGCAATTTTGTCCAAGTGTTGAAATGACTTTTGAGCACGAGGTTGGTGAGGATACATTGCATATTCTAGGTAGCAAGTTTCGTTAGCAATATAGCTACATGAAATCATCGTATCACGCTTGCAATAAGAAGGTTAGCTTTTGGTGTTTGTCGACGCACACATGGGACCGATCTAGGTGAGAGCATACTAGACTTGGTTTTTTTAAGAGATTAGCTATCTCTTGTAGCTTCCATGCACTAGTCGAGTCAACTATGTCCCGCGGATTGACATTTTATGTCTGTGATTCTCATTTTGCTAGCATTGATATGGTGAGGCTTAGCAGTCGATCGACATTTTGCCATCATTGTCGGGGACGAGACAAAGAAAAACCCAAAGCATTCATCAAAAGTTTCCATTAGCTCCTCTAGTTTTGACTAGAAAAGGAATGAAAACAGTTCGTAGATGGGCAAGACTAAAACCACAGCTTCATCGCAAGATACTTACGTAGAAAGGAAGAGCTTTCACTTATAAGTGTGTTGGTATGCTCAGAATTGCAATGCAACACCACATGAGGGAGACACAAAGAGATGAAATAGTATAGAGCTCACAACACAATACGAGAGCATACGTTCACTTTCATTCTCCAAAACTTAGGTCCAAAAGTTACAAAAATTGGCTTTTATACCTTAGCCAAGGTTTAAGAAATGGATCCCTAGCTAATTTGGCTCAATACTAAGGCTAGGAACTGCAAGTAATTACAACTTTGGAAGCCCTTGGCCCCTTTACACTCTTGGCAATCAATTGTGATACAACATGTATGGCTTTTATAGGATTTTCAAATTAATGAATAAGCTTTTGTTACCATAAGTGGGGATGAAAAATGATGATGGTGCTCCTTTGATGCTCATATTAGCTGAGCAGCTAAAAAATCAACTTAGGAGAATCAGTGCTTGTAGACAAAGTCTTCAAGCCTCTAGATGCTATCTTGGAGGCATATGAGACTAAGCTTAAACCCAACCAAACACTAGAGCAACGATGGATGTCATATCCATATACAAAACTTGAGAAACAAAGGTGGGAAATGTGTAAAAATTTGATAGAAACTACACATGCATTCTGTATATGGCTGACATATCGAGTCTTACCAAGCACCGAGCAAAGTTTATCGAGCGAACACAAAAATCGAGCGAACTCCAAGTGAAACAGAGGAGAGAGAGAGAGAGAGAGAGAGAGAGAGAGAGAGAGAGAGAGAGAGAGAGAGAGAGAGAGAGAGAGAGAGAGAGAGAGATCTCACACACACACACACACACACACACACATTATATGACCCTCTCATATTGGGCACCCATTATATCAATGGTCACATTATATATCCCACATAGTTCCAACTAGTAGCACTTCTAGATTCATTTTAGTATCTCTTTCTTGTACTGAGACATGGTATTAGATTCACCGGTTTGTAATGAATTTGCCTTTTGTGGAAGTTAATATTTCATTTTATTTCATCTCTCTCTCTCTCTCTGCGCAACAAATGATTAGGCAGTAGGAGACATTCACAAAGGGAGTTCACTGACTTCTTTAGAGCAAAGACTTGGCAGCCAAACGAGCATGCTTCATAGCAGACTTCATACCAGAAGTATATTAGTTGACAGAGACATTTAGCTCGGGCGAGCTAAACAACCACATCTATAAGGGCGACCAGGCCGACATCGACGGAGGCTCCATCAAAGGATTAGGACTATTCTAGCATGACATGGGAGATGCCCAATACAACTAATTACAAAGGCAGACATTAACAAAGATCTTCAAAGACTGATGCGATACTTCCTCGGACAATGCCTGATGTTGGGCATCCTCGGACATTGATGATAATAATGATTTATTCTTTCACTTTACTTTATGTTTATTTTCATTTTTGTATCCAAACATTGGATTAGACCCACCAAGATTGTATTAGGTTGGTCTCATAAGTCATTTTGCCTGTTGAAGATGTTTAATATAGCATTTCATTCATTTCATTTCTCTCTCTCTCTCTCTCTCTCTCTCTCTCTCTCTCTCTCTCTCTCTCTCTCTCTCTCTCTCTCTCTCTCTCTCTCTCTCTCTCTCTCTCTCTCTCTCTCTCTCTCTCTCTCTCTCTCTCGCTCGGGCTAGTGCTTCTTTCACGATAGTCTCTACTTGATTGTTCTTGAAGCCCCGTGACGTGATGCAGTATAGAGTTTCAAGCCCATGCTAGATATCATGACTCTTCTCCTCCTCCTCGGACCATGGGGCTCCTACCACGTCATCCATGCACAACTTCAGACATTCCGTGAATAGGGTGGTCTGCACAAAAACCGACTTGACTACAAGGATTCATGGGTTTATCAGGACAAGCAAGCGATGTAAATGTTCCTTCAGTTGGAGTGCTGACATGGCTACCTCAAGCGCGCTGCAAAGAACTAGGGGACCTGCGCGAGAAGGGTGGAGCTGAAAACAGACTTTAGGTTCTCCTGCTATTATCACCTTAACGTCACAGTCCTCCAAAGGCTCCGGATCCTTCATTCAAACCATCATCTCCATTTCTACTGGCGCATGCGTCGAAATAAGAAGGACGTAAGCGCAGTATGGGTGATGCTGCTCTTTGGTCTGTATAAGCATGGGACACTCCATGAAATGGTCCCGTGCCGGCGCGGGACCATTTCATGGAGTGTCCCATCAATATTAATTCTATAACACCTATGCCTCACCTTTAAAAAAATTCGATGATTTTCTAACTGGGATTGCTTTCTCAGGTTTCTTACCATGACAAGAACAACATAGCCTTGTGTACGCATGCAAAGGGTAACCAGTGGGTCGCGATACGCAAAAATGTAGAGATGGTGTCGAGGGCCTTCAATAAGCATGCGAAGTGACAACTACTAGCTTTGTAGGGATCTCATGACAAAAGAGATATACAAAGGAGGATGAAAGGAGAGAGACGTGGGAAAAGCCAAAGTGACAAACATTCAATCTATAGCGCCATCAAAACCCGGTACTTAGTAGTTTACATCATTAAAAATAAAACTCATTTCATCTCTCCTGCACTTCCAAAGGCTTCAGTCCTTGCTTGAAACAGTCCCGTATCAACTCGGGACGGTTTCAAGCAAGGGCCCATGACCTTAGGGATGAAGGGTGTGGCTGTTAACTTTTGTGTCCAACATGACATAGGAAGTGTCACGTGACCTCAGTCATGCTCACGAGCATGGAGAGACAAGACAATGAACCTCGTAGCTCATCATCTATGAATCAAGCCACACTAGCAAAAGTAGAGTTGTTCCAAGGACTAGGTGGGGCTAGAGTTTTTGCATAGCACCAGCTTCACGAGGTGAGATCTTCAATCCTTTATGGATTGGTAGTTTTGTTGAATTTCCTGCAATTTTTGGGTACACAGCTAGATTCATTTTGTTAGCTTAAGTAAGCATTTTTAGCGTAGCATTGACTTCCTAAGCGGAAGTTTTTAGTCCTCTTTGGATTAACAGCTTGCTTGCAATTGCTAATACACTAGGGTTTCCCTTTATAATTCCTTTATTTTGTTAGGTTGTGTAGGCTTATTCAAGTAAGCATTTTGTGCTACATTTTCACAACTTTTGCTCGGAAAAATGCCATGCTCGTGTTTTTTTGCTCGGCATATGGATTTCCTCTGACATATCCATGTACAAAAGTTGAGAAACAAAGGTGGGAAATGTGTAAAAATTTTATAGAATCTACATATGCCTTGATGATGCCAACCCATACCAACATGTGAAGAATTGAGCTCGAGATGTTCAAGGAAAAAATAAATGAAAGAGCCCCTCAAATAGACATAGAACCAAAATCACAACAAAACATGGAGATAGAAACTCAACCCGTGGCTGATGGTGAACCAAAAGAACAAATTAATGCACAAGCACAAATATATGTTTCAAAAACTCACATTGATGAGCATGTGGTTGCAAATACCACAGATGACACTAAGCCATACTGAATAGCACCCATCCCAAAAATTGAGGAACCATTGCTCAAAGAATCATGGGAGGTAATAAGAAACACAAAGGAGGCAACAATGACCTATCAATCCACCCTAATCCCTAAGATTAAAATGGAACATGAGCACTTAGACCCTGATATCCAGTCTCTCTATGGTGACATGGGATGTGTCACCTCAAAACAAAGCAAACCCTACATGTTGAGAACCTTATCTTCTTACACTAGAGAACACGAGGATAATTTGAAAGTCATAGTTGTGCCATCACTGTAATGTAAATAGCCTATGAACTTTGAGAATAACAGAATTAAGAGAATTAGAGTGAGCATTTTTGTGAGATTACTTTGAGAACATTGAGGATGAACTTAATTAATGATAGCAACATGAACATAGTACTTAATTAACTTGGCATGAATAATACTTTTGCAAGAGAGAGAGTATTAGAGAACATGACAGTAGTTGAGGACCAGATTTACTCTAGGAGCTGGTCCGCCCTCCCAAAGGCGTTTGTATTATGAATTCTCCCATCAAGAGAGACTTGTTACAATACAATCTTTGTGTTCATTGTGACCTTGGTGATGCTATGAAGATGGAATGTTTCAGGCATCATGAGCTTAACATAAAATCAAAAAGCATTAACTATCCCAAGCCTCGGCCCGAAGGCCTCAAACACCTTCGAAGGTGGAGAGAGCTAGCGGGGAATGAGGGTAGCGAAGAGGAAGAAGAATCATCCATAGGAGAAAGAAATAGTTCCTCACTTATCATCACTCTTCTTGCTTTTAGCATAGTAATAAAGATGGCAAGCTTAAGCATTGAAGCATGGCTCTTGGTTGGATTTGCATTCCATAGCCAAGAGTGTTGGTGTGGGCTATCCACTTCTCCACAAGCTTGGAGAAGGAGATGGATCTCTTGCACTTTGCACTCCACACAATGAGAGAATGTGTGTGTGTGTGGGAGAGTATACCCCCCTCTCATACTTGGTCCACCTCTCTCTCTCTCTCTCTCTCTCTCTCTCTCTCTCTCTCTCTCTCTCTCTCTCTCTCTCTCTCTCTCTCTTTCTCTCTTGTATTATTTAATTATTTCATTTGGACATGTGTCCTCTTTTTCCTCTTCGAGAGAAAGAAATTAATCATTTATGTTTATGTATCTAAATTCTCATTGGTCCCCTTTAAAACCCATCCAATAGCATTCAAGCACATCATGAGGGCCACATGTGGAGGATCATTTGAACATGTGATTTTTATGCTTACTAAGTCATTTTGTTTGAATTGAATACTTCAAGCACTTAGTCAATCAAGCATGGAAATAGTTTATGCCTCTTGAGAGTTTACCTTTGAATTGTGAACACTTCAAGAACCTTAGTCATTTAAGTATAAAAATCACCTCAAGGTTTGGGCAAGCTTGGTCCCCACAACCACTTTAAGCATCTTAGCATCTCATGCCTGGGTAGGATTACCACCTCGAGGTTAGCCCTAGCTTGTGTAAGGTCAAAGGACTTTTCACACTAACTTTTGGAGGTCTTTAATGAAGCTAACCCTAAGGTCTTTTAAGCTCCATTAGATGCACGTTTCTCTTTGATGCTACCTCCTTTTGGACCCCTATTGAGATGTAACCATCTCTCCTCTTGGTCCCTTGCTGAGGTAAATCTAGAAGCACTTATTGCACATTGGTCTTTGGTAGACCATCTCCTTTTGGGCCCCTATTGATATGCAACCATTTCTCCTTTTGGTCCCCTGTTGAGATAGGTTTAGAAGCACATATCTATATCCTAACTCTTATTCCCCTTTTATCTTCCCATATTAAATGATCAGTTTAATATGAGAAAGTCATTTGGTAAAGTTAGATATTATATTTAATGACATTACCTCTCTCTTGAAATCATAGTCGTCCTCGACTATGAGGTAGAGAATATAAAGCCTTGTCATTAGTCCATGTTTCTTAGTGGGTAGAGGATCCCTTTTTACACTATGACATCATTCCAGAATGGATGAGTAATCCATTTGATGCTCGGGAGACTTAGCTTCCACAAGCATGTCTGATCTTTAGTCCATATCATACTTCCAAAGTAGAGTGAAAAGCTCTATTTGGTGTTTGGGAGACATCGTCACCACAAACATGATCCTAAGCATGCATACTTCTTAAACTTTGTGCACAATAAAAGAAAGAGAATGAGTCCTATAAGACAAAAATGTTTTTCATTTAAAATGCATTTTTATTTGCTTACTCTAGTTTAGCATTGTAAGCATTGACAAGGTTCATATTGTCCTTAAGCTAGGTTTCTTGCATCCATCTAGCATCTTTAAAAGGATAATTCTTAAACTTAACAAGATCTCATTGGATAATCTTACCTTTTCTTAGTACCTTGTCTTCGTGTCAAAGAATCGATTTGGGCTACAACACCTCTTCTTGATCTTTGATCTTTGGTGGGTCCTCAATTATTGGTTCTTTTTGTGGCTCTCCTTTGTAAGCCTTGAGTAGGCTCACATGGTTAACATTGTGAATGAGCCAATGGTTGGGCAACTTTAATTGATAAACCATCTCATTGATTGGCTTAAGAATTTAGAAAGGACCATAGTATCTTTTTGCTAGTTTAGCATAATACTCTTGGTGGCCCATAGGATTCTTGCATGTAGTATGCATTAGACGAGCCTTAAGAAACTTTAGCAAGACCCAATCCTTTTTCTTTAAGGCTAAGGCTCTTCTGTGCTTATTAACAACGGCCCTTTTTGCCTTTTCTTTGAGATGGATATAACCTCTTTAATCTTTGGAAAATATTCTTGTGAGTCTCGGCTATATTCAACAGCAGCGAAGATCTTCCCATGCACTTTAAGTAGTAAGGGACTTTTGGATCTTACCTCTTTAACCCGGAAAGGTGATTTCCCCATAGAAGTATGTACAATGTCATTGTAAGCATACTCTATAAGAGGTAGGTACTTCTTTTATTGAGAACGTTGATCTACTTCCATGACATAGGCTTTTAGTAGATGCAAGAATCATCACTTATTACACTTTGGTCATCCGTTTGTGGATGATAGGCCAAAAGAGAAATTTAATCTACTTCCTAGGTTCTCAAAGAGACCCTTCTAGAAATTACTGGTCATTCTAGGATCTTTGTCCAACACTATGGATGTTTGCAAGCCATGATTCTTGAAAATTTGAGATCTAAAGAGGGTTGTCGTTTGATGTTCCTAATTATTAGTCTTTTTGACAAGCATAGAGTGTGTTGTCTTGCTAAGCATGTCGACTGAAACAATCCAAGTTGCTTCCCTTGATCAAATTTTAATTTTTGGTATACTACGTATTTTGAAACATACTCTGGTATGTTTACTTTTCTGGTAGACCAACAGAAATACATTTCTACTCCTCGAAGAGTAGATTATGGCATCCCTCGTTGCCCCACATAAGGAGAAGCATGGGATGCATACATGGCTTTCTTATTATATTGGTGAGTAACACATAGCCTGTTGCTGTTTGGAAGATAACCATCCTTCAAGGTGAATGGTTCTTTTTTTCTTCCCTAATGCAAAGTCTGTAATTACCTACTTACAGTCTTGGTCAGTAGCATACTCATCTATCATAAAAGATAGATCATTGTGAGTTGCTATAGACACCACATTTACCCTTGGCCGTTGTGAAAGTGCATCGGCCACTTGATTGTGCTTGCCAGCAATGTGAGCAATATGAAATTTAAATTGCAAAAGAAAATTTTCCCACCTCATTTGTTTGTCGGAAATCTTGGTTTGTGTCATGAAGTACTTGAGACTTTGGTGGTCTATTCGTAAAATGAATGGAGTCCCCAATAAATAGTGCTTCCATGTGTGTAGGGCATGTAGAACAGCTAAATCTCTTTCTCATAATACCCAAGACCTGTTCATCCATATTGAGTCTTTGGATATCATATTCTATGGAATGCCCTTCTTGAAGCAAGACTGCTCCAAGAGAATCACCACAAGCATCACATTGGACCTCAAATGGCTTTGAGATATCCGAAAGCATGAGGACTAGTTGAGAGGTAAGCTTCTCTTTGAGCTTGTCAAAAGCTTTTTGCTCCTTAGCAGTCCATGAATACTTAACGTTCTTCTTTGTTAAGTCATAAATGGTCCTGCTATTTGAGAAAATTTTGCTTCAAAGCGTTTATAGTATGCACACATACCAATAAAGCTTCTTAGCTCATGTAGATTTCTTGGATTAGGCCATGCTTTTATTACCTCTAACTTTGATGGATCCATGCGGATACCATCTTGAGAGATAATACGAGCTAAGTATTGAATCTCTTAAAGGAAAAATTCGCTTTTCTTTTGGTTGAGAAAAAGCTTGTTCTCCCAAGGACTTGGAGTAGATGATGATATCATCAAAGAACAGTCCAGTGAACTTGCGGTAGGGTCTAAATATTTTCTCTGTCAAACGATTGAATGTGGCTGGTGCATTGGTCAAGCCAAAAGGCATGACTAGATATTCATAAAGACCAAACGTTGTACGAAACACGATCTTTAGGATATCTGCATCGACTATCCTTATTTGATGATAGCCACTTTTTAGGTCAATCCTACTGAAGTAGGTAGAGCCTTGTAGCTTATCAAACAGATATTCTGACCGAAGCACATGAAATTTGTTTTTGATAGTGATATGCTTTAGTGCTCGATAGTCCACACACATACGATATGTACCATCTTTCTTGCACTAAAAGGACTGGAGAACAAAAGCTCGGGGGATTCACTATGTGTAAAATTACCATATCACGTGCGTTCAAGACATGTTTGTAAAACCCCTTATCTGTGAATTTTGTTAAGAATATAGTATACCCTTTTCTTTTAAAATCTCTAAGTTTTTTTCAAATTTGAAAAAATAATTCCCTTCTGTATATAAATTTCTGTAAGTTTCAAGAACTTTAAATACCCTTTTGTTGAACTCACGTGATAGTTTACATTTTTATTAGGTGACCTACCCGGGAACAAAAGGGAGAGGAGCTAGGCCTCACCATTCCTTTGTCTACCAATTCATGCACTTGCCTCATGATCTCCTCTTATTGAGCTTGTGAAACTCAATAAGGAGGTTTATTAGGCAGTGAGCTTCCTAGTAGAAGCCCTATTGCATGGTCATCATCCCCTTGTTTTGGAGGTACCTCACTAGGGATGTCATCAATGAAACCCTCTTGGAATCCATTTAGGAAATTAGATAACTTTAATTCCTCTTGATTCCCTTTATTACTGCTTGTGAAAACATTAGAATCATTTACAGATTCTCTAACAAAAATCATATACGCAAAAATAGAGCTTTTCATTGACTTATCAAAAGAAAGCCTATTTGCTAGGGATATGGTACTCCCCGACTCATTAGCATCTTCTGTGTAGGTGAAATAGATTCTTCTTTTCAAGGAACTTCATGTTGGCAGCCATGCGGTTGAACCATGGTTTCCCTAGGATAACATCCTCATGTTGGAGAGGTGTAACATTTAATGGCCTAGTGACTTGTGTGTAGCGGAAAATAGCATGAACATAGTGAGCATTTCATTAGAATAGATTCCTAATGATCATAACTAGAGTGCTTGGATAGAGAGAGCAACAAAAAGCATAACACCTAGTTAGATAGCATGAACAATACTTCAAAAAAGAGAGAAATTAAGCTATTGAAAACAGTTGAGGACCAGATTTACATGGAGCCGGTCCCCCCTCCAAAAGGCTTTGTATTATAGGTTTCTCCCATCAAGAGAGACATTTTACAATACAATTCTTTTTGTTCCTTCACTACTAGCTAGTGCAATGAAGATGGAAGCTTCAAGCACTAAGCAAAACATTTATAAAACACAACATCAACTCCCTCATGGTCTCAGACCCAAGACCTCACACACCTTCGAAGATGGTGAGAGTTAGGGGGGTATAAGAGTAGATTGAGAGGAAGAAGGAGTAGTCTTATGAGAAAGATGTACATCTCCTCACATAATCACTCATATTAGCATAGCATAGCTCAGTAATTAGCATGGTAGAGGAGACGAGCATGCATGGAAGCTTGGCTCTTGGTTGGATTTGCATCACAAAGCCAAGAGTTGCTGGTGTAGGCCTACCTTCTCACAAGCTTGGAGTAGGTGATAAGATTTCCATTAAAGCTTTAAGAAGAGAGAGAGTCTTCTTGATTCACACATGAGCTTGTGTGTGAGTGTGTGAGATAATGACATCAGAAAATCAGCCCCCTCTCTCTCTTGGTCGACCCCTCATGCTATTTCCTCTTGCTGACACCCCATTAGACCTCTCCAGGCTTAGCCAATAGGATTTCAGGAGTTTAAGTGATAGCCTTCTGACATGTGTCCCCCTTTCCCCTTTTGTGAGAGCTTTAGGTAATTAATTAATGCAACTAAACTCTCATTGGACCCCCTTGTCTCCTAGACAATAGGAATCAGGCAAGTCATTGGGCTGTTGAATGTTCATTGGACCCCTTGGATAGTCTTCTAGAGAGCTTTATTCTTATTGGTTCTTTTATTAATTGTTTTTAAATTAATTAAACTAGATTTATTCTAGCCTAATTCTCATTGGTCCACCTCAATGGCCATCCAATAGGATTTGAGTACACCTTGTGGTCATCCGGGCTATGGAGCTGACATGTGTCCCTCATTTCCTTTGTGTAAAGGAGGCTTGTGAGTGTGTGTGTGTGTGTGTGTGTGTGTGTGTGTGTGTGTGTGTGTGTGTGTGTGTGTGTGTGTGTGTGTGTGTGTGTGTGTGTGTGTGTGTGTGTGTGTGTGTGTGTGTGTGTGTCTCTCTCATCCCCTACTTGCAAGGCTTGCCCCTCCCTTGTAGGATTCATGGAAGACTTTTGGTACACACATACAACATCCAATTTTTACTAAGCTTTGACCATTGGACACAACCTTTGAATTTTGGAACCTTAGCATTTTGGAAGTCTTAATGGGCTGAACCTTAGGGTCTTTAAAGCCCATTGTTGCACATTTCTCTTTTACAAATGGGCCCCCCTTTGGATCCCTATTTTCTCTCATGTGGATCCCTATTGTGGCCGGTTTGCTAGCTTAACCAATATTCTAGCTTTTCTCCCCTGGCACTTCCCCATATTAAATGATCAATTTAACATGAGAAAATCATTTAGGAGAACTAGATATTAGTTATTATGACATTACCTCTCTCTTGAAATCATAGTCGTCCTCGACCATGGGGTAGAGAAGATAAATCCTATTCATTAGTCCTTTTTCTAGCGGGTAGAGGATCCCTATGTTACCCTACGACATTGTCCCAGAATGGATGACTAGTCCATTTGGCGCTTGAGAGCCTAAGCTGCTTCAAGAATGGTTGCACATTAGTCCTATCAATATTCCATACTAGAGTGACAAGCTCTACTTAGTGTTTGGGAGACGTTGTCTCCGCAAACTTGATCTAAGCATGCATACTACTTCACATTTGTGCACAATAAAGAAAAAGAGAGTCTTATAAGACAAAAACTTTATTCATTTTAAACATCTATACATTTGCTTACTCTAGGGAAGAATTGTAAGCATTGACAAGGTTTAGGTTATCCTTTAATTGTATGGCTTGCATCCATCTAGCATCTTCAAAAGGGTAATTCTTAAACTTAATGAGATATCGTCGGATAGTCTTCCCACCTCTTAATACCTTGTCTTCATGTTGGAGAATGGACTCGGGCTGCAGCACCTCTTCTTGGTCCTTGATCTCCGGTGGGTCTTCAATAGTTGGTTCTTGAGGTGGGTCTCCTTTGTAAGGCTTTAGTAGGCCCACATGGAAAGCATTGTGTATGAGCCAATGGCTAGGCAACTTGAGTTGGTAGGCCATCTCATTGATTGGTCTAAGAATCTAGAAGGGACCATAGTACCTTTTAGCTAACTTATCATAGTACTTTTGGTGTCCCGTAGGATTCTTGCCCGTCGAGTGCCTTAATCGAGCCTTGGGAAATTTCAGTAAGACCCAATCATTTTCTTTAAAGGCTTGGGCTCTTCTGTGCTTATCAGCATCAGCCTTTTGACTTTTCTATGAGATAGAGATAGCATCCTTAATCTTTTGGAAAGATTCTTGTAGGTCTCTGCTATACTCCTCTACAACGAAGATCTTTCCGTGTACCTTAAGTAGCGGGGGACTTTTTGATCTTCCCTCAATTACCTCAAAAGGTGCTTTTCCCGTGGAAGTATGCACAATGTTATTGTAGGCATACTCCACTAAGGGTAAGTACTTCTCCCATTGGGACCTTTGATCTACTTCCGTTTCATAGGCTTTTAGTAGATCAAGAATTGTTAGGTTAGCTATTTCACTTTGGCCATCTGTTTGCGGGTGATAGGCCGAAGAGAAATTTAGCCTTGTCCCTAAATTCTCAAAGAGACCCTTCAAAAAATTAATGGTCATTCTAGGATCTCTATCCGACACTATGGACATTGGAAAGCCATGGTACTTGAAGATTTGTGATATGAAGAGGGTTGGACTTTGATAGTCTTTTTGACAGGTATAAATGAGCTTGTTTACTAAAACTGTCTACTATCGTCCATATTCCCGTATTCCCATGGATAGACTTAGGCAATCCAAAGATAAAATCCATCGATATGCTCTCCCATGGTGAATTAGGGATTGACAAGGGTTGAAGCAATCCAGGTTGCTTCCCTCTATCAAATTTTTTCTTTTGACATACCACACATTTGGAAACATACTCTTGTATGTTCACTTTCATGGTAGGCCAGTAGAAATATGTTTGAATCCCTTTAGGGTAGACTGGATCCCTCTATGCCACGCATAAGGAGGAGCATGAGATTCATACATTACTTTCTCACGTAGTGAGTTGGTAACGCATAGTCTATTATCATAGAGACGATAACCATCTTGTAAAGTAAATGGTTCCTCTTTCTTCCCTAGTGCAAGGGCTGAAATCACATCTCTAAAATCGGGATCAATAGCATACTCATCTATTATAGAAGATAGATCATTGTGAGTTGTTATGGAAACCGCATTCACTCTCGGCCATCTTGAGAGTGCATCGGCTACTTGATTATGCGTGCCAGCAATGTAGCAATATGAAAATGAAATTGCAAAAGGAAATATGCCCACCTCATTTGTTTGTCGAAGAGCTTGGTCTGCATCATGAAGTACTTAAGACTTTGGTGATTCGTTCACGGAATGAAAGGAGTCCCCAATAAATAGTGCTTCCATGAGTCTAACGCATGTAGAACTGCGAGGAGTTTCTTTTTATATATGCCTAGAGCTTGCTGAATAGGGTCAAGCCTTTGACTTTCATAGGCTATGGCGTGCCCTTCTTGGAGCAAAATAGCTCCAAGGCAATCACCACAAGCGTCACATTGGACCTCAAAGGGCTTTGAGAGATCCGACAGTGTAAGCACAGGTTGAGAGATAAACTTTTCTTTAAGCTTTTTGAAATCATTGTTCTCCTTGGCAGACCATGTATACTTAATGTTTTTCTTTGTTAGGTCATGTAATGGTCCCGCAATTTGTGATAACTTTTCTATGAAGCATCTATAGTATGCACACATACCTATAAAGCTTCTTAGTTCATGAAGATTCCTTGGTTTAGGCCATCCTTTTGTTACCTCTAACTTTGATGAATCCATTTGGATGCCATCTTGAGAGATATTGTGACCTAAATACTGAATCTCTTGTAATAAAAACTCACTTTTCTTTCAATTAACATAAAGTTTATTCTCTCTTAAGACTTGAAATATTACCTGGAGGTGTTGCTTGTGTTCATCTAGTGAATTAGAGTAGATGATAATATCATCAAAGAACACTCCAGTAAAGGTTCGGTGAGGCATGAATAGCTTCTCCATCAAGCGGTTGAATGTGGCTGGTGCATTGGTCAAGCCAAAAGGCATGACAATGTATTCATAAAGACCAAACGTAGTGTGAAATATGGTCTTTACAATATCTTGATCAACTATCCTTATTTGATGGTAGCCACTTTTTAGGTCAATCCTACTAAAGTAGGTCGATCCTTGTAGCTTATCAAATAGGTCTTCTACCTGTGGAATGGGGAACCTATTCTTGATAGTGATCCTATTTAGTGCTCTATAGTTGACACACATACAATATGTGCCGTCTTTATTTTGCACTAGTAACACGGGTGAACAAAATGGAGATGAGCTAGGCCTAACCATGCCCTTCTCAACTAACTCATGCACTTGCCGCATATCTCTTCTTGTTGAGCTTGAGAAACTCTATAAGGAGGTTTATTACGCGGCGAACTTCCTGGAAGAAGTTCAATTGCATGGTCATCATTGCCTCGTTTAGGAGATAGTTCACAAGGGATGTCGTCAATAAAGACATCTTGAAACCCCTTGAGAATATTGGATAACTCTAATTCCTTGTGATTGTTTATATTTTCTTTTGCTAAAGCATTAGGTTCATTTTGAGAATCTTTAACAAAAATCATGTACACAGAAATAGAGCTCTTTATTGACTTATTGAAAGCTTGTGTATGTACAATGGGTATGGTATTACCCATTTCCTTAGCATCTATGTACATATCTTTTTCCCTGAACCTAAAGTAGATTCTCCTTTCAGGGAATTTAACATTGGCAACCATGCGATCAAACCATGGTGCCCCTAGGATTACACCCTCGTGCTTGAGAGGAGAGATAGAGAAGTCATCTTTGTCCACATAGCTTTGGACATGGAGCCTCATTTTCCCAATTAAGGGAGTGACTGAAGCTTCTTGCCCCTTGAAAGCACCATCTGTGGGTAGGACATCTCCCATTTCATAGGCTTGTATGCCTAGCTTGGTGGCCAACTCTGTGGATATGATTGTGAGTAGAACCAGGGTCAAAGAGAATAAAAGAATCATGTTCTCTTACCTTTCCCCAAGCATGGCATAGAGGAGATCCTTTGTGGTGAGCTTCCTCTTCTTGGATTTCGACCAAGGTAGCTCTAGGAGTCTCATGGCGGGTGTTCTTTAGGGGACAAGCGTGGTACGCATGCCCTTGCTCTCCGCACTTGAAACAACGGTTATCCTTGCGATAATGCTCAAGATCTTCACGAGAGAGTTTGTTTTTGCCTTTGTAAACTCCCTTCTCCTTAGCTTTGTTGGAATTGCCCGAGGAGACTTTTGGACATTGTCCTTCAGCTTAGGCTCATTGGAACCCTTGTTTTTCATGGGCTTAGAAATTCTTTTAGCCCCTGTTCGGAAATTGATTCCAGAAGCCACCATAGTATGGTGTATAATCGCGGATATGGTGCGTGGCCTTTGGGAGTTGACATACTCCGTCATTTCTTCAGTTAAGCCCGTGCAAAATTGTTGTTTTGCTCTCCAAAATCCATCTTTTTGAAGACAGTGGCTTTGAGATGTAAATCCCAAAACTCATCTACATATTTGGGAACGGATTTGTAGGGAGAGAGCTTCAAGCTTTGCCATTCCGTGAATACTTTTTCTTTGGCATCGGTGGCCAAAAACTGCTTCATAATGGAAGCTCTTAAATCTTTCCATGTTCGTGGAGCTTCACCGTTTTCCCGTAGGCTAGACCACCATTGCCTGGCGGACTTTTGAAAGTGCATAGCTACATGGTGTAGCTTAGAGGACTCTGTGAAGCCCTCATTTCCAAAAGACGCATCGAATTGTTGGATAAAGGCCAAGACTTTGCCCGTAGCACCAAAGGTGCCATCATAGGTAAGGAAAGAGATGCTCTTCCCTTCCTCTTTGAACTTCTTGAGCTTGGATGACCTCTTCCACGCGACATAGGATTTCCTATGGCCTCTTCTTTTTGATGGTTCAAAAATTGCACCATCGCTTTCTTCAGAAGATGAACAATTCGAGGAAGATGGAGAAGAGGGTAACCTCTTTCTCGCCTTTTTCTTGCCTTGATCTTCTTTGTCTGCACCATCACTTTCAGAGGAAGAGGATGAAGAAGATGGAGAAGAGGGTGTCCTCTTTCTCTCCTTTTTCTTCTCTTGCTTTTTGTCATCCCTCTTTGAATTATGATGTCGAGAAGTGTGTGATGATCTTCTCCCTTTAGGAGGTGATGGAGAGCGTTTAGCCCGCCGTCTTCCTGGAGCCATTTCCACCGAGGTGGCAGGAGACTCACTTCTTTCTCGTTCCTTCGGTGGGGGCTCTTGAGTTCTCCGTTGAGAAGGAGATGCATCATCAAGAAGCAAATTTTTGAGCCCTTCGTATGGATCCTCTTCTTCTTCCTGAATCGGAGAGAGGCGTCTTTTGGGAGTCTCACAAGGAGGCTTCCTAGGTACTCTCTTGTCATGGTGGGGAGCTTGGAGAATCCCATAAGCATGAAGCTGCTGTTGCACTTCACTTTGGAGGGATGGATTGCCCATGACTTGTTGAAGCCTAGAAACAAGGTAGTTAACAAGCATAGGGGCATCATTAGTAGCCTGCTCATTAGCAAAATCAAAGCTGCCAACATTAATTTCACTCTCTTTACTATTGTCAGCCATTCCAACAACTTTTAGGTGTAAAATTTTTTAGGTGTACCTTGGCACTTCAAGCCCTAGTTGCTACTCCTCTTTAGCCCTTTTAGAAAAGCACTCAAGCTACTGTACCCGTGGCTCGAATACCATTAATTGCAAGGAATAGAAGAGAGGGTCTTTCAACACCAAAACAACACCGGCTCATGTCAAGGTTCTAATAGCTCAATAGTGGTTAATCCAAGCCCCATAGGACTCCACTATTAAGACCATAGCTCTCGATGATGATGCCCCGTTATCTGCATGAAGCCAGGTGCAAAGCAAGGATGAAAATCCCTATTCTACTTACTCAATTGCAATTAATAATACCAACCATTTATAGCTAGCTTGAGGACCTCCCTTCTTGAGAAGGAAAAAAGAAACCTTGTGCTCTGATACTAATGTAACATTTAATGGCCTAGTAACTTGTGTGTAGCAAAAAATAGTATGAACATAGTGAGCATTTCATCAGAATAGATTCCTAATGAGCATAACAAAAGTGCTTGGGTGGAGAGAGCAACAAAAAGCATAACACCTAGTTCGATAGCATGAACAATACTTCACAATAGAGAGAAATTAAGCTATTGACAACAATTGAGGACCGGATTTACATGGAGCCGGTCCCCCCTTCAAAAGGCTTTGTATTAAGGTTTTTCCCATCAAGAGAGACATTTTACAATACAATTCTTTATGTTCCTTCAATACTAGCTAGTGCAATGAAGATGGAAGATTCAAGCACTAAGAAAAACACTTATAAAACACAACCTTAGTTCCCTCACGGTTTCAGATCCAAGACCTCACACACCTTCGAAGATGGTGAGAGCTAGCGGGTTATAAGAGTAGATTAAGAGGAAGAAGGAGTAGTCTTACAAGAAAGATGTACATCTCCTCACATAATCACTCATATTAGCATAGTATAGCTTAGTAATCAGCACGATAGAGGAGACGAGCATGCATTGAAGCTTGGATCTTGGTTGGATTTGCATCACAAAGCCAAGAGTTGTTGGTGTAGGCCTTCCTTCTCACAAGCTTGGAGTAGGTGATAAGCTTTCCATTAAAGCTTGAGAAGGAGAGAAAGAGAGAGTCTTCTTGCTTCACACATGAGCTTGTGTGTGAGTGTGTGAGATAATGACTTCAAAAAATCAGCCCCCTCTCTTTCTTGGTTGACCCCTCATGCTATTTCCTCTTGCTGACACCCCATTGGACCTCTCCAGGCTTAGCCAATAGGATTTCAAGAGCAAAATTGATAGCCTTCTAACATGTGTTCCCTTTCCCCTTTTGTGAGATCTCTATGTAATTAATTAATGCAACTAAACTCTCATTGGACCCCTTTGTCTCCTAGCCAATAGGAATCATGCAAGCCATTGGGCTGCTGAATGCTCATTGGACCCCTTGGGAGACTGTCCAATAGTCTTCTAGAGAGCTTAATTCTTATTGGTTCTTTTATTAAGTGTTTTGAAATTAATTAAACTTGATTTACTCTAGCCTAATTCTCATTGGTCCACCTCCATGGCCATCCAATAGGATTTGAGTACACCTTGTGGGCATCTGGGCTAGGGAGCTGAGATGTGCCCCTTATTCCCTTTGTGTAAAGGAGGCTGTGTGTGTGTGTGTGTGTGTGTGTGTGTGTGTGTGTGTGTGTGTGTGTGTGTGTGTGTGTGTGTGTGTGTGTGTGTGGTGTTTCTCTCTCATCCCCTACTTGCAAGGCTCGCCCCCTCCTTTGTAGGATTCATGAAGACTTTTGGTACACACATAAAGCATACAATTTTTACTAAGCTTTGACCATTGGACACAACCTTTGAATTTTGGAACCTTAGCATTTTGGAAGTCTTAATGGGCTGAACCTTAGGGTCTTTAAAGCCCATTGTTGCACATTGCTCTTTTGCAGATGGCCCCCCCTTTGGATCCCTATTTTCTCTCATGTGGATCCCTATTGTGGCCGGTTTGCTAGCTTAACCAATATTCTAGCTTTTTCTCCCTTGTCACTTTCCCATATTAAATGATCAGTCTAACATGACAAAATCATTTAGGAGAATTAAATATTATTTATTATGACAAGAGGAGAGATGAAAAAGTCTTCTTTCTTGACATAGCTTTGGACATGAAGCCTCAACCTTCCAATCAAGAGAGTAACAGAGGCTTGCTATCCCTTGAAATCTGTGTCAGCCGTTATATATCTCCCATCTCGAAAGCTTGAATGCCTGACTTGGTGGCCAACTCTGTTAATATGAAGTTATGAGTAAGCTAGGGTCAAACAAGATGAAGGCATCATGATCCCTTACCTTTCCCTAAGCATAGGAGAGAGATGATCCTTTGCAATGAGCATCCTCCTTTGGAGCTTCGATGGTGGAAGCCTTAGGAGTCTCATCGCGAGCATTTTTCTTGGGGCAAGAACGATAGCCATATCCTTGCTCCCCACACTTAAAACACTTATCGTCCTTGCGAAAAGCTTCAAGATCTTCATGAGAGAGTTTTTTTTTACCTTTGTAAACTCCCTTCTCCTTGGACCTATTGTTGTTGTAGTTGTTTTTGTAGGAAGTGCCTTGGGAAGAATTCTGGGCATTGGTTTTTCCCTTTTTGCATCATTTTTGTCTTTGTTTTCCATGGGTTTGACATTCCGTCTAGCCCTTTGTTGGAAATTGATACAGGAAGCAACCATGGTGTGGTGGATTACTTAGGTGATAGAACCAGTCCTTTGGGAGTTGACATACTCGACCATTTCTTCAGGTAATCCCGCACAAAATTATTGCATTTGCTCGGCAAAGTCTATCTTTTGGAAGACAGTAGCCTTGAGATGTAAATCCAAAACTTGTCCACAATTTGTGAAAATAGACTCATGTGAGAGAAGCTTCAAACTATGCCATTCGGTAAGTACTTTGTTCTTTGCATCGCTTGCAAGGAATTGCTTCATGATGGAAACTCGTAGAGTTTTCCATGTCTTTGGGGCCTCGCCGTTGCCACGAAGGCTAGCCCGCCATTGACGAGTAGATTTTTAAAAGTGTATAGCTACATGGTGTAGCTTGGAGGACTCCGTGAAGCCGTGGTCTCCAAAGGCCGCATCAATTGTTGGATGAAGCCAATACTTTGTCTGTGGCACCAAAAGTGCCACCATAGGTGAGAAAAGAGATACTCTTTCCTCTCTCTTTGAACTTCTTGAGCTTTTGTGATCTTCCTCATGCAGGGTATGATTTGCGATGTCCTCCCCTCTTGTATTCTCTAGGAGAATAGCCATAGCTTTCGTCGAAAGAAAAGGAAGGTGAAGAAGAAGGGAAGAGAGTGATCTCTTTCTTGTCTTTTTCTTCCTTTGTTTCCTTTCTTCCCTTTGGAAGTGATGAGGAGAAGGACTATGGGTTGTCTGTTTCCTCTTGGGAGGAGTTGGCAATAGTCTAAACTGTCGTCTTCGTGGAGCCACATCTTTAGAGGAACTTAGGGATTCACTTCTTCCTCGTTCTTTGGATTCCTCCTCTCTTATGGGAGAGAGTCTTCTTTTGGGAGTCTCATCAAGAGGCATCCTAAACTCTCTGTCCTCTTGGAGAGGAATGGAAATCCCATAAGCACGAAGTTTGTTGGGTAACTTCGGCTTGCAAAGTAGGGTTGTCCATAGCTTGATGCAACCTAGTAACAAGACAATTGATAAACATGGGGACATCATCATTAGCACCCTCATGTGCAAAATCAAAGTGATCAATATTCATTTTACTCTCTTGGTTATTGTCAGTCATGCTAATTATACTTATGTGTTTCTTAGTGTATTCTTTGGCAATTCAAAACCTTAGTTGCTACTCCTCTTAGCCTTTGAAAATAAGCACTTGAGTATCTACACCCACGGCTCGAATTGGTTAATTATAGAGAGTAGTGGGGTGGGTCTAACATAGCAAAATTACCGAGGGATAGCTCTTTTCGGACTTCTTATGGCTCAATAATGGTAAAGCCGTAGGCAAATATGAAAAGACCCCAATATTAAGACCAAAACTCCCGGGTGTACACATATCCCACATAGTGGGCTCAACAAAACCGATAATAGATCCCAGTTTCACTTACCCTAATATAATTAACAAAATCAACCATTAATAGGCTACTTAAGGACCCCTCTTCTTAAGCAAGAAAAGAGAAACCAAACGCTCTGATACCAATGTAATGTAAATGGCCTATGAACTTTGAGAATAGCAGAATTAAGAGAATTAGAGAGAGCATTTTTGTGAGATTACTTTAAGAACATAGAGGGTGAACTTAATTGATGGTACCAACATGAACATAGTACTTAATTAACTTGGCATTAATAATACTTTTGCAAGAGAGAGCGTATTAGAGAACATGACAATAGTTGAGGACCGGACTTACTTGGAGCCGGTCCCCCCTCCAAAAGACGTTTGTATTATAGGAGAGAAAAAACTTAATTCTTTATTTTTATATATCTAAATTATCATTGGTCTCCTTTAAAACCTATCCAATAGAATTCAAGCACATCGTGAGGGCCACATGTGGAGGATCATTTGAACATGTGATTTTTATGCTTATTAAGTCATTTGGTTTGAATTGAATACTTCAAGCACTTAGTCAATCAAGCATGGAAATGTTTTATGCCTCTTGAGAGTTTACCTTTGAATTGTGAACACTTCAAGACCTTAGTCATTTAAGCATAAAAATCACCTCAAGCTTTGGACAAGGTTCCCACAGCCACTTTAAGCATCTTAGCATCTCATGCTTGGGTAGGATTCCCACCTCGAGGTTAGCCCTAGCTTGCGTAAGGTCAAATGACTTTTAAACAAGAACTTTTGGAGGTCTTTAATGAGGCTAACCCTAATGTCTTTTAAGCTCCATTAGATGCACATTGCTCTTTGATACTACCTCCTTTTGGACCCCTATTGAGATGTAACCATCTCTCTTCTTGGTCCCTTGCTGAGGTAAATCTAGAAGCACTTATTGCACATTGCTCTTTTTTGGTAGACCGCCTCCTTTTGGACCCCTATTGAGATGCAACCATTTCTCCTTTTGGTCCCTTGTTGAGATAGGTCTAGAAGCACATATCTATATCCTAACTATTGTTCCCCTTTTATCTTCCCATATTAAATGATCAGTTTAATATGAGAAAATCATTTAGTAAAGTTAGATATTATATTTTATGACAATCACAGTGGATAGAAAATCCTCAATGATAGATTCCAAGAGTTTATAGGAAGTGATGTCAACTCCCATCCAGTGCACTAAAACAAGGATAATTTGGAAGTTATAGTTGTGCCATCATAGTGGAAAGAAAATCCTCAAATGATAGATTCCAAGAGTTTATAAGAAGTGATTTCGACTCCCATCCAGTGCACTAACTCTAACAGGATTGGTAAAAATCAAACCGCATGTGTAGGTCGAAGTGGGAAAGAACCTCAAAAAAAATAGGCATAAATTGATCTTTTAAACCCGTCAAAATAAAGAAAAACGGAAACAAAATCTTTCAAACCAGAGATAGTTGAGCCCATGCCAATGAACAAAGTGGACGATACTGTGATAGAGAAGATGTGAACACCACCATATCATTAGAATATGAAAACAACAAACAATAGTGACTAGGAATAGCCATAGCTACACAAGAAATATGGGAGAAATGGGACAACCAAACTAGCTCTTAGACAGACACAGATGAAGTTGCAACTAGCAGATGGCTATGTAGAATAGCCCATTGGGATATTGGAACAGGTGGTGGTCACTTCCTATGAAATAAAAAATGAGCATGCATTTGCCATAGTAGATTTTGGCAAGGATAACAATTTTGACACTATTTTTGAACGTCCATTCATGCGACATGTCAAAGTGGTTCAAGATTGGGGTTACGATCACATCTACTTAAGGTATGACAAAAAGAGTACCGGAGTGAACCTAAAAGACCACTCTTATAGAGATTTCATGGATACACCGGTTCAGGAAGTCTACTCGAGTACCAAGGGCAAACAAGAGATCCTTGAATGGTTGTAATAAAAAAAATTCCTTGAGGAAGTCTACTCGAGTACCAAGGGCGAACAAGAGATCCTTGAATGCTTGCAATTTTAAAAATCCATTTGGATGTGTGGTGCATCTTAGTGTAGAGACCTACAAAGGAAAGACTATATATTGGAGAGGATGGTAGAGGACAAAAAGTACGTTCAAGATCATTTCTCCAAACATCTCTTTGAACCTTTTCCATGGGATAAAATACTCGCCACGTTGGATGTGTGTGTAAACGAAGTAACCCCTACCAAGGTTTGCAATGGCGATGGATATGACATAGTATCCCTACAAATGGTTCAACCAGTGGAAGATGTGAGTCAACCAGCAAAATGGAAAACATTCTACATGCACCAGAGAGATGAATTCTCCATCAAATTTCTCTTTGGAACAGTGGAAACCTTCTATGATCTCAGTGAACATCCAAGAAAACAATTAATAAAAAGAAAAATAACCCTAGACCCCAACATCCAATTCGTCATGATTAGAGAGGCTACCAAAGACAATGAATGCGTGTAAAAATGACTCGTCCATTCGTTCGCTACATCCGTGCCAAATTCCAATACTAATAAGTTAGTTGTGATGCAATGGAGCAGTGCAAGCCTCACTTTTCCAATCTCTTCCTGAGACACCCCCGTGTCACAACTTTTTGTGTTGTCATAGGTGCAACATACTAGAGAACGAGCTCATATTTCGTACGTGCGCTCGGAGATGCCATTGGAGGTGATGAATGGCAATGATGTCCAATGCTAAGGGATCTGTCCCTCTTGGCAAACAAGATTGTAAATGACAATTGGCTGGACTGATCTGTAGATCAGGTTGAAAACATGATGGACAAGGACGTTGCAAACTTGTTGCCAAGCTTTGCAATCAAGAAATTCCAACAGATGCAACCCTATAGCATGATCCTCAAGACGCATTGTGAACACCGCAATTGGCACATATGTCGATCAAAGCATCAAAGCAAAGCATTTTTTACGTTTTATTAGTGACTCGGTTGCCCCCGTTAGCTTCTTACATGGTTCTGCACGCCTTTAAAATAAAATCAATTATTTTGTGCACTAGAAGCTTTTTGACGGAGGGGCGGTGCAACCGCTGATATATGCTTCCATCAACCCAACTATATACTAACCGTACCCAAGTGACGTTTCCTTATCCCAAGTCTATATTTCAAGAGAAACCCTTGCTCTGCTTTCGCCTGAAGCAGCCTTGAGTTTCTTGGGGACATGCTTATGGACAGAATCCATCACTCCATTTTCATCGAACACCCAAGATCTTCTTAACCACCATCGTGGGAACCATTCATTGCATTCACATTCGACAATGCCAAGTTTGCAAAAGAATGCATAGAGGGTAGGTGAGCTTACATTCGTGGTAGTTTGTGTTCAAAAATGAAAGCTGAGTTTTACGGTTGAAACTTCACACACACACAATTAAGCTAGACACAATATCTTAAAAGTTAATACATGAGAACACTACAGAAAACAAAGTTTATAGCTTCTTGCTTATAGGTCAAAAGAGAAATGCAGGCCTAAAATGCAGCCAAGTTCGCAACATGCAGGCAAACTCCAAATTTGTGCAAACATTTGCAAATGCCTCCGAAGGGCTTGTACATGAGTCTGCAAGCAACAAGTGACGGCACAGAGACAGAAACAAGTGGCAAAAAGTGACAGCACAGAGACAGAAACGCTGAGTCCGCATTTGCCATTACCATTGAATACTCGCCAAGACTACCAAACAACATCCCATACAAGAAGCTTCTATACCATTTGACAGTCCCCCCTTTGCATTGGATGAAAACAAGCAAGAGCTTCAGTGGTCATGCGATTATCGCGGGCATCGCACATCTAGAGAGGACTCTGGTATCATTCCTTTCCTAGTATAATGTTACCAACAGGTATCCTTCTTTGGATTGTGTAATCTTACCAACATGCACTTGGTCACCATCCACCAGGTGTTGTGAATGACTGCATTGCATTTGGGTGATGACATAGCCCTTAAACACCCTCCCTCTTGGTGCATCCACTGAAAACAGTACAGCCTTTCAAACACCCTCCACTGAATAACAGTCCTTATCTTCCTTCACTAGGCCTTTTGGCATGTTCTCCAAAAAGCGCAGTTCAAGAAATTACATCAATGGAAATTGTCGGGCATATCCTACAAAATTACACGATTGCATCCCAAACAGACTGCGGAACTACTAGTGCTTTCAAAAGTGCACAACCCACAATTGACATATTGACTAGAGCGACAGGTTTTCTTCAATAGTCAGTCACCTCTGCTATCACTTGCATTATGAGTTTGCTTGCCCACGTGAGCATCTTTAGTGAAAGAATGCACGCATTTTGCTGGGTATATTCGATGCAAGAGACAGTCTCGAGTGAAAACCTCCCATCACATCCATTAGAAACAGCGGGGAGTTTTCCCTGGCATTGTTCTTCTCAGTTAATCTTCCAATGATGCAGTACAACTCCCCATCTCGTACGGGATTCTCGCCAAGAGCTCAATGCGCTTTCAAAACTCGTTGTACAATGCGTGTAAATGTTGACCAAAGACATTTCCAGTAAAGATTTTTTTTGAGAGGATGGGACACTCAACAAGAACTTAAAACTCGTGCTTTCAAAAACTGCACACAAAAATTGGCTAATATGTTGAACAGAGCATTGCCCAGCATGACTTCTTTCCAGCAGCTACCCTTGCTATCTATGACATCATGATTTTGTTTGCCCACATTGCATCTCACATGCCTTCAAAAGTGCAAGCATAGATGACCAAATTTATAGAGATGCCTATTTTCGCATTTGGCAGAAAAAGAATGCAGCTGCTTGACTGCATAATGCTACATGTCCTGGTAAGGCAAGCACAGGTGGATACATCAGGATGAAGCACTCCATTTTTATGTCTGGCGAGGTAGTTCAGAGCTGCATGCCCCTGCCCGCATTGGTTAACATTCAGAGCTTGCTTGCCTCTTCCTGCTGGAAAACGTTGCAGTAGTTACATTTGGAAAAAGCAAACCCTAGATAACATGTCCATCAAGATCTTGCTTTGGTTCAAAGTACTCATAATCGGCAAACATGTTGAACAAAATACTGCCTGCACGATGCTTTCCTTCAACAGCCTTGACATGACGATCTCATCCTGAATTGTTGGTAAACGTATTGCACAATTTCACATGCCTTAAAAAATGGAGGCATTTGGTAGTCGCATCTGGATTACAACCCTCGCTTTGCATACGTTGAAAACAGCCAGAGTTGCTAGATTTCACCCAGCAAGCAGTGCAGGGGCAGCCAACCATCTGTGTGTGCACATGCAAAACGCACATACCCAACAGGCATACCAGCAACCCAGAATACTAATAGTGTTCCGTAATACAGGGCCACACTCTTGAAAAAAGAAGAAAAATAACGATGCATTAGCACCAAGTAATGATCAACAATAGCATGGTAAGGTTGCGCTTTCATGTGGAGCCAACAATCATGACACACAATTCTCTACATAGTTATAAATTCCTCTACATTTTTACCGTTGGATACAAATGCTCAGTTACCAAGATGTGTTCAAAGTATTTACGATTGTTCGCTTTCCAAATGAAGACCTGAAATGGCTCTAGTGGAAAGCTTGGTGTAAGCAAAACTGGTACAAGCATTCCTTGTCTATAATTAGAGAGACAAAAACACTTTCAACACCTCAGTGGAGCTGGGAAAACTCAGACTTGAAATCAGCCAAAATTGCACCAGCAACTTGTTCATCATCCCCAAGGCCCCTAAAATCCATTCTCCATGAACAAGTCCAACAAGGCCAGAGTCTGTTCACCCAAACACAACACTTGGCAAATAAGAGGTAAAACCCGAATGTGAGGTATGCCTCCAAACTGCACAAACAATAACAAGGAAAAACTACTGTACAGACAGACTTACTTCTGGTACAGATAGCTGTAGTCGAAACTTGGGTCCATCATAATGAAACAAAACTGGCCTAAATGCATCTTCATCTAGTGCTTTGCAGATCTTCCGAACCCGAATCCGAACCTGACCGAAAAAACAAGCACTCCACTTGTAAATGTGCAAAGTCACAATCCCGAAGATCGAGATAAGGCAATGGATCATTCATCACTTACTTGAGCTGGAAACCTGGATTCTCCTTTGTTTTTCTTATCCTCCCAGGCAGAGGGATCAATGTTGGAGCCTCCAAAGCTTGCTGCCTATCGCATCATTATTCCAATTAGTCATGTACAGACTCGAGATGGCATTGAAGCTAATGGTTCAGCAATGGTTCAGCATACAACCTCAAAGACTCCATGTAACTGATGAGTTGTGTAATTGTACAAGAATAATGGAAGTCCAGGTTGAATTGCTCGAACAGAATCCCTGTATCTTTGCGGTAAGCCTGTCGGGAAAAAAAAAGGAGGAGCTACTTGAGGATAAGTAAAGAGCTTCTCTCTCTCTCTCTCTCTCTCTCTCTCTCTCTCTCTCTCTCTCTCTCTCTCTCTCTCTCATATTAGAGTTTACCAAAGAGTTGCCTTTTGAGATCTTCCTGCATGGTATCATTGTTGCAGACAAAAATGTAGCCACCAAGGGTTTCATTCCGAGAGAGGCTTTCGGCTGGTGGAAGGGTCTTAAATTTTCTGTCCAAGCTACTAGTAGATGAGAAGGTGTTCTTTGAGGAGGGAAGAACATCAGGAAGGATGGGTGTCGTGTGAGAAAGAAGGCCCTTTTGAGAGGGGGGAATAAGCTTGCTCGAGCTATTAGTGTCCAAAGCTAAAAGCTTGTTGATCATTCTGTTCACCATCTCTGTTTGTGCAGACGCTCCTCCTCTGTGCTTGTGCTTTATGGAAGAGGATGAAGACGATGATGATGTATTGGCAGGCTTGTTGTTGAGATTTGCTGCTGAGGGCTTGCCCTGGATAGGCGCTGGGAGGGGTTTACTAGAGGAGGTCGAGGTCTGCAAGGCGTTGGCACTCCCTAATTGCAGTAGATCTGCCTTGGCCCGCATTTGATCTTCAAATGCGAGCTTCTTAGCCACCAAGGTCCACTGCTGGTCCTCCACGGCTTGATTCAAGTAGTGCTCATTTTGATCATTGATGCCCACCATCGATGCTAATTTCTTCTTGCCTTCGTTATACGCTCCCACTCCTCCCATCTCATATGCATACATACTGGCCATGTCTGCAATTACAACGTATATGCAAAACACGAGGTGCCTCCGCTGCTGCTGCTGCTGCTCGATGGGAATTATGAGGTGAGGACGAAGCTACCCAAGGCCTAATTCTCCGCTGCTGCTGCTGCTCGATGGGAATTATGAGGTGAGGACGAAGCTACCCAAGGCCTAATTCTCCGCTGGCTGCTGGCTAGACTACTAGAAGAAAAGTGAAAACCGATGCGAAGACGCGTCCAGAAGGTGAGTTGGGTGTGGATATTTGGGGGCGGTGCCGTCCAGTGGGTTGACGATGGCGATGGCGATGGCGGGCGGTAAGCTTTCTGCGGCAACAACAATTTACTCACACTTTTCTGTTCTCTCAAAGAAACAAAAAAATATCAACAATTTCCTCGTTTTCCAGAAGGTTCATATGTCATTTTCTTTTGCGTTTCTAGAATGCTTCAGCCGTGCGCTCCACTCCAGTATCAAGGGAGGGGGGTGTCACACGCGTCGGATAGCCATGTGTGAGGTGAGGGCCAACTAGAGATGAGTGGGTGTCCAAAACATGGCAGCCACTTAAAAAACGGCAGGCACCTTTTGGCAGTGTTTACCGAAAACGTTTTGAGGAACCAATGGAGAAAAGGAGAAATTTGAAAATCTATGGTTTGTGGAGAATTTTAGCCGGTTTTTATGGGTTTTTTACATTGAAATCTTCAAAATTTAACCGGTTTCCTTAAAGGCAACCCTCAAAACTAACCGGGAATTTTCATTTTTTGTCCTTAAAAAATACACTAAAGGTCGATTTTTTGTGAACACCTATTTGGCTCCATAAAATTCCATTTCATATCCCCCCTCTTAACAACAAGCCCAATTTAAGGAGTGCCCCAGCCGTGTGTGGCATGTCCTACTCATACCCTTCGCTCATGAGATACAATGTTGAGAGCAGATGATGAACCTTGCAAAGTAAACCATGAAAGTATCCACCACACATGAAGGATAGTGGAACAAAAAATCAAGGCGAGTTGCTTATGATGCTACAATGTGTGTATTTACCATGGTACTCCCCTCAAACACAAGCATTCCCCATGGTTTCAGAATCAACACGGTGAACTAAAGATGCCCTTGCCACATCAGAGACGTGTCTCCATGGTTGAACATTATGTGACCATGAGAGAGAGAGAGAGAGAGAGAGAGAGAGATGAGAAGTACAAGGAATCTACTCTATATTCTACCTATTAATATTAAATCACAAACAGCAACACCTATTTGACAAAGTAGGTTACAGCGGAAATTGAAATTATAATAGTGAGCTTTTTCTTTAAGAGAATTCTTAAAGAGCATAAGAAGAGTAATTAATCAAAGGTAGCAAAATGAACATTACAACTAATTAGCTTGGCATGAACAATACTTGTAAAAGAGAGAGAAAGGATTAAAGAAATTGACAACAATTGAGGATCGAATTTATGTGGAGCCGGTCCCTCTTCCAAAAGGCTTTTGTATTATAGATTCCCTCATAAAGAGAGACTTGGTACAATGCAAGCTTGTGTTCCTTGAGACCTCGTTGGTGCAATGAAGATGGTAGACTTCATACACCAAAATTATGCCCTTGATTAACTTGCAAAATCATTAACATATCCCTGGCCTCAATCCCAAGACCTCAAACACCTTCAAAGATGGAGAGAGCTAGCAAGGAGTGAGGGAAGGGAAGAGGAAGAAAAAGTAACATACGAGAAAGAAATAGTCTCCTGACTTGTATTACTCTTATAGCTTAGCATAGCATAGTAGCATAGTAATGGAGATGAAGAAGATGGCAAGCTTTTGCTTTGGAGCATGGATCTTGGTTGGATTTGCATTCCATAGCCAAGAGGTGTTGGTGTAGGCTCTCAACTTCTCAACAAGTGTGGAGAAGGAGATGGAGTTCTTGCACAACACACTACGAGAATGAGAGTGTGTGAGAGAGGGTATATGGACAAGCACACCCCCTCCTTTCTTGGGTCGACCCCTCCTTGTAGCTCATGCTTGAAGCTCATTGGCTCATGTCAAGCCTAGCCAATCACAAGCCTAGGTCATTTCAAACAATAGAGGTAGCCTTTGGACAAGTGTCCTCCTTTTCCCTTTGAGAGAGAGGGCTTGAATAATGCTTGAAAAATTAATTAAACAAAGTAAATTCTCATTGGACCCCTTCAAAGGCCAACCAATAGGCTTTAGGCACCTTATGAGGGCAACATGGGGAGGAGCTTTACATGCGTCCTTGTTGCCTCTTTAGACTTGGATTGCCTTGAGTGAGTGTTTGTGTGTTCTCTCTCATGTCCTTACTTGTAGGGCTCGCCTCCCCTTGTGTAGGGATATTATTGACTTTTTGGAACACCTCCAACCCCTCAAGCACCTTATTCATGAAGCACTTTAAGCACCTTAGTCATAAAGCATGACAAGCACCTTAGTCATCAAGCACCACAAGCACCTTAGTTAGCTCAAGCACGACAAGCATCTCAAGCACATGCTTAGCTTGTCTAAGGTCTAGAATACCCTAAGGTCCTAGGTCTAAGGACTTTAAACACTAACCTTTGGAGGTCTTTAATGAAGCTAACCCTAAGGTCTTTTAAGCTCCATTGTCTGGTCATTGCTCCATTGTCTGGTCATTGCTCTTTGATAGACCATCTCCCTTTGGTCTCATGCTGAGATAGACCTAAAAGAACATGTCTATATTCTAACTCTTGTTCCCGTTTATTTCCCCACATTAAATGATCGGTTCAATATGAGAAAATCATGTGGGTTAGTTAGATATTAGATTTTACGCCATTACCTCTCTCTTGAGATCATAGTCGTCCTCAATTACGAGGTAGAGAAGATAAAGCCTTAATCATTAGTCTGTGTTTCGTAGTGGATAGAGGATCCCTTTTTACCCTACGACATCATTCCAGAATGGATGACTAATCCATTTGGTTCTTGGGAGACTTAGCTGCCACAAGCATGTCTGCTCTTTAGTCCATATCATACTTTCCAAAGTACAGTGACAAATTCTACTTGGTGTTTGGGAGACGTCGTCATCACAAACATGATTCTAAGCATGCATACTATTCAAATTTGTGCACAATAGAAAGAGAGATCTAGTCTTATAAGACAAAAACATTGTTCATTTAAAAGTAACATTTACATTTTCATACTCTAGTATAGCATTGTAAGCATTGACAAGGTTCATACTATCCTTCAGCTGTGTTCCTTGCATCCATCTAGCATCTTCAAAAGGATAATTTTTGAATTTAATAAGATATTGTCGGATAATCTTACCATGCCGTAGTACCTTGTCCTCATGTCAAAGGATAGCTTTGGGTTGTAACACCTCTTTTTGATCTTTGATTTATGGGGGGTCTTCAATAATTGGTTCTGTTGGTGGCTCTCCTTTGTAAGGCTTGAGTAGGCTCACATAAAAAGCATTGTGTATGAGCCAATGGTTGGGCAACTTGAGTTGATAGGCCATCTCATTTATGGGGGGTCTTCAATAATTGGTTCTGTTGGTGGCTCTCCTTTGTAAGGCTTGAGTAGGCTCACATAAAAAGCATTGTGTATGAGCCAATGGTTGGGCAACTTGAGTTGATAGGCCATCTCATTGATTGGTTTTAAAATTTGAGAAGCACCATACTATCTTTTTGCTAATTTAGCATAATACTTTTGGTGGCCCCTAAGATTTTTGCCCGTAGTTTGTCTCCATTGAGCCTTGGGAAATTTAAGTAAGATCCAATCATTTTCTTTTACGTTAAGGTCCTCTTGTGCTTATTAGCAGCAGCTTTTTGCCTTTTTTGGGAGATGGATATAACCTGCTTAATCTTTTGGAAAGATTCTTGTAGGTCTTGGCTATACTCATTGGCAGCGAAGATCGTCCCATGTACCTTAATTAGCAAGGGACTTGTAGGTCTTCCCTCAATGATTTCAAAAGGTGCCTTTCCTGTAGTACTATGGACAATGTTATTGTGCGCATACTCTACAAGTGGTAGACATTTTCCATTGCGAGCGTTGAGCTACTTCTATAACATAAGTCTTTAGTAGATCGAGATTCGTAAGGTTAGCTATCTCACTTTGGCCTCCGTTTGTGGGTGATAGACCGAACAGAAATTCAATCTTGTACCTAGATATTCAAAGAGACCTTTCCAAAAATTAATGGTCATTCTAAGATCTCTAACTGACACGATGGATGTTGGAAATCCATGGTGCTTGAAAATCTGGGATATGAAGAGGGTTGCCATTTGGTGTGCCTTATAGTCTTTTTGATAGGAATTAAGTGTGCTTGCTTGCTAAATATGTCGACTATTATCCATATTCCTGTATTCCCATGGATAGACTTAGATAATCCATATTCCTGTATTCCCATGGATAGACTTAGATAATCCAAAGATAAATTCCATGGATATACTCTCCCATGGGTGAATTAGGGATTGGCAATGGCTAGAGTAATCCAGGTTGCTTCCCTCTATCATACTTTGTCTTTTGGCATACCAAACATTTCAAAACATACTCTTGTATCTCCACTTTCATGGTGGGCCAATAAAAAGACATCTCTACTCTTTGAAGAGTAGGTTGTATAGGGAGGAGCATGGGATTCATACATCACTTTCTCACGAAGGGAGTGAGTAACACATAGCCTATTGCCATGGAGAAGATAACCATCCTGCAAGGTGAATGGTTCTTCTTTCTTTCCTAAAGCAAGGGCTGACATTATGTCCTTAAAATCAGGGTCAGTAGCATACTCATCTATCATGGAATATAGACCATTATGAGTTGCTATAGACACCGCATTTGCCCTTGGTCGGCATGATAGTGCATTGGCTACTTGATTATGCTTACCAAAAATATGAGCAATATGAAAATTGAATTGTGAAAGAAAATTTTCCCACCTCATTTGTTTGTCAGAAAGCTTGGTTTGCATCATGAAGTACTTGAGACTTTGGTGGTCCATTCGTAATGACTGGAGTCCCCAATAGATAGTGCTTCTGTGTGTCTAGGGCATGTAGAACAGCTAGTAGCTCTTTTTCATGTATGCCCAACACTCATTCATTGGTATTGAGTCTTTGACTTTCATATGCTATGGCATGCCCTTCTTGGAGCAAGACTGCTCCAAAGCAATCTCCACAAGCATCACATTGGACCTCAAATGGTTTTGAGAGGTCCGGTAGTGTAAGCACTAGTTAGGAGGTAAGATTTTTTTTAAGTTTATCAAAAGCATTTTTCTAAGTCATGTAATGGTCCTCCTATTTGAGAGAATTTTTCTATGAATCATCTATAGTATGGCACATACCAATAAAGCTTTGTAGCTCATGTAGATTCCTTGGGTTACGCCATCCTTTTATTAGCTCTAACTTTGATGGATACCATCTTGAGAGATAATGTGACCTAAGTACTGAATCTCTTGAAGGAAAAATTCACTCTTCTTTTGGTTAATGAAAAGTTTATTCTCCCTCAAAGCTTGAAAGATTACCTGGGGATGCTACTTATGCTCCTCGAGAGAATTGGATTAGATGATGATATCATCAAAGAATACTCCAGTGAACTTGCGGTAGGGCCTAAATTTTCTCCATTAGGCGGTTGAATGTGGCTGGAGCATTTGTCAAGCCAAAAGGCATGAAAAGACATTCATACAGACCAAACGTTGTGCGAAAATCATTCTTTACAATATCTTCATTTATTTGATGATAGCCACTATTTAGGTCAATCCTACTGAAGTAGGTAGATCCTTGTAGCTTATCAAACAGATCTTCTACCCGCGGTACATGAAATTTGTTTTTGATAGTGATATGATTTAGTGCTCTATAGTCGACACACATACGATATGTGCCCTCTTTCTTTTACACTAGTAGGACTGGTGAACAAAAGGGAGAGGAACTGGGCCTCACCATCCCCTTATCTATCAGTTCATATACTTGCCTCATAATCTCCTCTTGTTGAGCTTGAGAAACTCTATAACGAGGCTTATTAGGCGGTGAGCTCCCAGGTAGAAGCTCTATTCTATGGTCATCATCCCCTCGTTTTGGAGATAACACCATAGGAATGCCATCGATAAAACATCTTGGAATCTATTTAGAAAATTAGACAACTCTAATTCTTCTTTATTCCTACCACTTTGTTCTAGTAAAACATTAGCATCATTTATGGACTCTTTGATCATTTCCAATATCCTTATCGGTCTGCCAACCTTACCAATATCCTAAATGATTTTCTCATGTTAAACTGATCATTTAATATGGGAAAGTACCAAGGGAGAAAAAGCTAGAATATTGGTAAGGTTGACAGACCGGTCTCAGTAGGGATCCAAAGGAGAGAAAATAGGGATCCAAAGAGGGATAACCTACAAAAGAGCAATGTGCATCAATGGGCTTCAAAGACCCTAAGGTTCAGCCCATTAAGACTTCCAAAAAGCTTAGGTTCCAAAATTAAGTAAAATGCTCAATGGTCAAACCTTAGGGAAATCTGGATGCTTGTGGGAAGACTCAAAAGTCTTCCCACATCCCTATCAAGGAGGGGCGAGCCATTTTTGTAGGGGATGAGAGAGAAACACACACACACACACACACACACACTCTTCCAAGCTCCCTTTACACAAAGGGCATAGTGGACACATGTCAGCTTCCTAGCCCAGTTGCCCCCAAGGTGCATTCAAATCTTATTGGGTGGCCATAGAGGTGGACCAATGAGAATTAGGCTAGAGTAAATTTAGTTTAATTCATTTAAAAAACACTTGATAAAAGAACCAATAGGAATTAAGCTGTCTAGAAGACTATTGGACACTCTACCAAGGGTCCAATGAGCATTCAATAGCCCAATGGCTTGCCTGATTCCTATTGGGTAGAAGACTAAGAGGTCCAATGAGAGTTTAAGTGAATTATTTAAATACCTAAATCTCTCACAAAAGGGGAAAGGGGGACACATGTCATAAGGCTAGCAATTATGCTTCTAATTTCCTATTGGCTAAGCTTGGCATGAGCCACAGTGAGGGGCCAACAAGAGGAAATAACAAGAGGGGTTGACCAAGAGAGAGAGGGGGCTGATTTTTGCAAGGCATTATCACGCACACATACTCACACAAGCTCATGTATGAAGTAAAGAAGAATATCTCCTTCTCAAGCTTTAATGGAAATCTCATCATCTACTCCAAGCTTGTGAGAAGGGAGGCCTACACCAACAACTCTTGGATTTCGTGATGCAAATCCAACCAAGATCCAAGCTCCAATGCATGCTCATCTCCTCTACCATGCTAATTACTAAGCTATTTTAAGCAATTAAGAGTGATTATGTGAGGACAAATACTTTTTTCTCGTAAGAATACTTCTTCTTCCTCTTGATCTACTCTCATACCCCGCTAGCTCTCACCATCTTTGAAGGTGTGTGAGGTCTTGGGTTTGAGATAGTGAGGGAATTGATGTTGTGTTTTCAAGTGTAAGCTTGGTGTTTGAAGCTTCCATCTTCATTGCACCAACAAGTTATTGAAGGAACACAAAGTATTGTATTGTAAAATGTCTCCCTTGATGGGGGAAACCTATAATACAAAGCGTTTTGGAGGGGGGACCACCGGCTCTATGTAAGTCCGGTCCTCAAATGTTGTCAATAGATTAATTTCTCTCTCTTTTTGAAGTATTGTTCATGCCTATCTAACTAGGTGTTATGCTTTTGTTGCTCTCTCCTGCCAAGCACTCTTGCTATGCTCATTAGGAATCTATTGTTAATGAAATGCTCACTATGTCTAAGTTATTTACCGCTATACACAAGTTACTAGACCATTAAATGTTACATTGGTATCAGAGCACAAGGTTTCTCTTTTCTTGCTCAAGAAGAGAGGTCCTCAAGGTGACTATAAATGGTTGGTATTATTAATTGTAATTGAGTAAGTAGAATAAGGATTTTTCAGCCTTGTAGTGCGCCTGCTTCGTGTAGATAACGGGGCATCATCGTCGAGAGCTACGGTCTTAAAAGTGGAGTCCTACGGGGCTTGCCTATGGATTAACCATTGTTGAGCTATTAGAAGCTTGACAGGAGCCGGTGCTGTTTTGGTGGTGAAAGACCCTCTCTTCTATGCCTTGCAATTAATGACATTCGAGCCACAGGTATAGGAGCTTGAGTGCTTTTTTCAAGGGGTTAAGAGGAGTAGCAACTAGGGCTTGAAGTGCCAAAGTACACTTTAAATTTTACACCTAAACTTTTTTAGAACGGCTGACAATAGTAAAGAGAGTGAAAATAATGTTGATAGCTTTGATTTTGCTAATGAACAGGCTACTAATGATGACCCTATGCTTGTTAGTTACCTTGTTACTAGGCTTCAACAAGCCATGGGCAATCCATCCCTCCAAGGTGAAGTGCAATGGCATATACATACTCATGGGATTCTCCAAACTCCCCACCAAAAAGAGAGATTACCTAGGAAGCCTTCCAAAATAGGTCTCTCTCCGATAAGGGAAGAAGAAGAGGATCCGTACATAGGGCTCAAAAATCTACTACTTGGTTGATGACGCATCTCCTTCCCAAAGGAGAACTCAAGTTTCAAGATAGAGCCCCCACCGAAATAACGAGAAAGAAGTGAGTCTCCTGCCACCTCGACGGAGATGGCTCCACGAAGACGGCGGGCAAAACGCTCTCCAACACCCCCTGAATGGAGAAGACCATTGCACACTTCTCTACACCATAATTCAAAGAGGGACGAGCGAAAAGAAGAGAAGAAAAAGGCGAAAAAGAGGTCACCCTCTTCTCCATCTTCTTCACCCTCTTCCTCTTCTGAAGAAAGTGATGGTGCAGGCAAGGAGGAACAAGGGAAGAAAAAGGCGAGAAAGAGGTCACCCTCTTCTCCATCCTCCTCATACTCTTCCTCTTCTGAAGAAAGTGATGGTGCAGCTCTTGAACCACGTAAAATAAGAGGCCATTAGAAATCCTATGCCGCGTGGAAGAGGTGGTCTTCCAAGCTCAAAAAGTTCAAAGAGGGAGGAAATAACATCTCTTTCCTTACCTATGATGGCACCTTTGGTGCTACGGACAAAGTCTTGGCCTTCATCCAACAATTCGATGCAGCATTTGGAGATGAGGGCTTCACGGAGTCCTCTAAGCTCCACCATGTAGCTATGCATTTTCAAAAGTCCGCAAGGCAATGGTGGTCTAGCCTACAGGCAAACGGTGAAGCTCCACGAACATGGAAGGCTTTAAGAGCTTCCATCATGAAGCAGTTTTTGGCTACCGATGCCAAAGACAAAGTACTCACCGAATGGTGAAGCTTGAAGTTATCTCCCTACGAATCGATTCACAAATATGTAGACAAGTTTTGTGACTTACATCTCAAAGCCACCGTCTTCAGAAAGATGGATTTTGGAGAGAGAAAAAAACAATTTTGTGCAGGTTTAACTGAAGATATGGCGGAGTACGTCAACTCCCAAAGGCCACGCACCATATCTGCGGTCATACACCATACCATGGTGGCTTCACGAATTTCCAACAAGGGGCTAAGAGAAATTCTAAGCCCACAGAAAACAAGGACCTTAATGAGCCTAAGGGGAAGGACAATGTCCAAAAGTCTCCTAAAGGCAACGCCAACAACAACACAGGAGAAGGGAGTCTATAAAGGCAAAAATAAACTCTCTCCTCCTGTTTCAAGTGCAGGGAGCAAGGGCATGCTTATCGTGCTTGTCCCCACAAGAATACGCAAAATGAGCCTCCTAGAGCTACCTTGGTCAAAATCCAAGAAGAGGATTCTCACCACAAAGGATCTCCTCTATGCCATACTTGGGGAAAGGTAAGAGAACATGATGCTTTTATTCTCTTTGACCCTTGTTCTACTCACAATTTCATATCCACGGAGTTGGCCACCAAGCCTATGAAACGGGACATGTCCTACTTACCAATGGTGCTTAGGGGCAAAAAGCCTCAATCACTCCCTTAATTGGGAAATTGAGGCTCCATGTCCAAAGCTATGTGGACAAGGAGGACTTCTTTATCTCTCCTCTCAAGCATAAGGATGTAATCCTAGGGGCACCATGGTTTGATCGCATGGCTGTCAATGTTAAATTCCTTGAAAGGAAAATCTACTTTAGGTTATATCTACATAGATGCTAAGGAGTTGGGTGACACCATACCCATTGTACATAAGCAAGCTTTCAATAAGTCAATAAAGAGCTCTATTTCTGTGTACATGATTTTTGTTAAAGATTCTCAAAATGAACCTAATGTTTTAGCAAAAGAAAATATAAACAATCACAAGGAATTAGAGTTATCCAATTTTCTCAAAGGGATTTCAAGATGTTTTTATTGACGACATCCATTGTGAACTACCTCCTAAACGAGGCAATGATGACCATGCAATTGAACTTCTTCCAGGAATTTCACCGCCTACTAAACCTCCTTATAGAGTTTCTCAAGCTCAACAAGAGGAGATTATGTGGCAAGTGCATGAGTTAGTTGAGAAGGGCATGGTTAGGCCTAGCTCATCTCCACTTTGTTCACGAGTGTTATTAGTGAAAAAGAAAGACAACACATATCGTATGTGTGTCAACTATAGAGCATTAATTAGGATCACTATCAAAAATAGGTTTCCCGTTCCACGGGTAGAAGACCTATTTGATAAGCTACAAGGGTCGACCTTCTTCAGTAGGATTGACATAAACTACCATCAAATAAGGATAGTTGATCAAGACATTGTAAAGACCACATTTCGCACAACATTTGGTCTTTACGAGTACATTGTCATGCCTTTTGGCTTGACCAATGCAGTAGCCACATTTAATCACTTGATGGAGAAGCTATTCAAGCCTCACCGAACCTTTACTAGAGTGTTCTTTGATGCTATAATCATCTACTCTAACTCACTAGGTGAACACAAGCAACACCTCCAGGTAATATTTCAAGTTTTACGAGAGAATAAACTTTATATTAATCGAAAGAAAAGTGATTTTTTCTTACAAGAGATTCAGTATTTAGGTCACATTGTCTCTCAAGCTGGCATCCAAATGGATCCATCAAAGCTAGAGGTAATAAAAGGATGGCCTAATCCAAGGAATCTACATGAACTAAGAAGCTTTATAGGTATGTGTACATACTATAGACGCTTCATAGAAAAGTTCTCACAAATCGCAGGACCATTACATGACCTAACAAAGAAAAACGTTAGGTATACATGATCTGCCAAGGAGAACAATGCTTTTGAAAAGCTTATCTCTCAACCTGTGATTACACTATAGAATCTCTCAAAGACATTTCAGGTCCAATGCGACGTCTGTGGTGATTGCCTTGGAGCTGTTTTGCTCCAAGAAGGGCATGCCATAGTCTACGAAAGTCAAAGGCTCGACCCTATTGAACAAGCTCTAGGCATATATGAGAAGGAACTCTTAGCAGTTCTACATGCTCTAGACTCATGGAAGCACTATTTATTGGGGACTCCTTTCATTCTGCAGACGAATCACCAAAGCCTTAAGTACTTCATGATGCAGACCAAGCTCTCTGACAAACAAATGAGGTGTCCTTTCGCAATTTCATTTTCATATTGCTCACATGGCTGGCAAGCATAATCAAGTAGCCGATGCACTCTCAAGACGACCGAGAGTGAATGCGGTTTCCATAGCAACTCACAATGATCTATCTTCCATCACTACAAGAGGTACTTCACATTAGCATCGCTATGCTCATCGTTAGTTTACTTGTAACTTAGCGACGCTCATAGTGACGCCCATAGCAACGCCTATAACGACGCCGACAAAGGTAAACAAATAACTGAGAACCTCCGAAAACTCAGATCTCAGATCTGAGTTTTCGACGCTCAAGCAAGCAAAGGTAACCCGCGCTCTCCCTCTCTCTCTCTTTCTTCTCCACACACACACACACACACACACACACACACATACACGAGGAGAGGAAGGAGAGCCAGGTATGCTCCTTCCCTCTCCTCTCTCTCATGTTCCCTTCCCCTCTTTCTCTCTCTCTCCCTCTCTCTCTCACACACACACATTGTGTTTTTGAGAGAGAGGGAGAGAGAGAGAGAGAGAGCACATGCATAAACAAAAAACACACTCACACATATGCATAAACAAAGAATGCATACACACACACATTGAGAGAGAGAGAGAGAGAGAGAGAGAGAGAGAGAGAGAGAGAGAGAGACAGAGAGAGAGAGAAGAGAAGAGAAAAGAAGAAGAAGAGAGTTTTAACGTCGTAGGAAACTATCCCAAGAGACCTTAAAGATCTAGTCGACAAGGAGTTGAACTCAAGACCTGTTATTCAAGAGGGATATGACATAACCAATCTACCACACTTAGGTGATAGAAAGGTTATACCATTTTTCTCTTTTTATTGGCGCACACACACACACACCCGAGAAGAAGAGAGTTTTAACGTCGTAGGAAACTATCCCAAGAGACCTTAAAGATCTAGCCAACGAGGAGTTGAACTCAAGACCTGTTATTCAAGAGGGAAATGGCATAACCAATCTACCACACTTGGGTGATAGAAAGGTTATACCAATTTCCTCTTTTTATTGGTACACACACTCACCCACACACACACACCCGAGAAGAAGAAAGCTTTAACGTCGTAGGAAACTGTCCCAAGAGACCTTAAAGATCTAGCCGACGAGGAGTTGAACTCAAGACCTGTTATTCAAGAGGGAAATGGCATAACCAATCTACCACACTTGGGTGATAGAAAGGTTATACCATTTTCCTCTTTTTATCGTTTAAGATTAGGTTAGATTTAGATTTACGCTAGATTAGATTTAGGTTTATTTAGGTTAGACTAGATTAGATTTAGGTTTATTTTGAGTTGGATTTACGTCAGATTAGTTTAGGTTTATTTACGCGCGTTAGATTTAGATTTACGTTAGATTAAAATAAATTTAGGTTTATTTTGAGTTTAAGATTAAATTAGATGTAAATTTATGTTCGATGGACCATGCGGACCCGCAATTCCACGACAGTCTAGCGGTGGTGGTTGTTATGGCGAGGAGCACGTCGTTTCTGGAGCTCATGTGTTGCAGAGTCCCTAGGACACACCGAGGAGTGTCCCTGCTTGTGAGACTGCTCAGACTACATTGAAGGATTATACTGCCTACGTGTTTGAGAGTGGTGTCCCGGCCACTGCGTCGGAGATGCTGAGGAGTGACCCGAACACTGCATCGGGGTCGCCTAGAGGCCTGGACGATGAGCATTCACCAGACACGGTTGCTATAGTTCATGGGAGGGACATGCCAAAGGGATACACCTACCTCATCAATCGTATGTCTGATGAGATCATTATGATCCCTGAGGGGAAGCAGGTGATGGGCCGCATACGAGAGTTGTGTAGACAGGTTTTCTGACACACTGTAGTCTGTCATGGTCTCTTGGAGGGCTCAGGATAAATCCTCCAAGGATATCTTATTGCTACGCTGCATCGGGAGTTTCCAGTTCCCTCTCTGGAGAATACATTTGCCGATGCTTGGATGAGGAGACGCATGCGTGACTACATGAAGCATCGGAGGTCAGATGCACAGATGCCAGACTTGATTGGCTTGAAAGAGAGGGGTGGAGGGGTATCAGGGAGGAGAGGACAACCAATCCAGACAGGTGGTGGGAGCAGAGGGACACAGCAAGAGTTCGCATCAAGACGGGATTATCCCATCACCTGGGGAGTGGCGGCTGGTCCAGCTTCGAGGAGGATTTTGTCCCATCACCGGGTCATGGATCCACGGGGTGGAGAGTTGAGATTATTAAACTCTTGCATTGAAGTATTTGTATATGTGAGGCCCATTCACATCTACGCAGCTAGTAGCCCCATTGGTATGTATGTCTTTTACCCTTCAATGGAGCGAATCACCTCATGTTTAGTTAGGTTAGATTTAAGATTAGATTTTGGATTGAGTTTTTATATTAGAGTCTACCTTCTAGATTACGATAAAAAAATTAGAGTTAGATGAATGGTGATCCCTCTCTTCCTCTCTGGGATGCGACCTTAAGTTGGAAAGCTTTCAACGGCATGATACTCAGATTGGAGGCCAACATGTAATATGTTAGGCATTGACCAATAAAGACGAGATTATAACCCGATGGTTCTGATCTCCGTGCACCTGTAGACCGAGGTATGCGAGGATTAGACATGACTAGAGAATGTGAGGTAGTTTACAGTGTGAACAAAGAGAGAGAGAGAGAGAGAGAGAGAGAGAGAGAGAGAGAGAGAGAGAGATAAAAGACGAAGAATGCCAATAGAAGGTTAAATTTGTTGTCTAGGTTATAAGGTTTTTACCCTCATTATGAGTAGTGACGAGGATGTGGCACCGTCCAACCGAAACACCTATCTCTCAACGAGGATCTTATGTCCTTGTAATCAATGCAAGCATGTTGTGCGACAGACAGTGTGCGTTTCTTTGCGCACGTTTGAGAATTTGGCAAGTTCGATCCATCTATTATAGATCGAGTTGTTGCCAATTATAACTCGTCAGACTCTGACGCTGGCCAATAGGCAGCAATCTTGCAACCCAATAGACATGTTCGTAGGCACTTTGGTCAAGCAGCATATGTGAGGCCACAAGATGTAGCCTTTGACAACTCGGGGGATGATCATGCAGACCACATTCCCAACGAGGCAATGTTTGAGGCCAAGATCGATGAAATGATCGAGACAATCATGGATTCAGATTGGCTTTTCTATGATGATAGGAAAAGTGAAGCCGATACGCCATTGTATGATGGAGCACTTGTGTCTAAATTGAAGGCACTCCTGGTTCTTCTCAGCATGCAGACAAAGTTTGGATGGAGTGACACTAGTGTCACAGTGCTTTTCAGGTGATCTATTACAATGTGTTTACTTTAATAAAAAACTCTAGATGTATAATGATCTGATAGATTTTTACACAATTGTACTGTATTTTTTTCGTTGTGTAGATTGCTCAAAGAGCACATAATGCCAGCTGATAATGTGATGCCAGATTCCAAAGAGGAAGCAAGAGATATTTTGCGAAACTTGGGAATGGATTACAATTTGATCCACGCTTGTCCTAACGACTGCATTCTTTTCAGAGGGGAATACATAGACATGGAGAACTGTCCGAAATGTGATTCCGAGAGATATCGAGTAGATCTCCACGGAACAAAAATTCCACAAAAGGTTTTGCAACATTTCCCTCTGCTTCCTCGCATCAAGCATTTCTTCGAATGTAAGTCCATGGCCGCCCGAGCATCATGGCATGAGGAGAATAAATCTTCGGATGGTGTGCTACGGATTCCTGCAGATTGCGCAGCCTAGAAACATATAGATGAAACATGGTCGAATTTTGCCAGGGAAGCTCAAAATTTGCGCCTAGGCCTGGCTATGAATGGCATAAATCCATTTGGTCGAAGATCAACATCTTACAATGTATGGCCCGTTGTCATCATCAAATACAACATTCCCCCGTGGTTGACTACGAAGAAGGGGCACCTATGGCTAAGCTTGATTGTGCCGGGGTAGTATAAAGTGAAGAATATGGATGTGTATCTTCATCCACTATTGGAAGAGCTACAACAATTGTGGATTGGCATAGAAGTGGTGGATATGAGCCGACACACAGGTCGACAGAAAGCTTTGATCAGAGGCATTCTAATATGGACCATGCATGACTATCCCGGACTAACAGAATGCTCAGGTGATTTACACTTAAACTCAACACTGTAATTATTGGTTTTTCTCAAGCTTACCTATTATCATGTGTATACATGCAGGGCTTCAAACAAGCGGATACAGAGCATGTGTCACATGTGGACTTAGACTGAATGCACGTCGGGCGCCCTCATTGAAGAGGCAAATCTACAAAGGTCATCAAGCGTATCTTCCAAAGAATCATGTGTTATGCGACGGATTTTTGGGAAGAGAGCCACTGAGGATGTCTGCAGTGGCATGGTTAGAGCAAAAGGAGATGTGTGATGACGGTTTGCGCCCAAGGATGAAGAGACTCTCTCTATGGTACGAGTTACCATATTGGCCCCGACTCATGATCAATCACTTGCTCGATCTAATGCACATATTCAAGAATGTGGGTAATCTGCTATGGGACCATCTGACCAGCAAGAAAGATAGTTTGGGAGCCAGGGTTGACCTTAGAAATGTGGATCGTATGGAGCAATATTGACCATAGACAGCCCAAGAACGCAAAGTAAAAGAGACCATTCGATCTTCGCGGACCCCCATTGGCGTAATGCACTCGCTCCGAACGTGTTTTACTAAAGAAGGAAAGCTTACCGGTTTGAAGTCACACAGCTGGCATGAAATGTGTCAGGTATGTTCATAGTGGAATATATCATAGTGGTAATTGTGTAACAAATTCGTGTGTGGACTTTAATATCATTGATGCACGTGTTTTGCAGTTTATTTTACTGGTGGCCATTGAGGGATGTTTGTCTCTTGACGTCCGTAACACAATCAACCGATTTTGCATGCTTCACAATCCAGTGATGCAAAAGTGGATTTCACAATATGAGGATGCAAAGCAAGAGCGACAAAGGGCACGAATCGAGTGGAGATGAGGAAGACGACCACCGATGCACTATCTGACGGGTCTGGAGAGCCTACCAACATTCATGAGCTTAAGATGGTTGCACAACCAATTGAAAATCACACAACAGTGCGGTGAAGAAGTGACTGAGCGGGAGTGGGAGTACTCTTGGGGTTGCACGACCAAGGTAAGTTTGCAACGTACGACTAATGACTTTCTAGATGTTTGAACGGCCACTCATAATCTTTGTTGGTTGTAGTATAAGTCACACACAATAGCATGGTGTAAAGGTCGACACTTTAGGGTGGAACGGATCAACAAAAAGCGTTTTACTCAAGATTGTGGAATCATGGCAAAATTTGAACAGCCTAGGCGATGACGGTCCTCCGATGCAGATCTTGTGGTGGCGGAACTCACTTACTTCGGCACGTTACAAGAGATTTTGAGGATCGATTATAGAGGATTTTTTGTTGACTTGTTCGACGTGCAATGGTTCAACATAATCATGGAGGGTCGCAACGCTACTGTGCATAGAGGAGAGTCTGGTTTTCTTGAGGTGGATTTAACTAAGAAATGGACTGACGTAAGAGACACTTTCGTACTACCTGAGCATTGTGAACAATCAAGTATGTAAATAGTTAACATCCAATTTTAGAAGTTATGTGCTTGGAAGCTCTCATGTAAGTTATGTGGCGCTGGCAGGTGATATTTCATCCTACACAGTGTAACATTTAATGGCCTAATAACTTATGTGTAGTGGAAATTAGCATGAACATAGTGGGCATTTCATTAGAATAGATTCCTAATGAGAATTACAAGAGTGCTTGGGTGGAGAGAGCAACAAAAAGCATAACACCTAGTTGGATAGCATCGACAATACTTTCAAAAGAGAGAGAAATTCAGCTATTGACAACATATGCACTAAGCAAAACACTTAACAAACACAACTTGAATTATCCCCGTTCTCAGACCCAAGACCTCACACACCTTTAAAGATGGTGAGAGCTAGCAGGGTATGAGAGTAGATTGAGAGGAAGAAGGAGTATCTTACGAGAAAGATGTACATCTCCTCACATAATCACTCATATGTAGCATAGCTTAGCTTAGTAATTAGCTTGGTAGAGGAGATGAGCATGCATTGAAGCTTGGATCTTGGTTGGATTTGCATCCACATGCCAAGAGAGTGTTGATGTAGGCTTCTATCTCACAAGCTTGGAGTAGGTGATGAGTTCTCCATTAAAGCTTGGGAAGAGATAGTCTTCTCTTTCTTCACACATGAGCTTGTGTGAGTGTGTGTGTGATAATGCTTTGCAAAAATCAGGCCCTTCTCTCTCTTGGGCGAGCCCTCTTGCTAATTGCTCTTGCTGCAGCCTCATTGGCCCTCCCCAAGTCAAGCCAATTACAATTAAGCAGCATAAGTGATAGCCTTCTGACATGTGTCCCCCTTTCCCCTTTTGTGAGAGCTTTAGGTAATTAAATAACTAAACTAAACTCTCATTGGACCCCTTTGCCTCCTGGCCAATAGGAATCAGGCAAGCCATGGGGCTCCTGAATGCTCATTGGACCCCTTGGGAGACTGCCCAATAGTCTTCTAGGAGACTTAATTCTCATTGGTTTCTTTTATTAAATGTTTTTAAATTAATTAAACTAGATATACTCTAGCTTAATTCTCATTGGTCCACTTCAAGGGTCATCCAATAGAAATTGGGCACACCTTGTGGGCATCTGGCCTAGGGAGCTGACATGTGTCCCTCATTCCCTTTGTGTAAAGGGAGCCTGTGTGTGTGTGTGTGTGTGTGGCTTTCTCTCTCATCCCCTACCTTTAGGGCTCGCCCCCTCCCATGTAGGGATGTGCAAAGACTTTTAGGGCACACACAAAGCATCCAATTTTTCCTAGGGTTGACCTTTGGACACAACCTTTGAATTTTGGAACCTTAGCATTTTGGAAGTCTTAATGGGATGAACCTTAGGGTCTTTTTAGCCCATTGTTACACATGGCTCTTTTGCAGATGGCCCCCCCCTTTGGATCCCTATTTTCCCTCGTTTGGATCCCTACTGTGGCCGGTCTGCTAGCTTAACCAATATTCTAGCTTTTTCTCCCCTGGCCTTCCCCACATTAAATGATCAGTTTAATATGAGAAAATCATTTAGGAGAATTAGATATTGATTATTATGACATTACCTCTCTCTTGAAATCATAGTCGTCCTCGACTATGGTGTAGAGAAGATAAAGCATGTTCATGAGTCCTTTTCTTAGCGGGTAGAGGATCCCTATGTTACCCTACGACATCATTGCATAATGGATGACTAGTCCATTTGGCGCTTGAGAGCCTAAGGCTGCCGCAAGCATGTCTGCACATTAGTCCTATCAGTCTTCCATAGTAGAGTGACAAGCTCTACTTGGTGTTTGGGAGACGTCGTCTCCACAAACTTGATCTAAGCATGCATACTACTTCATTTTTGTGCACAAATAAAGAAAAAGAGAGTCTTATAAGACAAAAATTTTGTTCATTTTTAACATTTGGTACATTTGCTTACTCTTGGGAAGCATTGTAAGCATTGACAAGGTTTAGGTTATCCTTTAATTGTATGCCTTGCATCTATCTAGCATCTTCAAAAGGATAATTCTTAAACTTAATAAGATATCGTCGGATAGTCTTACCGCCTCTTAGTACCTTGTCTTCATGTCGGAGAATGGACTCGGACTGCAGCACCTCTTCTTGGTCCTCGACCTCCGATGAGTCTTCAATAGTTGGTTCTTGAGGTGGCTAAGTGTCCAAGGCTATGTGGACAAAGAGGACTTCTTTATCTCTCCTCCCAAGCATGAGGATGTAATCCTAGGGGAACCACGGTTCAAAAGAAAGACGGCACCTACGACATCATTCCGCAAAATGTTACCCTACGACATCATTCCACAATGGATGACTAGTCCATTTGGCGCTTGAGAGCCTGAGGCTGCCGCAAGCATGTCTGCACATTAGTCCTATCAATCTTCCATAGTAGAGTGACAAGCTCTACTTGGTGTTTGGGAGATGTCGTCTCCGCAAACTTTATCTAAGCATGCATACTACTTCATTTTTGTGCACAAATAAAGAAAAAGAGAGTCTTATAAGACAAAAATTTTGTTCATTTTTAACATTTTGTACATTTGCTTACTCTTGGGAAGCATTGTAAGCATTGACAAGGTATAGGTTATCCTTTAATTGTATGCCTTGCATCTATCTAGCATCTTCAAAAGGATAATTCTTAAACTTAATAAGATATCGTCGGATAGTCTTACCGCCTCTTAGTACCTTGTCTTCATGTCGGAGAATGGACTCGGGTTGCAGCACCTCTTCTTGGTCCTCGATCTCCGGTGGGTCTTCAATAGTTGGTTCTTGAGGTGGCTCTCCTTTGTAAGGCTTTAATAGGCTCACATGAAAAGCATTGTGTATGAGCCAATGATTGGGCAACTTGAGTTGATAGGCCATCTCATTGATTGGCCTAAGAATGTGAAAGGGTCCATAGTACCTTTTTGCTAGTTTAGCATAGTACTTTTGGTGACCCGTAGGATTCTTGCCCGTTGTGTGCCTTAATCGAGCCTTGGGAAACTTTAACAAGACCCAATCGTTTTCTTTAAAGGCTTGGGATCTTCTGTGCTTGTCAGCAGCAGCCTTTTGCCTTTGCTGTGAGATAGAGATAGCATCCTTAATCTTTTGGAAAGATTCTTGTAGGTCTCGGCTATACTCATCTGCAGCGAAGATCTTCCCATGTACCTTAAGTAGCAAGGGACTTTTTGATCTTCCCTCAATTACCTCGAAAGGTGCTTTTCCGCGGAAGTATGTACAGTGTTATTGTAAGCATACTCCACTAAGGGTAAGTACTTCTCCCATTGGGATCTTTGATCTACTTCCGTTACATAGGCTTTTAGTAGATCGAGAATTGTTAGGTTAGCTATTTCACTTTGGCCATCCGTTTGTGGATGATAGGCCGAAGAAAAATTTAGCCTTGTCCCTAAATTCTCAAAGAGACCCTTCCAGAAATTACTGGTCATTCTAGGATCTCTATCCGACACTATGGACATTGGCAAGCCATGGTATTTGAAAATTTGTGAAATGAAGAGGGTTGCCATTTGATGGGCTTTGATAGTCTTTTTGACAGGTATAAAATGAGCTTGTTTACTGAACCTGTCTACTATCGTCCATATTCCCGTATTCCCATGGATAGACTTAGGCAATCCAAAGATAAAATCCATGGATATGCTCTCCCATGGTGAATTAGGGATTGGCAAGGGTTGAAGCAATCCAGGTTGCTTCCCTCTATCAAATTTTGTCTTTTGACATACCACACATTTGGAAACATACTCTTGTATGTTCACTTTCATGGTAGGCCAATAGAAATATGTTTCAATTCCCTTTAAGGTAGACTGAATCCCTCTATGCCCCGCATACGGGGGAGCATGAGATTCATACATTACTTTCTCATGCAGGGAGTTAGTAACGCATAGTCTATTGCCATAGAGAAGATAACCATCTTGTAAAGTAAATGGTTCTTCTTTCTTCCCTAATGTAAGGGCTGAAATCACATCTCTAAAATCGGGATCAATAGCATACTCATCTATCATTGAAGATAGATCATTGTGAGTTGCTATGGAAACCGCATTCACTCTCGGCCATCTTGAGAGTGCATCGGCTACTTGATTATGCTTGCCAGCAATGTGAGCAATATGAAAATGAAATTGCGAAAGGAAATTTGCCCACCTCATTTTTTTGTCGGAGAGCTTGGTCTGCGTCATGAAGTACTTAAGACTTTGGTGATCCGTTCGCAGAATGAAAGGAGTCCCGAATAAATAGTGCTTCCATGAGTCTAAGGCATGTAGAACTGTAAGGAGTTCCTTTTCGTATATGCCTAGAGCTTGCTCAACAGGGTCGAGCCTTCGGCTCTCATAGCCTATGGCGTGCCCTTCTTGGAGCAAAACAGCTCCAAGGCAATCACCACAAGCATCACATTGGACCTCAAATGGTTTTGAGAGATCCGGTAGTGTAAGCACAGGTTGAGAGATAAGCTTTTCTTTAAGCTTTTCAAAAGCATTGTTCTCCTTAGCAGACCATGTATACCTAACTCTTTTCTTTGTTAGGTCATGTAATGGTCCCGCAATTTGTGAGAACTTTTCTATGAAGCGTCTATAGTATGCGCACATACCTATAAAGCTTCTTAGTTCATGAAGATTCCTTGGTTTAGGCCATCCTTTTATTACCTCTAACTTGGATGGATCCATTTGGATGCCATCTTGAGAGATAATGTGACCTAAATACTGAATCTCTTGCAAGAAAAATTCACTTTTCTTTCGATTAGCATAAAGTTTATTCTCTCTTAAAACTTGAAATATTACCTGGAGGTGTTGCTTGTGTTCCTCCAATGAATTAGAGTAGATGATAATATCATCAAAGAACACTCTAGTGAAGGTTCGATGAGGCTTGAACAGCTTCTCCATCAAGCGGTTGAATGTGGCTGGTGCATTGGTCAAGCCAAAAGGCATGACAATGTATTCGTAAAGACCAAATGTAGTGCGAAACGCGGTCTTTACAATGTCTTGATCAACTATCCTTATTTGATGATAGCCACTCTTTAGGTCAACCCTACTGAAGTAGGTCGATCCTTGTAGCTTATCAAATAGGTCTTCTACCCGTGGAACGGGAAACCTATTCTTGATAGTGATCCTATTTAGTGCTCTATAGTCGACACACATACGATATGTGCCGTCTTTCTTTTGCACTTATAGCACATGTGAGAAAAATGGAAATGAGCTAGGCCTAACCATGCCCTTCTCAACTAACTCATGCACTTGCCGCATAATATCCTCTTGTTGAGCTTGAGAAACTCTATAAGGAGGTTTATTAGGCGGTGAACTTCCTGGAAGAAGTTCAATTGCATGGTCATCATTACCTCGTTTAGGAGGTAGCATCGACAATACTTTCAAAAGAGAGAGCAATTAAGCTATTGACAACAGTTGAGGACCGGATTTTGATGGAGCCGGTCCCCCCTCCAAAAGGCTTTGTATTATGGTTTCTCCCATCAAGAGAGACATTGTACAATACAATTCTTTGTGTTCCTTCAAGACAAGCTAGTGCAATGAAGATGGAAACTTCATGCACTAAGCAAAACACTTAACAAACACAACTTGAACTATCCCCATTCTCAGACCCAAGACCTCACACACCTTTGAAGATGGTGAGAGCTAGCAGGGTATGAGAGTAGATTGAGAGGAAGAAGGAGTATCTTACGAGAAAGATGTACATCTCCTCACATAATCACTCATATTAGCATAGCTTAGCTTAGTAATTAGCTTGGTAGAGGAGATGAGCATGCATTGAAGCTTGGATCTTGGTTGGATTTGCATCCACATGCCAAGAGAGTGTTGATGTAGGCTTCTATCTCACAAGCTTGGAGTAGGTGATGAGTTCTCCATTAAAGCTTGGGAAGAGATAGTCTTCTCTTTCTTCACACATGAGCTTGTGTGAGTGTGTGTGTGTGATAATGCTTTGCAAAAATCAGCCCTCTCTCTCTCTCTCTTGGGCGAGCCCTCTTGCTAATTGCTCTTGCTGCAGCCTCATTGGCCCTCCCCAAGTCAAGCCAATTACAATTAAACAGCATAAGTGATAGCCTTCTGACATGTGTCCCCCTTTCCCCTTTTGTGAGAGCTTTAGGTAATTAAATAATTAAACTAAACTCTCATTGGACCCCTTTGCCTCCTGGCCAATAGGAATCAGGCAAGCCATGGGGCTCCTGAATGCTCATTGGACCCCTTGGGAGACTGCCCAATAGTCTTCTAGGAGACTTAATTCTCATTGGTTTCTTTTATTAAATGTTTTTAAATTAATTAAACTAGATTTACTCTAGCTTAATTCTCATTGGTCCACTTCAAGGGTCATCCAATAGAAATTGGGCACACCTTGTGGGCATCTGGCCTAGGGAGCTGACATGTGTCCCTCATTCCCTTTGTGTAAAGGGAGCCTGTGTGTGTGGCTTTCTCTCTCATCCCCTACCTTTAGGGCTCGCCCCCTCCCATGTACGGATGTGCAAAGACTTTTAGGGCACACACAAAGCATCCAATTTTCCCTAGGGTTGACCTTTGGACACAACCTTTGAATTTTGGAACCTTAGCATTTTGGAAGTCTTAATGGGCTGAACCTTAGGGTCTTTTTAGCCCATTGTTACACATGGATCTTTTGCAGATGGCCCCCCCTTTGGATCCCTATTTTCCCTCCTTTGGATCCCTACTGTGGCCGGTCTGCTAGCTTAACCACTATTCTAGCTTTTTCTCCCCTGGCCTTCCCCACATTAAATGATCAGTTTAATATGAGAAAATCATTTAGGAGAATTAGATATTGTGATACCAATGTAATGGAATTTGGCTATTCAATTTGAGAGTAGCGGAATTTAATGAGAGTACTTTCAAGAAATGATTTTGTGAGCATAGCGGGTAGACATAATTGAAGATATCAACATAATTATAGCAATTAGTTAACTTGGCATGGACAATACTTTTGCAAGAGAGAGAATTTAGAGAGCATGACAACAGTTGAGGACCGGATTTATGTGGAGCCGGTCCCCCCCTCCAATAGGCATTTGTATTATGATTTCTCCCATAAAGAGAGACTTGTTACAATACATTCTTTGTGTTCCTTGTGACCTAGGTGAAGCAATGAAGATGGAAAGCTTCATGCATCACCATCATAGCATAACCTAAACTTGAAGAAAGATTTAACTATACCAAGCCTCAGTCCCAAGACCTCAAACACCTTCAAAGGTGGAGAGAGCTAGCAAGGAATGAGGGTAGGGAAGAGGAAGAAGAAACATTTCATACGAGAAAGAGCTAGTTCCTCACTTATCATAACTCTTGTGCTAGCATACATAATAGCATAGTAATGAAGAAGAAATAGATGGCAAGCTCAAGCATTGAAGCATGGCTCTTGGATGGATTTGCACTCCATAGCCAAGAGTGTTGGTGTAGGCTCTCAACCTCTACTTGCTTGGAGAAGGAGAGGGAGCTCTTGCACTTTGCATAGTACACAATGAGAGTGTTTGTGAGTGTGTGTGGGTGAGTATACCCCCTAAGCACCCCCCTAGCTTGCTTGGGTCGACCCCCCCTTGTAGCTCATGCTTGAAGCTCATTGGACCCCTCCAGGCCTAGCCAATCACAAGCAGGAGCCATTACAAGCAACATGGGTAGCCTTGGGACAAGTGTCCCCCTTTCCCCTTTGAGAGAGAGGACTTGATAAATGAAAAATCAATTAATTAAATATCCTAAATTATCATTGGACCCCTTGGGTGGCCAACCAATAGGCTTCAGGCACACCATGAGGGCAACATGGGGAGGAACTTGACAAGTGTCCTTGCTGCCTCTTCAAGCTGGGGCTTCCCTTGTGTGTGTGTGTGTGTGTGTGTGTTCTCTCTCATCCCCCCCCCCCCCCTGTAGGCTCGCCCCCCTCCTTGTAGGGATATTTTTGACTTTGGATGAGCAAGCCCCTTAGTCATCAAGCATGACTAAGCACTTGAAGTAGGGGGTGTTCCCACAAGCATCTCAGGCAAGCTTCTCAAGGCACCTCAAGCACCTTAATCATGCACCAAGTCAAGCACCTCAAGCATGGAGCCAGTCAAGCACCTCAAGCATCTTAATCAAGCACCTCAAGCACGACAAGCACCTCGAGCTTGGGCCGGGTTCCCACCTCAAGCTTAGCCCTAGCTTACCTAAGGTCAAAGGACTTTTACACACATTATTAGAGATCTTCAATGAAGCTAACCCTAAGGTCTTATGCTCCATTGGTTAGCCTTGCTCTTGATAGACCATCTCCCATTTGGGCCCCTTTACTATTGGCCCCGTGTTGAGATAGATCTATAAGCACATATCTATATCTTAACACTTGTTCCCATTTATTCTCCCACATTAAGTGATCAATTTAATATGAGAAAATCAGTTGGGTTGGTTAGATATTAGATTTTATGACATTACCTCTTTCAATTCCCTTTAAGGTAGACTGAATCCCTCTATGCCCCGCATAAGGTGGAGCATGAGATTCATACATTACTTTCTCACGTAGTGAGTTAGTAACGCATAGTCTATTGCCATAGAGAAGATAACCATCTTGTAAAGTAAATGGTTCTTCTTTCTTCCCTAATGCAAGGGATGTGTGTCATAATAATCAATATCTAATTCTCCTAAATGATTTTCTCATGCTAAACTGATCATTTAATATGGGGAAGTGCCAGGGGAGAAAAAGCTAGAATATTGGTTAAGCTAGCAGACCGGCCATAGTAGGGATCCAAAGGAGGGAAAATAGGGATCAAGGGGGGGGGGGGGGGGGGGGGGGGGGGGGGGGGGGGGGCATCTGCAAAAGAGCAATGTGCAACAATGGGCTTAAAAGACCCTAAGGTTCAGCCCATTAAGACTTCCAAAATGCTAAGGTTCCAAAATTCAAAGGTTGTGTCCAAAGGTCAAAAGCCTAGGAAAATTGGATGCTTTGTGTGTGTCCCAAAATTCTTTCTCAAGCCCTACAAAGGAGGGGGGGAGCCCAAGAAGTAGGGGTTGAGAGATAAACTCACACACACACACGCACACAAGCTTCCTTTGCACACAAGGGGAAAGAGGGACACATGTCAGCTCCCTAGCCCATATGCCCACAAGGTGTACTCAAATCCTATTGGATGGCCTTGGAGGTGGACCAATGAGAATTAGGCTAGAGTAAGTCTAGTTTAGTTAATCTAAAAACACTTAAAAAAAGAACCAATAAGAATTAACCTCTCTAGAAGACTATTGGACAGTCTCCCTAGGGGTCCAATGAGCATTCAGCAGCCCAATGGCTTGCCTGATTCCTATTGGCCAAGAGACAAAGGGGTCCAATGAGAGTTTAGTTGCATTAATTAGCAAAATCTCTCACAAAAGGGGAAAGGGGGACACATGTCAGAAGGCTATCACTTATGCCGCTTAATTTCCATTGGTTGAGCCTGGGGAGGTCCAATAGGGAGTGAGCATGAGCAAATAGCAAGGGGAGTCGACCAAGAGATAGACGGGGGTGATTTTTCAACGGCATTATTCACTTACACACTCACACAATCTATGTGTGGAGCAAGAATACTCTCTCTCTCCTTCTCAAGCTTTAATGGAAAGCTTACCACCTACTCCAAGCTTGTCAGAAGGGAGGCCCATGCCAACAACTCTTGGCTTTGTGATTAAAATCCAACCAAGAGACAAGCTTCAATGCATGCTCATCTCCTCTACCATGCTAATTACTAAGCTAAGCTATGCTAATATGAGTGATTATGTGAGGAGATGTACATATTTCTCGTAAGACTACTCCTTCTTCCACTCAATCTACTCTCATACCCCGCTAGCTCTCACCATCTTCGAAGGTGTGTGAGGTCTTGGGTCTGAGACCGTGAGGGAATTGATGTTGTGTTTGATAAGTGTTTTCCTTAGTGCTTGAAGTTTCCATCTTCATTGCACTAGCTAGTATTGAAGGAACACAAAGAATTTTATTGTAAAATGTCTCTCTTGATGGGAGAAACCATAATACAAAGCCTTTTGGAGGGGGGACCCGCTCCATGCAAATCCGGTCCTCAACTGTTGTCAATTGCTTAGTTTCTCTCTCTTTTGAAGTATCTAACCAGGTGTTATACTTTTTGTTGCTCTCTCCACCCAAGAACTCTTGTAATTCTCATTAGGAATCTATTCTAATGAAATGCTCACTATGTTCATGCTATTTTCCGCTACACACAAGTTACTAGGCCATTAAACGTTATATTGGTATCAGAGCACAAGGTTTCTCTTTTCTTGCTCAAGAAGGGAGGTCCTCAAGCTAGCTATAAATGGTTGGTATTATTAATTGCATGTGAGTAAGTAGAATAGGGATTTTTCAGCCTTGTAGTGCGCCTGCCTTTGTGCAGTTAACGGGGCATCACCATCAAGAGCTATAGTCTTAATAGTGGAGTCCTAGGGGGCTTGCCTACGGCTTAACCACAATTGAGCTATTAGAATCTTGACAGGAGCTGGTGCTGTTTTGGTGTTGAACGACCCTCTCTTCTATTCCTTGCAATCAATGGTATTTGAGCCACGGGTACAATAGCTTGAGTGCTTTTTCTAAAGGAGTAAAGAGGAGTAGCAACTAGGGCTTGAAGTGCCAAAGTACACCTAAAAGTTGTTAGAATGGCTGATAATAGTAAAGAGAGTGAAATTAATGTTGATAACTTTGATTTTGCTAATGAGCAGGCTACTAATGATGCCCCAATGCTTGTTACCTATCTTGTTTCTAGGCTTCAACAAGCCATGGGCAATCCATCCCTCCAAAGTGAAGAGCAACGGCAGCTTCGTGCTCATGGGATTCTCCAAGCTCCCCACCATGACAAGAGAGTACCTAGGAAGCCTCCTTGTGAGACTCCCAAAAGAGGCCTCTCTCCGATTCGGGAAGAAGAAGAGGATCCATACGAAGGGCTCAAAAATTTTCTTCTTGATGATGCATCTCCTTCTCAAAGGATAACTCAAGAGCCTCCACCAAAGGAACGAGAAATAAGTGAGTCTCATGCCACCTCAGCAGACATGGCTCCACGACGACAGCAGGCTAAACGCTCTCCATCGCCTCCAAAACGGAGAAGACCATCGCATACTTATCCACACCATACTTCAAAGAGGGGTGACAAAAAGCAAGAGAAGAAAAAGGCGAGAAAGAGGACACCCTCTACTCCATCTTCTTCATCCTCTTCCTCTTATGAAAGTGATGGTGAAGACAAAGAAAATCAAGGCAAGAAAAAGGCGAGAAAGAGGTCACCCTCTTCTCCATCTTCCTCAAATTCTTCACCTTCTGAAGAAAGTGATGGTGTAAACTTTGAACCATCAAAAAGAAGAGGCCATAGGAAATCCTTTGCCGCATGGAAGAGGTCATCCAAGCTCAAGAAGTTCAAAGAGGGAGGGAAGAGCATCTCTTTCCTTACCTACGATGGCACTTTTGGTGCTATGAAGAAAGTCTTGGCCTTTATCCAATAGTTCAATGCGACGTTTGGAGATGAGGGCTTCGCGAAGTCCTCTAAGCCACACCATGTAGCTATGCACTTTCAAAAGTCCTCCAAGCAATGGTGGTCTAGCCTACGGGCCAACGATAAAGCTCCACAAACATGGAAAGCTTTAAGAGCTTCCATTATGAAGCAGTTTTTGGCCACCGATGCCAAAGACCAAGTACTCATCGAATGGAAAATCTTGAAGCTCTCTCCCTATGAATCCATTCACAAATATGTAGACAAGTTTTGGCACTTACAACTCAAAGCCATTGTCTTCAAGAAGTTGAATTTTGGAGAGAAAAAGCAAGAATTTTGTGCGGGCTTAACTGAAGAAATGGCAGAGTATGTCAACTCCCAAAGGCCATGCACCACATTGGCGGTTATACACCATACTATGGTGGCTTCTCAAATCAATTTCCAAACGGGGGCTAAACGAAATTTTAAGCCCAAAAAAAACAAGGGTTCCAATAAGCCAACGAGGAAGGACAATGTCCAAAAGTCTCCTAAGGGCAACTCCAACAAATCTAAGGAGAAGGGAGTTTACAAAGGTAAAAACAAACTCTCTCCATACTATGGTGGCTTCTCAAATCAATTTCCAAACGCGGGCTAAACGAAATTTTAAGCCCAAAAAAAACAAGGGTTCCAATAAGCCAACGGGGAAGGACAATGTCCAAAAGTCTCCTAAGGGCAACTCCAACAAATCTAAGGAGAAGGGAGTTTACAAAGGTAAAAACAAACTCTCTCCTGAAGAGCTTGAGCGTTATTGCAAGAACAACCGTTGTTTCAAGTCCGGCGAGCAAGGGCATGTGTACCGCGCTTGTCCCCAAGCTATGTGGATAAAGAGGACTTCTTTATCTCTCCTCTCAAGCATGAGGATGTAATCCTAGGGGCACCATGGTTTAATCGCACGGCTGCCAATGTTAAATTCCCTGAAAGGAGACTCTCCTTTAGGTTTAGGGAAAAAGATATGTACATAGATGCCAAGAAAATGGGTAACACCATACCCATTGTACATACACAAGCATGCAATAAGTCAATAAAGGTCTCTATTTTTGTGTACATGATTTTTGTTAAAGATTCTCAAAATGAACCTAATGTTTTAACAAAAGAAAATAAACACACACAAAAGGAATTAGAGTTATCCAATTTTCTCAAGGGGTTTCAAGATGTCTTTATTGACAACATCCCTTGTGAGCTACCTCCTAAACAAGGCAATGATGACCATGCAATTGAACTTCTTCCAGGAAGTTCACCACCTAACAAACCTCCTTAGAGAGTTTCTCAAGCTCAACAAGAGGAGATTATGCAGCAAGTGCATGAGTTAGTTGAGAAGGGTATGGTTAGGCCTAGCTCATCTCCGTTTTGTTCTCCTGTGCTATTACTGCAAAAGAAAGACGGCACATATCGTATGTGTGTCGACTATAGAGCACTAAATAGGATCACTATCAAGAATAGGATTCCCATTCCACGGGTAGAAGACCTATTTGATAAGCTACAAGGGTTCAGTAGGATTGACCTAAAAAGTGACTATCATCAAATAATAATAGTTGATCAAGACATTGTAAAGACCGCATTTCGCACTACGTTTGGTCTTTACAAATACATTGTCATGCCTTTTGGCTTGACCAATGCACCAGCCACATTCAACCGCTTGATGGAGAAGCTATTCAGGCCTCACCGAACCTTTACTGGAGTGTTCTTTGATGATATCATCATCTACTCTAATTCATTAGACGAACACAAGCAACACCTCCAGGTAATATTTCAAGTTTAAGATAAAATAAAATTTATGTTAATCGAAAGAAAAGTGATTTTTTCTTACAAGAGATTCAGTATTTAGGTCACATTATCTCTCAAGATGGCATCCAAATGGATCCATCAAAGCTAGAGGTAATAAAAGGATGGCCTAAACCAAGGAATCTTCATGAACTAAGAAGTTTTATAGGTATATGTGCATACTATAGATGCTTCATAGAAAATTTCTCACTAATAGGCAAGACCATTACATGACCTAACAAAGAAAAACATTAGGTACACATGGTCTGCCCAAGAGAACAATGCTTTCAAAAAGCTTAAAGAAAAGCTTATCTCTCAACCTATGCTTACACTAGCGGATCTCTCAAAGCCATTTGAGGTCCAATGTGATGCTTGTGGTGATTGGCTTGGAGCTGTTTTGCTCCAAGAAGGACACACCATAGGCTATGAAAGTCGAAGGCTCGACCCTGTTGAGCAAGTTCTACATAACTCTCATCACCGCTCTCTTGCGGCAAAGCAAGAAGCCTTTCAACAGACCCTAATTGATTCTAAGCACAATGAGAATCTCTAAACACCATAGCCATCATCTCTCTCCTTCTCTCTCTCTCTCTCTCTCTCTCTCTCTCTCTCTCTCTCTCTCTCTCTCTCTCTCTCTCTCTCTCTCTCTCTCTCTCTCTGTCGTTTTTCTGAGTAGTCACCCTCTTTATGATTGTTTTTTCGTATACGAGTGCATGTATGGATTAACCCAGTACGTTTCAAGTTGCCCCATGATTATTTCATCATGTTTGACACGTTGATTTATGCACATGATGCGTTTATGATCATGTGCATGCATAAAAAGCGGATTTCGTTTCACGTCATAGAGGCGTTAGGAACACTGCAAAACACATCATTTAGAACATTTCTCCTACAAGTGTAGGGACGCTACCAAGGGTGGTACCATATGACACCGTGAGTTAATCGAGTTGTTTATGTATGATTTATGGTTTGTTTTGGTGAATTGATTTTAACTATTGGATGGCCATAAACTTATGTGAGAGTATATGGTTGGACATCCCGCACCGCATAGGTAGATATGATTAAAGTGGCTTTCTTTTGGGGTTATCGTTTGTTGCATGAGTACCATATGGGTGAAGTGATGTGATAGAGTGATCTCTCAAAGATTAATCCGGTCCTCCATTATTGAATTTATACAACCCCATGTAAGTGTTGTCTGTATTGATTCGTTATGTCTCGTTAGCGCGCTTGAGCACAACATTTTTCTTGTCCAACTTGGGTGGCTCATCCACTAATTCTTCATCTACTTTGTCCTTGGTGCCAGTCAACCCTTGTTTGTCCACAATAAAGGGGGTTATGCACAACTAGATACATCATTCCTTCTCGGTCGAAGTATCTATCTCCGTTATAGTCCACATCTACAAGGTCCTTGAACTTGCTTCGTTTGTTCTCCAATTTAACACAGTAGCAATCCATTCCATCCTTATAGATTTTAGCTTTCAGCTTGTTCTCGAATTGAAATTTTAGATACAATAGCTTGACATCCGATGCGGGTTGAGAAGGACCTGCCCCCGTGAAGTTCCTTTCTTAAAGATCACCTTGTTAATTCTTTCAACCATTATGATGTATGATCTTTTTGATGATGTATCAAACAGAGTTTCCTCTAAAATGGCTTCTAGCGGATGCAATGGATTTTGATTTACACTCTCTTCACTCAAAATGTTGCTCACTTGGTCTCTTAGGCTTGGATTTTATTCTGGTACAATCTTCCTGATCACAAATACACTAAGAAATGATCTTACAAAACCCCAACCTTGTTACCTCATTGGCTACCTTGTGTTCTCTCCGGTTTGACTTCCTTGTTGAGCCGCACCTTCTAGCTCCTTCACCCTGTAAAAAATGCTTGATGGCTATAAGTTTACAGCCACTTTGGTTAGTCCAATCTTATAGTCTACAAAATTTTATCAGACACTTTTATCAATTTCACAATTTTGCATCCTCAACTTAAATCCAATTTCAATTTTGAAAAGATCAACAAAATCCTGGAGACTATCTTTGGTTGTGGTGAAGTTCTGGTCTCAGTATGTCTTAGAGGAACATGGATTGCAATCCATGTACCTCAGTGGCGAAATGGGGTGCTTTTGATCACACACCTAGCCCTTGATCTAAAGATCTCAAATCTATGCCTTTCGTAAAGTTTGGGTCTATTTAGGGTGAACAAAAGCCAAACCCTAGCCCTTTTTGTGATTTTTGATCTAAATTGATTTTGCCCTTTTTGACCTCCCTTTTGGATTTCCTTTCACTTCCTTGCTTTGGGAATTTTGTTCAAAATGGTTCAAGCTCCCCACCACTAGTCCAATTTTTGTTCAAAATTTCAAGAAAGGTACATGGATCGCGATCCATGTTGGGAAGCCAATTTGCCTTTTATTGATACCATTAGGATCATCATGTTTACTAGATGCTCTGGCATCAAAGGTTTTGTATGTCAACTAGTTTTTGTCAGCCAAAAGTGATTTCTCAAGTCTGTTCTAGCGGTTTTCGACTATTAGCTATTTTTGGCCTTTTTCAGCTCTTTTGTAAATTTTTTAGCAATGGTTCTTCTGGGAATTTTATTTCAAAGTATATCAGTTTTTCAGTTGTCAAATTTCAGCCCAAAATCTTGATGAGATACATGGATCTCGTTTGACCTTATTTTGAAATGTGATTTGGTCAACTTATAGTCCTGGTTAGGGTGACACTCTTCCCCAAATATTTTTGAATTTGAACGACTTTTGCCCAACCGAAAGAAAAATTTTGTGTTTGCTTTGCGGTTTTTGACTAACTAGCAAAATTTTGGTATTTTGATGAAATTTTTACACTTTTTGTTGTGATCTCTTTTGGAAAATTTGTTCCACTAGTTATCACGGATGTACTGGTCAAATATTAAACCAAAATGTCTACCAGGTACATGGATCAGGATCCATGTTGGGAAGCACTTTGAGATGAATTTTGGACGTGATGGTTCCTTATTCCCTAGAGGAGCCAAATCTCACCCCTTTTTGAATTTGAAACACCAAAAGGTCAAATTTCCCAAATTTTACTAAATTTCCAAGGTTTTTTGCAGCTTGCCAATTTTGTAATTTTGGATGTACTTCAACAGTCTATTTATGGTCAAACTCAAGATTCTAGTATCTGATAGCAAACTTGAACAATGGGTAACAATTTCTAGTCATTTGTTCACAAAGGTACATGGATCACGATCCATGTTCCTCATCAAAATTGGAAAGAAATTGTTCAAATTGTTTCATGTAAGCCTGATTTTCCCTTTTTGCAAGGTATTTTTGGGTTTGAATCAGGTTTGTTGAATCAGGTTTGATGCTCTGACCCCATTAAATTTGCAAAATTTCAAAGTTATGGTCTTTTATACCAAAATATGGTTTCGGACAGTTTTTACCCCAATTCTTTCAGCCCCATTTGATGGTTGAAGTTCTTATTTAGTCTACTCCTATTAACCGAATTGAATCTGTCAACAGAAATAAATAAAACAGTGCAAAGATAACAATGTAATGGATGGATAAGTAGCCCTTACCAGGCATAGAGAAAAACAAAGAATGAAATGCCTTTTGTATCTCATTGACAGTTCTCCTTGCTCCTAAAGAATAGAACTAGTCAGTCCTCAACTCTAGTCTCTACCAAGCACTAAACCCTCGTCTACCTGCTTTACTACCTAAGTGTAAATAGAATGGGTGTCAAAATCTCTGAAGAGGAGGCTTTTCCATACGACTAGGTCACTCACCACCTAAGGATCATAATCCCCGACAACAATGCAAATGTTAGCAGGTCGCCGTGCTCGATGTCTGCAGCATAGCTATCTGGTACTAACATATGTCAATACTCAGGGAAGCGACTCGAGATGGGGCACGAAGACTCTTTGAGATTGTCGGTCTCAAGAAGTGAACCTACGGAACTACATAATCGACTACTTTAGAAAATCTATCACTCTCTAATCCGAAAATCAACCTATGTCCAGTCTCACCCTCTAGGTCATCACGCATTTTTGGCATCCAAACAGTGTCGAAATGCAACAAAACTTAAGGAGGGGTCTTACAACACCTAAAGGCACAATCCTACCTAGTTTTGTGGTCATCAAAGGAAGTATCAAAATCACAATCCATCCCAAAATCTGCAAAAAATTTGCAACATAACTGTTCAGAAGGGTAGCTTTATGGCATAAAAACTCTCTTTTAAGGCCGAAACATCAAAAAATAACCATTATAGCACTCAAATCCACACATTTTGCTCACAAATAGGTTGTCGCAAACCACATCAAAACTGAGAATGATTACACTTAGACTCAAGCAAGAGACAAGGAACACAATGCACTAATTGGAATTGATTTTTGATTACCAGACAAAGAGAAAGATTGAATACAAGATGTAGCAGGCTTGCAGCTCACAGTCGATGTCCAAAAGCTTTTCTTTTGAGGTAATGATAATGTTACCTTTCAAACTAAGGGTTTTGACCCAAAGACTTGGGACCCTTTCCCATAGCCATTGGCCACTTACAAGGCTTGTAGGTTCTGAGCGGGCAATAGAGAATAATGGGCTAGATGAATACACTTCAAAAATCATTACTTAATTACAAGGCTTCTTTGAAAAGATAGAATACAATGAAGTGTGGAGTATAGCTGGCTCTTCAGGTGTCTGTCCATTGCATCAACGGATCACCTATCGTGGATCACTTTGGGGGAAGGGTCAAAAGGGGTTGATGATGATTTTCCAGATGCTTACCTATTCTTAGGGAAAATGATTCCTAGATGGTCAAAGGACCTTATATCTCTAATGACCATAGCTCAAGTAGACTCCCATGTCCCACTTCCAATCACACCATAATTGATAGAGCAATCCTCCCTATATGATTAGTTGACCGGAAGATTGTATCAAAAAAACAAGGATGGGATCCTACTCTTGTGCATTAGCCCTGAGGAAAAAACAAACAATTTGAGTCAAGCTCATATGATGGTTGTAGGAAGTCACTTTGTGAAAGACCAAATCTTGCAACGGTTAACTTGGTTAGGGGTCTATTGGCCTACTATGAAGAGAGATGTTCATGCTTATGTGAACAATTGTTCCCAGTGTAAAGAAAGGGCGGCCATTTCCCATGTCACATTATTCCAAATCTCTATCACACCACAACGGAGTAGATATCTCGTAGAATATCTGACAAATAGAACATTCCCTGAAGATATGAGTAAATGAACACAAAGAAAAATCAATATGGAAGCATCCAACTACGTGATGTTTGGTCATCCACTTTGTAGACGGGGAAAGGACCAATAGCTTAGACTATGTGCCAATGAAGATAAATATCTTCCCATCTTGGAACAAGCACACACTAGTCTTGCAAGGGAACACTTCTATCACAAAACCACAACTAGAGCTACATTGATGGCTGACATCTAGTGGACAATTCTGTTTGTTGATGCAAAATAATTTGTTTGATGATGCGACTCATGTCAATGAGCAAAGATGCCAACAAGAATTGACACTATGCCATTGCGACCTATGATGGGATCACATGTATTTGCTAAGTGGGGTATAGACTTTTGCAATCCAATATAACCACCAGCATATAAGACCCAAGCATAATACATTATTGTGGTCACGGATCACTTTACCAAATGGGCCAAAGCGAGAGCCACTAGGAAGAACGATGCTCAAACCATTGTAGCATTCAATGCATATTCACGCAGTACGGAGTTCCTATTGATCTTGTAAGGGATCAAGAAACACATTTACTTAATGAGGTAATTGAACAATTGTTAAACGAGTTTATGGTGATCCATATTAAAGCTGCACCCTATCACCCTCAAGCAAATGATCAAGCCGAACATACAAATAAGGTCTTAAGCTCAGTGCTTACTAAGATGGTTAGCTCGAGAAGAACTAATTGGGAAATGCTTATAGAGTGTCATTCAAAATATCTTTGAACGTCAGTCCCTTAAACTTGGTCTATGGACTAGATGTCATATTGCCCATGGAATTCTTATTGCCAACTCTTATAGTGGCACACAAATTAGAATGGAAAGTTTATGAGTTGTCAAAATGGTTGAAGGACTTAAAATGGTTAGATGAACAGAGGCTAGTGTCCATAGCACATATATATGTGCAAAAACAAAAACAACAACAATTTTGTATTTATTAACAAAGGTCTTCAAACAGGGGGATTTGGTACTGATTACTCCCTAAAACAGTACATTCCAAAATTCAAGAAAAAGAGACATGATCCTTTTATGATTGAGAATGTTTTACCCAATGGGGCCATTAAACTAGCTACCTTAGATGGAGAAGTTATAGAAAACTAGATTAGTGAATGTTGACTTTCAAAATACCATCTACCATGAACTAATGACCTCTTTCAAAGAATGCATGCAGCAAAAGAACACAAGCTCAAATGACAACAAGTGATTAAGAATCTCAAGAAGAAGCACACATTCAGATTTTGAAGCAAAAATAGGAAAATGGATTCATGAGGGATCAGATAAGGGAGGAGGACGTGGTTTAATTAAGGAACTCTTCTAATTTTTTGGGAAAAAGGAACCTGGAAAAGGCTAGGAACCTAAATGGGGTATTTTGCAATTGTCCTCATCAGTCGGACCTTTGCTCTGCTTCTCAAATTATTGGTTTAAAAAGAACTTAGAGTATATTATTTTTGTAAGCCTTTCCCGCACAAGACAAAGAAAAATAAGTGTCGAAAATTGTGTAATGGTGCCGCCTCTACATGTGGTGGAGGAGATAGGATACCCCGAGTCCTGGGATGAGGATAAGGATATGCTTGGATAAGTATATGTGATTGCTTGAAAGATAATTATATAGCTTTAATTTATTAAAGGAAAAAGGAAGTAAAAATTTCTAAAAAGGCAAAGGTGGGAACGACTTGATAAATGAATGGTGATAGAAAAATTGGGAGTAGGTTCAAAGTTCTATTGTATTGTCAAGTCTTATGACCCAACCTATGGAAGAAAGCTTCAAATATAAACAACCGATCTTCACTAGACATACTCCTTGGATACAATTGAAAAACTGTTATATGGTCTCACCAGTCAAATTTCTTTTCATGACTGTTAGCGCTACGGTTTTAGGGGCAATCCTCTCAAAAATGTGAAATTAAAGAACTTAGAATTTACAAAACGCTAAAGAAGTGATTTGCTTGACCGTTAATTATTTTCCAAGTGTAAAGAAGTGATTCGCTTGATCGTTAATTATTTTCCAAGTGTAAATTTTGGTCAGGATAAAAGAATCCATCTTTTAAAATGTCTGCCTTTTTAGACTTTTAAATCTACCCTTGAGTATTTGTGAACCCATCGCTAAGACAAAAATGGTTTCTTTTGCCACAGCCATAAAATATGCCACATAAACTCCCAAGAAATAGAGCTCTTCAGGACTTTCTTGTAGCTAACCCTTTAGATTCTATGCTTCTTAATACATGAGCACCACCAGCACCCAAGTTGTCCCTATACCAAATCAGATGCCACTTGTTGTACCACTTATAGAGGATTTTGGACGCGTGAGCAAAATCTAAAGACCCTGCTCAAATTTGTGCAACCATGGGCATTTTTAGGCACGGGTGATGATGTGCCTACTCAACTAGAAGAACGAGATGCCAGATATTTCTCTCACATCAATTTCACGTTTGGCTACTACCAAGTTGGGATCAAAAAAGAAGATACCCCTAAAATAGCTTTAAATACAAGGTTTGGGTATTATGAGTTCACAGTCACACCCTTGGGTAATGCTCCTACCACCTTTAATCGTCTCATGAGTGACCTTTTAGAAAAGAGCTAGGTGATTTTTTTGTGGATTTATTTGATGAAATTCTCGTATTTTCAAACATCTAAGGAGATCAAGATCAACATGTATGCCATGTTTTAACAATTCTAAAAAAAAATCTAGTTATACACTAAGCGATACAAGTGCTCTTTCTTTGTAGAAAAGGTGAATCTTCCTGTTGAAGACACTTCCTCGGATGACTAGGAACATCTTATTTCTCAACTTCCTCACCTTTCGTAATGTGTTTTCTCCTTTTTGTGATCCTATTACTCTTTCTTAGCCGATAAAATTGATGAGTACAAGCTCCATCTTGTTACCTTTTGTGCCACTCAAGTAATGCCACCTTTTGTAATACGATTGTTTTTGCTACATAATAACGAGATTAGTGTGATCCTTTAAATTTCATAACTCGGATCACTGTATGAAATTGCAAAATAAATATATAAATAGATTTAGTTATGTCCAAAATTCTCTCAAACGCTTCTACAAGATACCAGATACAGGAAACGAAGAACGAATTATCTATATCTGTCAAGAGAAATCAGAGAAGGAAGGATTTAAGACAAGATTCAAGATCTTAATATATGATGGACTTGTTAAAAGATACAATGAAGATGGACTTTTTACAAGTCAATAAGCCCATCCATCACATGATCACGAAAGAAACTATCACAAGCAAGACACATATTAGGCCTTTCATCCATAGGTAGAATTCATTGTAGAATTGTTGCACTGATCTCTTGAGTATGAGGTGAGAAGTTAAAGGGCCCTCTAAGAGGTAAACCAAAGTGAGGGTAATGATATATCTTTTGATGAGAAAGAAATTGTGTAAGCAAAAAGACTCATTCAGAAAAACCCTAATGCATTGACCTCATCACACAATAATATTGAGGACCCAAACCCATAGCTTCAATAACCATTGCCAAGCAAACATTGTTGCAAAAGTGATCCTGATCCCAAAGTGTCACCCTTGTTATGCCTCAAAGCGTCTACCATCTAGTTCACGAGAGATTCACTAGTCTGTTTCGTATGGTACCACATGAGTGTACAACAATAGGGTTTTTTTTGCAAGTGTGCATAAGCATTTACAATAGGGGTAGCCCCCCAAAACTTGCATACACATACAATACATTTAACAGAGGGGGTGGGGAGGTGGGAAGGAGGGAGGGGTAAAGAATACTATAGGGTGCACAGTTGCTATGAAGAATAAGTAGAAGAAATGGACATTGAGACTAGAGAGGAAAGAGGGCTTGGTTTGATGCAAATAGCTCATAGTCATTTGACAGACTGTAAGTTGATTCTAGGCCAAGAAGAGAGCATACATTCCAGTCACACCATAACACAATCTGTCATAAATCATAAGTTTTTCAAAACTCAAAAATGCATTCAAATTCTCATATTTCATCCCGTGCCTGCAAAATGGCACGACATCATGTGGGAATCCTACAAGGTACGTGGCACATGTAAATTTGAAAATATGGTCTCTATACAAGGGAAACTCTGGTAAATGTTTTTCATGGAGTTCTTGGAAATCTCTTTAAGCTATTGAATAGTTTGTACATATAATGTAGGGAGGTCATGTTAATACTTTATAGATTGTATTTAGGGGGTTATATTAGCTCTTCAATCTCCATAGATAGGGGGATGGGCTACCAATTAAGGGACCGTATATAGGGGGGTTTGCAGGTAGGTGGCATCTCCTCCCCAATATTAGTCAATCCCCCATGATTTGGTTTGAGCTACTGAAGTTTCCAAGTGAGGGAAGAGTAGGAGTCCATAACGCTCCACAAAATCTCTCCTTACAGATTCACTTACTTGTTGAAGATGAGAAATGGCCACAGATAAAACCAGCTCTTGCCATTGATCCATAAAATAAGGTAATAAGCAAAGAGACACCCTAAATGATTGAAAGAGGTAATTCTAAGAAACGCTTGGCAAGAAGATGAAAAGAAGAAATAAAGATGGAGGTTAGAATACTGTAATAAAGAAGGAGAGATTGCACCTTATATAGATGATCCAACTGGCAAAGAATGAATTAGCGTAACCTAAAAGTTAAAGGTGTAACTTATGGATGAAGATTTACCGCCTTCCTTTATTGTTTTGAGCTGAGGACAACTCTTTCTTTTTGTTGGGGAGTTAATAAGGGCCTCCTCCTAGCCCTTAATTTTGACTACCACACCTAAGACATCGACTTTAAAAAGAAAAAGAAAAGAATAGAAAAAAAAATCGGGTAAATTCGGGTTCAATTCAAGCACCAAAGTATACTCACGAGACGCTTTCGGTTTACACCATGGGAACATGGGTATAACCAATGCATGAGAAATTAGTTTTTCATCTCAATAAAAATAAAAATAAAAATCTCAATAAAAATAAATATAAAAAGATAAGAAAAAAGGAAAAAGAGAAGATAAGTTGAATAAGTAGCTTGTTGAATGAGTAACTTATTGAATTAATAGCTTGCTGAAGACGTTTTGAAAAGAATGATAAGTTATCAAGATAAGTAAAAAGAACTTATCGATAAAGAAGATAAGCTATCAAGAGAAGTGAAGGCACTTATTTAAAATGTGCATAAAAAGAGGACTTCTCTTCTCATTTTACACTTCTCTCCTTCATTTCTCAAGGTAATTGAGGAGAAGACTAGACCCTATACACACTCAAGTAATGTTTTATTGTTCTCTTCATGCTATTGCACTTTCTTGAAAGTGATTTACTTTTATGCTTACTTATATTCATGATTAAGCTCTCTAATTTTGATAAGCAAACCTTTTTGCTGGGGCAGAAGAAATAACTTCTTAAGTTCTTGCTCATTTCTAATTATGGTTCCTTTTTAATATTAACCAACTACGTTGCTAACCACTAACACGATGTTATTTCAAGTTTTGTTATTTCAAGTTTCTTAGATTACCAAACTAATATTGTTGTTGGGAGAAGCGATGCGGACTAGATTAGAGAGTACACGGAAAAATAGAGCATAGCATAAGAGAGTAGAGAAGAGAATCTGCAAGAGAAAGGCCTACATCTAGCCCAAACTCCACGGCACCTCTCTTATGGAGTTGGTATTTAATATATTATTTTTGAGTTTAAGGTGCCAAAATTTGAGGCCCCTCTTTTTACAACCACTTCACTTTTGTAAACGAGTGAAACTCATTAGTTCTTGCATGACCCATAAGGGGAGTTCCCACTACAATTATTTACAGAGACATAGTGGCTTATTAAAATGAGATTCTAAAATCCTGTGCGAATATAAATGGCCAGGAGTAATTGCCGGCGCCTCTTCATCAACTCCCCGCATTCCACTCTACAAAATCATCATCAACTCAATTAGAAAATAAATAGACAACACATAATTAACCATTACGCCAGCTATCCCAATTGCAGATAACCACTATAACAGGAGGGTGCCCAGCCTTGTAACATCCCCACCAGGGATAGCAACTATCCTCAGTTGCTCAATAAAGAAATCAACTGGACCGTGAGTGATAGAAACTTGGAGATCGAGGAAGTTGCGAAAAAACTCTTTTCAGGCATCCATTCGGCATCCTTTCTAGGGTGGCCCTTGAAAGTCAAAAGTTAACGGTTATAAACCATGACAGTGCGTGTAGTGGTGGTCTCGTGATCAACTATTTTATCAGGGACAAGTTGCCCTTCTTGGTCTACGAGTGAAGGTGGGTCTTCATAAATGTGGTGTGTAGATATGGGTCCTCTGAATGGGCGTAAAAGACTAATGTGGAATGCATTGTGAATGTGCTAATGTGCAGGTAGATCTAAACGGAAAGAAACATTATTAATGACATCTGAAATTTTAAAAGGTCCATAAAAACGAGGAGCAAGCTTAACAAAGACATTGGTATCAACACTTCTAATCCTCCGTTTTTCAATGCGAAGTAAAACATATCACCTACTTTGAATTGGTGTGCCTTGTGGTGTTTGTTAGCATGCTTGGTGTATAGTTCTTGTGAGTGTTTAATGGCGGAATGCACACTTGTATAAATATTATTAAAGTCAGTAGTAGTGAAATTATCAGCAGCAGGCACAACATTAGAAAGACGTGAAGCAGGAGTAGGAAGAGAGTGTCCATATACAACTTTAAATGAAGATGTACCCCTGGCAGTGTGAGTGGTGTGTTGTATGCAAATTGTAGAATATGCATGTAATTATCACATTTCTTAGATTGAGAAGAAACATAAGCCTTTAACAAGTCAATATAGTGTGGTTGGTGACTTTGGTTTGACCATTAGATTCATGACGAAATGCAGAAGTGAAGTCAAGTGTAGTGCCAAGAACTTCAAACACAGTAGTCCAAAAAGCACTACAAAAATTTGAATCTCGATCAGAAATAATCACTTTAGGCAAACCATGATGTGGAAAACCAGTCTTAAGAAACAAAAGTGCAAGTTGATGTGTTGTGAGTGTTTTCTTACAAGGAATGAAATACGGTCGATGATAGTCAAAATCATGTCATGCTTGTGCACTGTGAGTGGGAAACCAGTAACAAAATCCATTGAATGTGTTCCCAAGGTCTTTCAGGAATGGGGAGAGGGTGTAAAAGTCCCAATTTCTTACCTGTTGTTGCTGCTTTGATCTTTCGACAAATCAAACAAGTAGAAACATAATGTCTACCATCCATTTGCATAGTAGGCCAATAGAAATCACAACATAAATTTTGAAAAGTTGCAGAAAATCCTCTATGTCCAGCATAGGGTGGTTTGTGCAATTCTTCAATAATTAATGTACGGAAAGATTTAGTCACACACAATTTTTGTTTGAAATAAGGGAAGTTGTCTTAAATAGTGTATTCGAGAAATGTGTGCACAGAATTATCAAGCATATCCAACCATGTCGTTTTGAAGTCATCATCATGTGCATAAGTGTCAGGCATAGTGTCAAATGAAGTTCTCGTAATGGTTGATAGATTATTAAGTGAGGGTCTTCTATTCAAAGCATCAGCTACAACGTATATTACCAGGTTGGTATTGAATGTTGGGCTGAAAACTTTGAATAAAAGTGGCCCACTTAATATGTCTATCATCTGTTAAGGGCTAAGAAAGTAATTATTTTATATTTTGTTGATCAGTTTTTATGATCAAATCAGTACCCATTACGTAGTGTTTCCAAATTTTCAATGCATGTACCACAACAGTCAACTCTTTATTATAAGTACTGAAATTTGTTTCAGAAGGTTTGAATTTACGGCTTTCAAAAGCAAGTGGATGCTTATCTTGCATAAGGACTACACCGATACCTTTTCCACTAGCATCAGTGACTACCACAAAGAATGGTCTTTCAAAATCAGGCAATTGCAATACAGGTGCATTAGTCAAGCATGTTTAAGTGCATTAAATGAGCTTTCTTGTAAATCAGTCCATTCATAAGGTGTGTTTTTCTTCAACAAGAGAGTCAAATAATGTGACTTGTAAGCAAAGTTACAAAAAAATTTCCTGTAATAGCTACAAAGACCAATAAAAGAACGTAGCTCATGCAAGTTTTTGGGTCTAGGCCATGACTGAACGGCTTCAATTTTCTTGGGGTCTACATGTATTCCCTTTCCCGACACAATGTGTCCCAAATATTCAATTTCAATTTGGAAAAATGAACTCTTTTCAGGATTCAAATACAAGTGATTTTGTGCAAGCAGCTCAAATACACGTGTTAAGTACTCTTTATGCTCTTCTTCAGATTTGTTGAATACCAAAATGTCATCAAAAAATACAATCACAAAATCATGATGGTTAATGAAAATTCTATTCATCATGCGTGTGAAGGTGGCTGGTGCATTTGTCAAACCAAATGGCATGACAAGGAATTCATAGTGTCCAGTTTGTGTTCTAAAAGCAGTTTTGTAGACATCATGTTCAAACATTTTGACTTGATGATACCCTGATTTAAGGGTATCATGTTCAAACATTTTGACTTGATGATACCCTGATTTAAGGTCAATTTTGCTAAAGATGTTTGCCCCTTTTAGTTTGTCTAACAATAGGAATAGGAAACCTATTCTTAATGGTGATCTTGTTTAAAGCCCTGAAATCGATACACATACAAAAGGTTTCATTTTTCTTCTTAACAAGAATTATTGGAGCTCCGTATGGTGAACTACTAGGTCAGATTAGGCCTTGGTCAGTATATCAGTGATTTGAGTTTGTATCTCCCTCTGTGCGGTTGGATTTACACGATAAGGTGCTCTACAAAGAGGTTCACTACCTAGTATAATGCCAATTTTGTGGTCTTCTGGGCGTGATAGTGGAATCCCAAGTGGCGGATCATGCATGAAACAATCTTTAAATTGTGAGAGAAATTCATCATGTGTGGAGTTACATGAAGTTTCAGTTTCAGCAAAAATTTGATTTACCAACACTAGATATGTTTTCCCCTGTTTTCTGATTGCTCTTTTGGCTTGAGTGTGAGAGAGGAGTGGAAATTTTTGAGGTGCTAGTGTTGCTTGGATGGAGAAATTTTTATTATTATGAGTGAGCGACATCGTACGTGTTTATAATTAATCAACAAGTCAAACTCATGACGAAATGGCATTCCCAAAATCATATCAAGACCATGCAATGGCGCTACCAGAAATGTTTGTGTCTGTGTAAATTCACCGATGCAAACTTCAACAGTGAATTGGTTTTACAATTAAAACGTTAAAAAATAGCTTTAACTTTGTGAGGTGATGAGACTTCAAAGAGAGAGAGTTGCTATGCCAAGTGTGTAGAAATGAAATCATGGCTACTACCATCATCTAACAGAATGGTGACACTTTCACCCTTAACAGTGCCTTGCACTTTAAACAAAGTGTGAGGAGATATAAGAGTCCTTCAAGATGGATTATCATTGTTATCATAATCAGGATCATATCCCTCATCGTAGTTAACTTCCACTTCATTGTCATCGGAAGTAGCATCTTCAATGAGGTTAAGAGGAGCTCCGTTGGGACGGTTGTTGTTAAAGGGTTTTGACTTGAATTTTTGTTGACTCCATTAAAGTGGAAATTGGATTGACCATTGCCCTTAGCAGGACCATTTCGGCACTTATTTGCATAGTGACCATACTGAAAGCATTTAAAACAACTCACCTTTTTGTTACCATTAGAATTTGGAGTAGGAGGTTGGTTCAAAGAATTTTGGTTGCCTCGTTGCTGTGTGTTGTTGTTGCTGTTGCTTGTATGAGGTTGAGCAGTTGTAGGAGAATTGTCAAATCTACGTCTCTTGAAAAAAGTACGGCTTTGGTGTTTGTTTCTGTCAAAGTTAGTAGAGAAAGGAGGTCTCTTGTTACGGTTAGTGTTAGGAGGTTGATCAGTGTGAGAGGATTGTCCACCTTTATTCTTTTCTGCATTGAGAGCCAAATTAATAGCCTTTGACAAAGAATCTGGTTCAACCATATCTACCTCAGCACCAATTTGGAGTGCCAAGCCTGATATGTACTTACGCTTCAATTTCTTGAGACTAACATGTTCAATAGCTTGCAATTGAATTAAATAGTTCCAAAAACAATCAGTGTAACCCTATACATCTCCCTATTGAATTAAATCCCATTTACATCGTGCTTTAGTCTTGTACTGTGTGGGCAAAAATTGGGGTAAAATCACTTTTTTAAATGCATGCCAGGTGCGTGGTCTTTTCCCGTGCTGTTTGGTGGCATTCCACCTCATTGCAACGCTGCTAGTGAGATGCTTTGATGCACACTTTACCATTTCACACTCGAGAAAGTCTTCATCATGAAAATAGTCATATAGCTGACTAACCCATGCTAGAACCGTGCTAGCATCTTTAGTGCCATCAAAATCCTTGAAAATGAAGGCTTTTCTGCTAATTTTGTTTTCCTTGGGTGCTGGTGCAAATTCGGTGCGTGCAGAATGCAATAATTTATCGTAAGTTCTTGCCCTTGCATGTGTTCATGTGTGAGGGACTGTTGCAAATTTTGAAGTTGTTCCGCAATCGTGGCTGCCTAAGGAAGGTGTGCCATGATTGCGTGCTTTTTACATTTTTCTCTCTTTTTGTTTCTTTTTTTTTAATTTAATAAATGGTAATGCTTAAAAGGGCTATTTGATGATATTACATATGCAATATGTGAAATAAAAGAGTAAAATAAATAACAAAATGTAGTGTACTTATCTGAGAAATTGCGGTGGCGTCCAGTTCAAAATGGTGATGCGCTAGGAAATTGCCAGAAAAAAACTAAGTGGTCCGACAGTGCGTGAGCGAGTCGGTCGAATTGCATGGCGCTCGATCTCTCGTATCCCAAAAGGTAGTGATAATTTTAGGTTCATAAAGTCAGCTATCTTTGGTGAGAGCAAAATTTTGGAAATTATAATGAAAAAGTTGAACCACCAAAGGTTGTCAGATATGTTCGGCGAGGAATGGACAACCAATATTTCCCTTTGAACAGCAAGAGAGAAAGCTTGTGCGGCCAATGGAGTCGATCAAATTAGTTTCAATGGAGTCGGTGGCTTGTTGCTGATTTGGATTGGCGGAGACCAACCAAGTGAGTTAGAGAAGGGTGCACAAGTCCTTAATAAAAGGGGGCCAATTTGATTCTTAACTTGAATGGCCACAGTTGAAATGGAAAGCCTTTGGAGTCTTATGTTAACATGGGACTGAAAGTTGCAGTGGGTGGCCGGCCAAAATTGAATAACAAGCAAGGCCACACTTTTATTAAAAGTGTGTAAAGTGAAAGCCTTGCAAGGTGGTGGCGAGCAGACAGGTTGTCGACAACGCAAGCAAGAAGAGGGAAACCAGGGCCGTGCAGAATCAATTTCAGCCCTCGAGGCAGTAGGAGAAAAACTTCATCTTGCTAGGGTGCCCCCTTCTGGTACAAATTCCGCTAGTTTTGAGTGAAGTCGGCAGGCGGCCGGGTTGCAAGCAGGAGATGGTTCCCACACAAACTGCAGTGAGAGGCAATTCCCACATAATTCTTTTGTTTTTTGTTTATGCCTCCCAATGCCTCTACCCAATTTTAGGCCGAATTTTTTGACGTGATTCAACTCCTCAAGATGTAGCCTCTTTCCAATTTCTTTCTTTGCAAACCTTCACAATTTGTCGTAGCTTGCAAAGTTGATGTCGTATATCTCTTACACACACACACCATTAAGTTTGAAATTTAAAGAGAAAAAAAATCGATTCTACTGCTCCCTGTCAAAAGCCTGCACAATTTGACAAGATGAGGAGCCAGAGGGGGGAGCGCGCGCGCGCGCGTGTGTGTGTGTGTGTGTGTGTGTGTGTGTGTGTGTGTGTGTGTGTGTGTGTGTGTGTGTGTGTGTGTGTGTGTGTGTGTGTGTGTGTGTGTACGGCCTGGCTTTGCTTGCCCTACTACTCCCAGACTACTCACAGGCTAGTGCTACTGCTCTCCTTGATCAAGCCCGATTCCCTTGCTGATTTTGCTCACAATCAGGCTCCTTTGCAACCTCTATCGATTGCCTTGCGTGGTGTAACACACAGGGTGTGTAAGAGCTTTGTTCGATCTCAAGGGAGCTCCCCCAATTGCTAGGGCCGCTACTGCTCCTACCTCCTTGCAAAAACTTGCCAACGTGCATGTGTGTATTACCCCCCCTGTTAGCAGCGGGACACACCGTATGGAGCTCGGCGGAATATTATTTTTTGTAATTATTGATTTATTGAGAAAAACCGACATTTCACCTTTGTAAATAGTGGGGCTTACAAAAGCTTTCAGATTGTATCCCATTTTTGACATTTAGATTGAGTAGATGGTTAAATTGGAACATTAGGGTTTGAGATTGTAAGGTATTTATACCACTTTTTTACCTTAATAAAAAAACCTTTGTCATTTTAAAATGTTCTGCCTGTGAGAGAGCTTACTGTGTACGAGAGAGAGTGAGAGTTTCATCTTGACGCTACGCGCGCACCGGTGGTCGAAATCAAGTGCGGAGAAGTGCAGCGTGTTGCCCCCGATGAGAGCTACGCACCAATACCTGCATTGTGGGCGTACGGTCTGGTTTTGCGAGCTCGACCCGCGAGCTTCATCTGGTGATTCGGTGAGCATACGTTATCCGTTTTCGCATTTCAGCATATCCACGCGTTCGCATTGGAAGTGCTACACATTAGGCACTTTAGTTTTCGGAAATGACGACCTGCAAATTTCGGCCAGACATCCTACATGATTTTGCAGCAGGTGTTTAGGGTTGGGATTTTGGTTCATGGACCTTAGGGAGAGTGACCTATTGGTGTTAGTAGGGTCTCCTTGAAGTTCTATGGCGTTTCGATACCGTTTGATGGGTATTTGGCTCTTGGAAGCGTTGTAGGAAATCTCCTCTTATGCACTCCTGAAGGTTGTACCTTAGACATTGGGTAGAAACCTTTGTAGGAATTAGTCGAGAGTCGGACGAGTGTAGGTTGACACCCTATGCTTGCTTCCACGCGCCTGCGGTTCGAGCTTCGTCCTAGCTGACAAATCTTGTTAGGTGAGTTCTCGCTGTGCTGATGTCCATCGCGGCGTATCCGCCAACATTGGCGTCGTTTCCGGGGACAAAAACCCTAGGTAGGTGACCGAGACTAGTCCTTGAGGATAGGGATTCTCTGGCTTGCTAGAGTCTCGTTTTACATTTAGATAGGATCAGAGGGTGGGAAACTCTCTAGGTCTTAGGAGGAGTTTAGGGAGCGTGTGTCTGGCCTAGATCCTTCGACTTAGGTAAACTTAGATAGACTTAGGTAGACTTAGGTATTAGTTGAGTTGTGGTGTAGAGAGTAGGAGTTTGAGTGGTAGAAGCGGTGAAAGGAGAGCTTGAGAGTCCGGAGAGGCCAGGAAGCAACCAAAACACCATCATCACCATCTCACATGATGAGTAGGAGTAGGGTAAGTAGGACATCATGATTTATGATCTGGAGCACTTCATGCATGTTATACTTGCTTATTAGGTTCATCTCAAGGTTGTAAAAGACGCAAAAGAGTATTTGAAAGCTGAAGTGAAGTTCAAAAGTTGTTGTGGGTGTTTCTGAGAGAGCTGCAGAGCATCAAAAGCATTTCTGTCAGGAAAAAATTAAATTTTAAGCCAAGAGACATCCTACGCATAGGATGTCTACAGGCAGATCTGGTAGAAATTTTGAAATTTTGAGTTGACCAGTGTGTTTAGAAGGTAGATTTTACTCTATTTTCACCTGGAAAGTGGAAATTTGACCATATCTTGACAGGATAAGACCAGATAGACAGAAATTGCCATACATCTTACCCAAATTGTGCCAAGGCATTATTTTAAGACCAAAACCATAGAATGGCTGCATGAGCATGATCTGCATGATTTATTGAGTGCCTGAGAAGGATTTCATCTCAATTGGGTGAGAAAATTGGGTTTTAAGCAGACTTTAGCATTTTTTACTGAAAAGGTCTAGGACAGCTAAAATTGGGGTCTTTTGAAATCCAAACCAAAATCTAAGCATAGCACTAAGTTGCTGACATCAAGGGGAAGTTGTGGCTCAAGTCTGGGGTCAAAAAGACCAAATAGACATCCTACGCGTAGGATGTGTTTTGGTGTGATTTGGCACTCCAAACCCTGATTTGAGCATACCAAAGTGATCGGCACCTTAAGGGGAGTCTATGCTTTGCAATTGAAGTCATTTGGATCAATTAGACATGCTACGCGTAGAATGCCTAATGCATGAAATTGAAGCTAGAAAATGGCTGTAGGCATAGTGGGGTGTTGTATAGCCTTAGGCAAGCCTCCTAGTCCATTTTGGTCCAAATTGGAGTTGATTTGACTAGTCATACCAACATCAGACTGTTGGAACATATTTCTGATCCATTGACCAGCTTATAGGTGTCCAACTCAAAAAGTAAAAACAGTTGTGGACTCAACACATCAAGGAGAGTCTATAGTGCAAAAACCAGGCAAAATAGAGCAGGAGACATCCTACGCATAGGATGTCTCCTGGGGCTTAGGGAAGTGAAAAATTTGACTGAGGACATACAGTGATGTTCCAATTGACTTAAGAGTTCCAGAACTTCTTTCAGAAGTGAATTTGGACCTTGTTTGACCTTCTGACGGAGCAAAGATGGAATTAAGACTTTTCATGTAAATTGACCAACATCCGAGGGAAGTACAGTTTCAGATTAGCAGACCTAATCCAGAACATGAGAAGTGTATAAATACAGTAGTGGTTGAGGTTAACTCTCGAGTTATACCAATCATTACTAAAATCACCTCTAGCGGTTAAATGCTTTGATTCGATTGCCGAAATTAAAACGCTTGTGTACAGGTATATTCAGCGGAGCAAAGCAAGAAGTTGTGCGAAAACTGATCCTTTGCTAGGTGAGTGGTTGGATTTGTGTTAAGTTGCATTGTTAAGTTTGATGAATTTAAGATCAGGAAGACGCATTTTTAGAGACCAAAAGGTGGCAGGTGATCAGGGTAGCTTAGTGTCCACCGAGGAGAGTGTAACTCAGGCAAGGCTGGATCCACTAGCACTGATTATTGAGGAGGGTAGTGATACTGACACTTCATCAGACAAATCCTTCTTCATGATGGGTAGTTAACAGCCAGAAGGTTTCTCCAATGAAGGACCAATGCTAAGAGGAAGCACCTCCCAAAATCCTTTGAACGATTCCAAGTTCACTATAATCTTCTTAAAAGGAACAAACTCGAGGGGAGTCCTAGTTTATTCTGACTATCGAGGACGCAAGTGTATTTGTATTGAAGAAAGACCCGCTCAGAGACTGGAGATAATTCGAGTCTATGATGATGGGGATAGATTTCGAGACGAAAAGGGGAACCACTATCTGATAGTTAGTAACCCTGAGGATTACAATAGATATAGAGATAACATGGCAAAAGAAAAAATGGTTTCAGAAACTCAAGAACCACCTCCAAACATTGATCGACCTGGAGCTCTTTTTATGTATGATAAGAAAACAACCAGGGTCTCAACCTATAATGAGAATGTGGGAATTTACAAGCATGAGAGCGAGGGAATAGTCTCTTACTTCCGTTGCCGCAAGAACCCTATCCAAACGAATTAAGAAAAGACAAGGTTCTTTACTTATTCTCATATGAAATTGCTATGGGGAAGGATATCGTTTTTGTTGATAGGTACGAGCGAGAATACAAATGTATTCTCCCAGAGGAGGTAGAAAAGGCAACAGTTCTAGAAGCATCAACATATGCCCCCGAAGAAATGCCAAGAGCCACCTACACCCCTAGCAAGTTGACAAATCCATTTTTAGAAGAGTACGACGCGACCTCACATTCTACCCGACAGCAGACACAACTACCAAAACCAACCAGTAACCCAGCCATCATTGCAGGCATGGCTTCGACAGAGTGCAACATTAGAACAAGACCAAAACCGAGATGGTTATACAGCCACACTAGGGCTAAGGGATTTACAAGAACCACCACTCTATTCACAGTATCAGGGTGAGAGTAAGCCAAAAACTCAAAGGTCAACAGAGCCTGGAAGACCACCCATAGAACGAGTTCGAAGAGATGAACCATCTCTTGCAAGAACCGTCAGAAATTACGGCTTAGGAGAACCACTAGGAGAGGAACCCGCCCACTACAGAAGGCCAGACAAGGTATATAGATTGGGACGAGGAGATCCAATGATGAGATTTGTAGGCCATCGTAGAATTAGACCTTCTCAAGTGCAAAAATGGGTAAACAAGAAATACACGGGAAACGGAGATCCTAGAGATCATGTAGCAGCCTTTGCACGTGTAATTAGAGCTAAAGAGGTGTTAGACTTCCCTACCCAATTTGTAAGGTTTGGACTAACCTTGGAGGAGGATGCTGCTACTTGGTTTGACTCTGTGGATCGTAGAGACTTTGAGTCTATGGAGGAGGTGTTTGACGAGTTTATTGAGGAATTCTCACAAAGGGGGATAGCTCATAATACGGTCTCACAAATCCATAAATTCAAACAGAAAGATGGGGAATCTGTGTGAAAGGCAGCCCTACGACTAAAAAGATATGTTAAGTTCTGCCCTGTGGAAGAATTGCCAACTCAGTCCAGACTTATGCTTATATTTATCCAAGGACTGAGGAATGCAGATCTCCAGAAGGACTTACATATGAAGAGGAGCACAATGTTAAATAAGTTAACTAAGGAGGCTCTTTACCTTGTAGACAATTGTGTGGTCTACAAGGAGGGTGAATTCAAGGATCTTGACGATGATTCACCCTCACAATAAAGTGGAAGCAAGTCCGCTAAGACGGCACCGAAAGGAGAAGTAGCTGTAAGCCAAGAGCAGCTTGTAGAGGAAGTGCTAAAAAAGATTAACCTGTATGCCAAACCTAAGGCTAAACAGCCCAAGTGGTGTGCCATTGAACAAAAATGGACAAACCATGGGATGGAGGAATGTTATTATAGCAAGGGGTATGTGAGAGAACGACCTTATGCTCCCCAGGATCAGGTAGCATCTCCTCAACTTCCTCCAATGCCTAGGTATCAAGCAGGCAACCTACCAGGACCTGTAGGTATAGAAAGACCACAACTAGTGTTGGGGCAGCAACCACCCCTACGAGGATTACGACCAGTCAGCATTATATACACACCAACAGTAACCGAACCAGAAGAGAAGTCTTTGGTACCTATGCATGCATATTACGAAGATCCCAATGGATATGCTGCAAATCCTGCCTATTATGCATCGGAAGAACAATGGAGCATGATAGGAAGTGCAGGACCACCAACAACTGCACAGGCAGTAGGAGAAGGAAGATATAACTTGGATGAACGAACATTGTTGTTCATAGCCAACGGAGGCATGGGAGGGCAGAGACATGCATACCAACAAAAAGGAGCTCAAGGAGCACCTCAACAACCTAAGGGACCCTGCTACAAGTGTGGTGGAGACCATTGGCTAAGAGACTGTCCTCATGATGAAATCATTAGAGTCAACGCATATTGCACCGAGTGTGGAATTACTCATTTAATTCCTGATTGCCCTAAGAACCCGAGGAAAGGAGCAAAAACTACCTTGAACATGCTGGAAGCAGTGCCTTCCAGTGGAGGGTCAGAAAACAAAACAATAATACCTATTCAAGTAGTGACATGAGCCCAAGCTCAAAGAATGACGAACGAACCCATAATTGAAGAGCCAAAAACTGATGCCCCAAGTTGAGAAGTGAAGAATCATAGAAGCACTTGGAAAGCTAAAAAGGTGTGTATGAAGGCCAGGAGAGAACGAGAGCAAACAGCTCTATCCGAGGAGTTAAAACACACAAAGGATAGATTAGAGCGGTTAGAGGATCTAGCTAGTCTAATCTCACACACTGCGGCAACCATAGTACCCAAGGAAATAGCAGAACCCAAAAGTGCAGGATCAAGAGGATCAGTGTTTTGGCAGAAAAGGTAAATGAGCAGCTACACGCACTTTTAGAAGCTTACAAAGACAGACTCAAAAACAACCAAACCCAAGAGCAAAGATGGATGACTTATCCATATGCTGAAATAGAAAGGTTGGAAATGTGTAGAAAGATGATTGAAATAGCTCAATCTCTGATAGAAAACCCGCTTGGTAAACCTGCAAGTTGGCATGAAGTACCAACTCCAACCCCTATCAAACCAACTTTAGAGAAACAAGTAGAAACGAAGGAGAGACTCACGAATGCCTCTGAGTCTAGGAGAGAACCTATCATAGTGCCAAATACAACAGATGAGACAAGTGATGGTTTTCAACCTAAAACATTGGTAGAAATGGGTAAGGATTGTAACGGTCTAGATGATATGTGGAAGCAAATCTGTGATGTCAACGAAGATAAACAGATGAGTTACCAAATGAATAGCACGAGAAATGAAAAAAAATGAGATCTTACCTCCTATTGAAGACTTTGAGGCAAGATCACAAATGAACTTTGATATGCATTCACAAGGGGGAGACCAGGGATCAATTAGTTCGGGGCACAGCCAACCAAACTCGCTAAAAACTCTACCCTCTTACCTAGGAGAGTATGAAGCTAAGTCTGAGGTGAGAGCAATCCCATCTCAAAGACTTTCTTCTAACAGAATGATGGATTCACAAGTGTTGATTGAGTTATTGTCCACCCCTATGGCATGCACAATCACATTAGCCGAACTCCTAAGGCTACGACCAAACATGTGGACCACCGTAGGAAAATGCTTAGAAAAATTTGGAGTAAAAGACCCCACCTCAAAGCTTCAAAAAGGGATCAAAGAATTGGACAAGTCTCAACTAAACACTACGCCAGTATCTTTAAACAAGGTTGGAGAATATTGTGAGGGAGAAGATGGAAACACCACGCTACCAGTAGAATTCCAAGGAGTAGTTTCAAAAGCTATTCTTGACAGTGGAGCAGGAGTCGCTATTGCCACCAAGGAAATCTAGAAAAATGGGGAAAACCGGCTTTGAGAGCTACCAGAATGAAATTGCAATTGGCAAATGGGTTCATAGAAAAGCCTCTAGGACTCTTAGAAAAAATAATTGTCACCTCGTGCGGAATCGAGTATGAGCATACGTTTGCAATAGTCGATTTTGACAAAAAGAACAATTACGAGATCATCTTGGGAAGACCATTCATGAGACAATTAAAGATGGTCCAGGATTGGGGTTACGACCACATATACCTCAGACATGGCGAGACTACAACCAAAATACACCTAAAAGACCATAGTTACAAAGATGTGAACCAGACACCAGTGGAAGAGTTTGATTCAGCTACATTGGCAGGGTCCGAACTCCCAACATGGTTAGGGCAACAAAAAGAGCTATGGATGTGCGGAGCTTCACATTGTGGGAGCTTAAAAAGAGAGGAATGCATCTTAGAAAGAGCTATTGAGGACAAGCATTATATTCCGGAACCTTTTCCTGAAGATGCCTTGGAACCTCTGGAATAGAAACACATACTAGCAACGTTGGATGTTTGTACCATTATAGATAGTCCAACGACACAATTTTGCGATAAGGATGTCTATGATGTGCTACACTATTACATGGTAAGCCTTATACGAGGAGGAGATGAGATTGTAGAACCACCAGAAACGGAAGAGTTTTATAACTCCTCCGAGCATCTGGAAATAAATAACGATGCAGATAATGAGTGTTCAGACAGCTCAAGCGAGCATGGGGAGAAAACAGCGAATATCAAGTTTTATGATTTTGCCAATCAGCACCCTAGACGCCAGGAACGCTATAGGAAGAAACGAGCAAAAAACAAAATGAGAGAGAACCCTATGCCCAGGATAAAAGATAAAACTCACTATCTAATGCTTGTCAAAGCAGAGGATTGTGTAAAAGACCAAATATCATGAAATTTCTCAAAAGTTCGAAGGAAAAGAACGCAAGAGGAAATAAAACAAGTACGGAAAGCTAAAACAGAAACAAAATCAAAAAAATCTCAAGAATCAAAACAAGAAAAAACAAAAAACCCAGTGTGGACCAAACTGGAGCATAAAAAGAAATACCAAGAACTGAAACGGTCATTACAAGAGGTATGGACGACTGCGGAAGAAAGTGATGGTAAGGAGGAGTCAGAAAAAGGAAACATGAAAGTACCATCACACTATCGAAAATTCACCATCTAGGACAGAAAAATCATAATGACACCACCAGTCAGGGAAAGAATAAACCAGGAATCTTACGATGGGCCGAAAAATGCAAAACGGATAGACCTCGCTGAACTAGGTAAAAAGCCTCAGCTGGTCTATATCGCAACTGATTTAGAGCCTGAAGAAGAAGAACGGTTAACACAACTTCTCAAGAAGTATAAAGATGTGTTTGCATGGTCCTACAAAGACCTCAAAGGAGTTAATCCATCTATATGCCAACATACAATTCCTTTGAAATCAGATGCCAAACCTAGCAAATAGCGTCCTTGTACATATAATGACACATTTGCTAAACGAATCAAAGAGGAGATTGACAAGCTGATGGATGATGAATTCATCTATGAAATCAAGCATACAGATTGGGGGTCACCCATTGTGGTTGTCCCCAAAAAGAACGGAAAGATGCGAGTGTGTGTGAACCTCAAAAAGGTAAATGCAGCCACCATAAGGGATAATTATCCCTTGCCGATCACAGAACATGTACTTGAGAGGGTGGTCGGGAAACGGGCTTATTCCTTTCTAGATGGGTTTTCAGGGTATAACCAACTGGCAATTGCAATAGAGGATCAACACAAAACAGTGTTTGCCACAGAATGGGAAATATATGCGTATCGAGGTATGCCTTTCGGCTTAACTAATGCCCCAGCTACCTTTCAAAGATTAATGACTCATGCATTCAAAGAATACCTGAGAATATTCTTAGAAATATACATAGATGATCTTTGTGTACACTCTCTTCTACAAAAAGAACATATAGACCATTTACCAAAAGTTATTTGAGAAATGCAGAACATATCAAATCTATCTTAACCCGGAAAAGTGCATTTTTATGGTTAGGCAAGGCCGCATCTTAGGACATATTGTCTCAAGAAATGGCATAACCACTGACCTAGATAAAATCAAAGTCATAGTAGACTTGCCTAGGCCTACTAATGCGAAACAAGTGCAATCCTTCATGGGACACTGCGGATATTATCGAAGATTCATATATATGTATGCAGTCATTGCACAACCTATGTATCGTTTGTTAGTCAGTTTCGACTGGACTGAGGAGTGAGAAACTTCATTCCAAAAGCTGAAGAAAAACCTTGTATCAGTACCTGTACTTAAAGCACCAGATTGGGAAAAGATATTCCATGTTCACATTGATGCTTCTGCATATGCAATCGGGAGTATTCTGGCTCAACCTGGAGACAGAACAATGGATTTTCCAGTTTTTTATGCAAGCCAACAGTTAAATAGTGCAGAAAATAACTACACAGCCACCGAAAGAGAGGGGTTAGGAATGATTTATGCTGTAAAGAAATTTTGGCATTATTTGCTCGCAAACAAATTTGTGTTCTTCACAGATCATCAAGCTCTTTTGTATGTGGTAAATAAACTATGCAATACTGGGAGAATTGTACGCTGGTTTATTATCTTGCTAGAGTTTGACTTCACAGTGGTGGTCAAAAAGGGTAAAACTCATCTACGGGTGGATCATCTTTCAAGACTGCAAAACGGGGAAGCTCTTGAAGGAGTAGATGATGACATACCTGATGCGTATCTTTTCAATATTGAAATGATACCCAAATGGTCTCAGAAAATTGTTAGCATTCTTTTCTTTGGAGGTAGATTTGATAACAAGGAAGACAGATCCAAACAACAAACAATTTGATAAACAAAAAACTTCCAGTTGATTGCAGGACGACTATATCACCTAGGCTCGGACCAAATTTTACAATTATGTATAAATCCAGAGGAATTCGAGTGTTATCTTGAAGAAGCACATGTCCAGGATTGTGCATTTCATTGTTCAACAATGAAAACACACCAAAGACTAAAACAATTAGGGGTTTATTGGCCAACTATGTATGCTAACACACATGCTTATGTTAACAATTGTACTATATGTAGTGCCAAACGACCAGTGGATCACGCGACATTGTTTCAGGTAAACCTTCCACCTGCATGGAGTAAATATATCATTGATTTCTTAACCACCACAAGGAAGTTTCTTGAAAACATAACAAGAGCACGGAAAAGGGCTATAGAGCTGGAGGCTCGCGACTATAATTTAATTGGGAACCAACTCTATAAGCGAGGAAAGGACAATCAACTTAGAATATGTGCAAGTGAAAGTGAATACCTGCTGATTCTAGAACACGCACATGGAGGCATAAGTGGAGGTCATTTTTCAGGCGATAAGACGGAAAAAATTGTCTTAACCGTAGGAATATGGTGGCCTACATTGCATATGGATGCTGAGGAGTTTGTAAAGCGTTGTGACGCATGTCAGTGCACCAAGGTGCCGATAAAGAGAGATGAGATACCACTACAGCCAATGATGGGAGCAAGGGCATTTGCAAAATGGGGCATTGATTTTGTGGGGCCTATTTCACCCCCTGCATATCGCACCCATACCCAATATATCATTGTGGCTATGGACTATCTCACAAAATGGGCGGAAGCCAAGGCAACACAAAAAGCAGACGCAAGAACCACTGCACAATTTTTGTATGAGAATGTCTTTGTACGATACGGATTACCAATAGAAATTGTCAGTGATCGAGGAACACATTTTCTTAATGAAGTCATTGAATATCTGCTAGAGGAATTCATGGTCATACCCTGCTCCATATCATCCACAGGCAAATGGACAAGCTGAGACCACAAATAAAACACTATGCACTGTTTTGACTAAAATTGTATCAAAGTCAAGAACATACTGGGATTAGCAGCTACACGCAACACTATAGGCATACAGGGTAGCTTACAAAACATCAATAGGAACGACACCGTACAACATGGTGTTTGGTCTAAACATTGTATTACCCATAGAGTTTTTAATTCCAACTCTACAAGTAGCGAAACGCTTAGAATGGATAGGGCATGAGCTCTCTTCAAGAATAGATGATCTTGAAAAGCTAGATGAACTTCGCTTGAGAGCTGTAGCTTCGATCTATGCTAAAAAGAGAAGACAAAAAGAGTTTTTTGACAAGCATGTGCGCACGAAAGAGTTCAAAACAGGTGATTATGTACTTATTTATACCTTGAAACAACATGCCAAGAAACTTAAAAAGTGAGGGATGGGACCCTTTGTGATTAGTGACTTATCACAAAGTGGAGCTGTCAAGCTTGCTACATTAGAGGGTGAAGAAATGCCAAATTGGATTAGTGGGTGTCAATTAAAAAAATATCATTTACCACTAACATAGGATATGCTTCAACAAATCCATCAAGAAAAACAACGGATGAAGGAGAAACAAAGGGTACGAGAAGAAGCCCAAGCAGAAGCAAAAGAACGCATTGCAAAAAGACGGCTTCTACAACAACAACAACAATGTGGATCACCGTTGCGAATCAATGCCATTCGACTAACGAATTTTGATGAAGAGACAGTGGAGCCAATAATTGCAGTCAAAGTGGGTAGCAATCAAGTTGAATCGACAGTATTACTTGATTCTGGAGCTCAAGCAAATCTAATCTCTTACAGATTATACAAACAGCTCAAGCCCAAACATCAACTACATCCTACTCCACAAGTGTTGAAAAGTAGTACATCACATTCGCTAAAAACAGTGGGCTGGACTATATTGCATGTACAAGTACATCAATATGTTTACCCACACAAGTTTTATGTGGTTGAGGATGAAAGTATACAACACCCCATGTTGTTGGGAAAACCTTGGCAAAAAGAGTATAATGTACAGATAGATTGGAATGAGGATGTAGTCAAAATTCAGCATGCACAAGAACAACACGTGGTAGACTTTGCTCAGCAACCCCAGAAGAACCAGCTGGGAGCAACACAATCAAGGGCGAAAGAGCCAAAAGGATGGGTGCCACTAAAGAACAACATGGTGAACAAACAGGGAACTGCCAACCATGTTCACTACAAACATCCAACCAAACAAACTACAGTGCCAAGATCAAGGTTAGCAACACATGACAAACGAGTATGGGTACAGAAGGGTAGAGGTGACATGGCAGACAAACCACAATACAACAGAGGAAGTCAATAGAAGCAGACAATTCAACCAAAAACCAAGGGACTAAAAAAGATATGGATCCCAAAAAAAATGCTCAGCAACAACTTAAGTGCGACTCACAATTGGATCCCGAAACCAAAGCAAAAGGAACTCCCTTCAGTACAAGCATCATAGGCATACAGACACACACTACATATGAAACCGGTAAACGATCTATGTGGGTGCCAATCAGCAGCCAAACAATGACAACCGCGAAATTAGCAATAAATCTACAAAAACCTCCAAAACAAAGCTACAAATGGAAAGCAACAGACACAAAGACTATGGCCAATTCCGCCACGAAAATTCTCTCCAAGGAGACGACTACGGCCATATCGACAATAGCGGCAAACCAAGCGACTTTTGCAAGAAAGACGATCGAACAGAGAGCAGTAGAGTTACAACTTTTACTTGCAATGAAAATTGGCCGACCAAATCAACAACAAACAGGAAACCTCGACGGCGAATGCCAATAAGCATCTTGCTTATACCCTCCTCTTGCACAGCATTAATTTTTTCCATGCAGTGATCGAGTATGCATTATATAGGGCCACATTACACGGCCGAGCATTAGCATGAGTTTTCACCCATACACGGCACATACACCAAGGCGATACCTTGTCGTCCGGGAGGACTCTGGCTAGGAGGGGGGGAGGCATTCTCAAATGCGGACCCAATGGAAAAAATAGCAAAAAAGGGCATGGTTTTCGACTATTTTAAAGGGTTGCGTTTGATTGCAAAAAATTTTGGACTAACCTAAGTACATATGCCCTTATACAGCATGAATCTACAAGTATATGGGACCAAATGCCAAATCAATCCCCTAGGTGTGTGTGTATATAAGTAAAAATAGCCATTTTTCGGGCAAAATATTGAAAAAACGGAGAAATCCAGCCATAAAAATTGCATGTGAGTGTATATAGTGTTTTGCGGTGATGTTTTTGATTTATTATGATTTTTGGGAATTTTTTGGGTTTAATTTTCTTTTTTCCTTTTAATTTTACTAGTTTTCGACAGAAAAACTTCAAAAATACAAAAAGCAGGTGAAAAACGATCGTAATGAAAAACAAGAAATATGGGGATGATCAATGACTATAGGACAACCTATGGTACAATGGAGGTGCAATTATGTGAATGGAGCGGAAAGCGTGTTTTGGCCAGATTTTGACCAAAACGTCAAATTTCTCGTAAACTGGGCAAACGGAGTCTAAATCGAGAAATTTTTGAGCCTACACCGCATCTCGCAAGAAGTTGGGAGCACATGTCAAATTTCACAGAAAGCGGTTCGGGGACCCCCATTATAAGAAATTCTCACTTCATTTTAAGCTCATTTCTACTATTGCCTTTTGAGAGAGAGCTCCTGCCACCTAGAGCGAACGGGACTTCTAGCAGCTTCTACGACGCGCATGACCACCCAGCAGGCTCCAAAAATGAGAGGTAGGCTCACCACCTTGAGATTTTCACGCATGTTTGTTGTTTTGTCGCGAAAACTAGCGTAGGGTTCGCACGGGAAGAGGGCAGTAGAGACCTACAGGTAGAAGTGACCACCTAACGGCTAACCCAAAAGCAATGAGACTTCATCGGCGGCTTACCCTAGCATAAGAGACCACTTTTGGATGACCAAAGGTAGTAGAAAACCATCGCAAAAAACCCTAATTCCTAGAGCCCCGCAAGAGGCCACCGAATGGGAAATTAGCGGAAAGGCGCCCAAATGCTACCAAAACTCATGGGTAGGAGCATCTCGACATGCTCGACAAGTCTATATAGCCCACATGGCCATACGGTGACCCGAAGCGGCACTAAACTTCAAAAACGGCATAAGACACAGAAAGCATCAAATAGCTCTCGCGACCAAACCGCATGTCCGTTTGCCACCAAACTTCACAAGCGGCTTTCCTAGACCATCAACAACCAAGTCCTATGGTGGTAGACCACCACAAGTCATTGAAGACATGAAAATGCAACCATTCCAGAGCGACAAATTGCCGAACGGAGCTCCAGTGAAGCCAAGTCGACAAAAACCATATGGCAAGGATCCCCTAGGGACCGTGAAGCTATGGAGACTAACATCAAGAAATTTCATCGCCAAAAAGCACTCCAAGAGTCAAAAAATGCCTTGAGGGCTCTGAAATCCACACAGAGAGTTTCTTTCTATCAATTTGACTTTTTTGCTGAAATAATGCTTAAAAGGGACTCAGGGGGCTCAAGGCAGGTACCAGTAGCACTCACCATATAAATTTCATCAGGAGACATCCTACGCGTAGGATGTCTCAATGCCAATTCTGGGCACCAACCCCAGCATCTCTTATCACACATAGCTTCTAAATAGCCAGTACAAGCTAGCCACCAAGTTTCATCACATTTGGACAAAAATTGACCTCATGTGCATCAAAAAAACGCAAAGTCAGGGCATAGAGGCAATAATGGGCCATAGACCTACCAAAAGTTGTCCAAATCAAATGAAACATGCACAATACACTCATGAGCACATTGCCAAGCTATCTGTGGGGTCACAAATGAAAAATGATGAAATAGACATCTTACGCGTAGGATGTCTAAATGACCAAATTGGCCCCTAGCTGATATTTTTCAGTTCCCGATCTCTTTATGACACTTTCATAAGCCCATATATCAAGTTTCAAGCCATTCCCATCACATTTGGCCCCCAACACCTCCAAGATGCACTTTTTGAGCCCAAAAACACTACACATGCTCTTACCAACACCAATTCTTGTCCAAATCAAAATCCAAGAGCAGGGCCATGTTCCACATGCCAAGAGCTACCCACAGAACCAATTTCAATCTATTTTGATGAAAAAGATATCCTACGCGTAGGATGTCTCCAGCATGATTTTGACCTACTGACCAAGAACTAACTTCATAGGGGCCATTAACATGGTGCAAGGAGCCTGTATATCAACTTTCAACCCATTTGAATATCATTTGCCACCTGTTGTGGAAATCCTTCCCAATTTGTGATCCTAAAGCCTAAATCTGCCCAAAAATGCACCTTTTGATGCCCACACCCAATTCTAATCACATACCATGTTGCACAGGCCAAGGGCCACCAGCCTGCCAAGTTTCACCAAAAACTGATGAAATAGACATCCTACACGTAGGATGTCTAAATGATAAATTTTGGCCAGAATGATACTGTGAGCACATGCACAGTTTCCCTAGTTCCTTTTAAGTTTTATTTTCAATTTTCAAGTCATTTGGATAGTTAGAACTCAGTTTATCAGCTGATATGGAAAAAATGCTAACTTCGGACTACTGAGTGCAATAGGATCCATGGCAGCTGCAAAATCACTAGCAAAGAAGAAGAGGATGACAATAAAAGACTACTTGGAAGAAGTAGAGCCATTTGTGATCCTAGAAGGAACCCTGAAGCCAACCAGCACATGGATTCATGATGATTTGCTAGAGTCCAATGATTTGTAGATCTACCAAGGCGTGTTCAAAGATACTGAAGGAAATGCAGTAGAGCTACCCATTATACCACGGGAGCTCAACGAATTTGTCAGAAGCAAGATGGGAGATTATCTGGAAAATCTGGACCTTCATAACTACTTTGAAGCTTTGCCAGTGGGGATTGACATCAAAAGAGTGTGGGAATTTGTAACCACTATCAAAGAAGATGGAGTGGTCAGAGTCGTTGATCTGCAAGGCAAGCCGGATACCATGATTGTCATCACAGAGAGGGTGGTGGCAGCCGCTCTTGACATCTCCAACAAGGGAGATAGTGTGACAAAGCACTGAGATGAAGTCAAGGTGTACTCTGAAAAGAAGAACAACTACACTTTTGAAGACATTGCAAACCCAAAAGCGGCTATCATGAGCCAGCTCTACAACCAATACTTCCACATGTGTACAAAGCGGCCACAAAAGTACAGAATGCCACCTGGAGCCATCGCCACCACCTTCACCTGGGCAATGTAGAAGAGCAAGCCAAAAGTGATCAATTATGCTGCCTACATCCATGACAACCTGGTGAAGATGGGGAACAAAAATCCCACCTACATTGTACCTAGTGAGCTAATAACAAAAGTGGTTTGTGGAGCACTACATGCCAAGGGAAACTGGCCAGAACCTCCTTCACAGAATGATTGGTTAAAGCTGAAAGAAGATAAAGAAGAGGAACCTCCCAGGGCACCCAGAGTTGCCACGCGTTTGAAGCGCCGGTTAGAAACCGTGCTAGAAGAGCCATCGGAGTCAAAGAAAGGAAATAAGGAAAGTGTACAAGTGCCGATCAAAGAAAACAAATCACAAAAAGCGGCGCGGCTAGAGAGATTAATGGAAAGCTTCAGAGCCGAAAGAGCAGTCAAGGGAGATCTAAGCGAGCTGTGGAAGCCCTCCCTGGAATCCATGTTGGGATCATCTCGAAGGGTGCACCAAGATTGGTTTAAAGACTACATCAAAAATTTTGAGATCATGGATGCTACGACAGAAAATATCCCTAATGTCCCTTTTACAAAAGAAGAAGTGGACGAAGTACGACGGCAGCTGTTGGAAGAGCAGGAAGGCCAAGAAAGGGAGAGAAAGACAAAGGCGGACCGGGACTTCAAGAAGAAGACAGCAACTCCACCGTCAAGCAGGGAGTCCAACCCATCGCCATCACCACCTCCTCTTAGTCCTTCACAAACCCAACAAAAGGAGGATGAACAAGAAGATTCAAAGCAAGAGAAGAGCCAAGAGAAAGAGCAGAAAGAAGAAGCTGAACCGAAAGAGGAGAAGTTAGATCCAGAAGAAAAGAACTTCAGAATATTTCTTGATCTACTAGATGCGGATTATTCATGAGAAGAGGTAGCCACTGTGGCCTTTGAATTGGCAAGCACAAGGCCCAAGGAACAGATGCAGAGCCTGCGGTTAGTGGAACCGAAAGAGATGGCCACTGATACATTGGACCTACAGCCACCTACCAATGATTGGGATGTGGTGATGCAAAAGCTAACCGGGCTCAGAGCAAGATCAATGGCCACGGAGAGTGAGATTGCTAATCTCAAAACCAATGGTTCAGATCAAGGCTGAAGTCGACACACTACAAAGACAAAGCCAAGAGAATATGGACAAACAAACAAAGCTACAAGCTAGTTTTACAAAGATGCCAGGAGATGGAACGAGAAAATCAAGCAGCAGAAAACAAGCTTCAAAGAGCTGAAGAAGAATACAAGAAAATCAGCAAGTCATTGACAGATGCAGAGAGAGAAAGGGACAACCAACCCTACAACTTGCTGAAGAATCCAAAGAAGTGGAAACCCTGAGGAATGCCAAAGAAAAGGCAGAGATAGAGCATGAAGTGAGCCAAGATGAAGTGATCGAGCTGAAAGATCAGATTAAATTCAAAGATCAAACCATCCAAAGGCTGCGGGCATCTCCTGCCAAAGTCAGAGCTACTAGCTCGACTGGCACCACTTCAGAGAATGAGCTATATGAAGAACAAATGAAGGAGCTCCAAAAGGAGTTAACACTGGAGAAGCGGCAAAGGCTGATGCTGGCCGAGGGGTCTATGGTAATGCAAAACCTCCTAGAAGAAGAAAATCAGGCCATGAAGAATGAGCTAGAAGCCATCAAGAGAAAGCTCGAGGAGGCGGAAAAGATAAATGCAGATCTAAACGACCTACTAGTAAACATGGAAGAGCAAGCAGAAGAGGAAAAGAAGACACTTCAGAAGCAAATAGAAGAGCTGAAAGACCAGCAGCAAATGGAAGAGCAACATTTTAGCACCGGGCCAGTAGCCATGGAGGGTATTGACATAGAGAATGTGTCAGATCCAGTGGACACCACCATGCAAGAGGAAATCCTGGTGGGACCCTCACAAGAGCCACAAGATCTAACACAAGAAGAAGAAGAGAAGCTGAAAAATGCCATAGAAGCGACAGTCAAAGACACAGCCAGAGAAGCATTGGAGTGGGAGCAGAGGGTGTTTAAGTCGATGACTAGTCAGAAGATAGATGTCAGTAACCTTCGGCGTGAATGGCTACAGCCCTCTCTCCCATATCCTCTGCTAAAATATGAAGCTGCCACAATCAACAAACAAATAAAAGAGGAGCCAACAGTGCCATTGTACAAAGCAGATATCTCCAAACTTGAAGGAGTCAAGCTGATAGTGGACTCTCAGCCCAGGTGGAGAAAGGCATGGCTGACAAAGTATCCTCGATATCTAATCCATCTGGTATAGGCACCTAAAGTGATCAGAGATAAACTCAGTTTCTGCCCTCTACCAAGGATGAGGACATGGAAAGCCCACGAGCTGTGCAGAGAAGCAAACCCACTTGGCTAAATTACCCGAAGCTGCCAGGCTTGAAGGCGAGTGAGAGAATAAGTGAGCAATACATGGTGAAAATCCTAGCGGGCGCCATCAAATTGTTCACTGGCTCGCCTGACCTATCTTGCATCATGATGAGAAAGATACGTAAAACCCTTTTGGCAGTCTTCGAAACATTCAAACCAGGCTAGGCGATAGACAGTATCTTCTTCTTTCAAGATACATACAGATGTGCATACGATCTCTCTGGTCAGCCTTCTCACGAGGTGATACATGCATTGTATCAAAGGATTATGTTTTTGCCATCTTATCACCTCCAGACCTTTGAAGAAGCCTTCTACACCGGCTTCTTCACAATCAGCACAGACATATTTGGCCCGATGCTACTAGCTCAACATGCGAGATATGAGTCCCTTCTCAAGATGAGAGAAAGCCTACACTGAAAATGCAGGTCAACTGCCATGTCAGGGACGACATGAACAAGGAGGGGGGGAGTGTTAGCAGCGGGACACACCCTATGGAGCTCAACGAAATATTATTTTTTGTAATTATTCATTTATTGAGAAAAACCGACATTTCACCTTTGTAAATAGTGGGGCTTACAAAAGCTTCCAGATTGTATCCCATTTTTGACATTTAGATTGAGTAGATGGTTAAATTGGAACATTAGGGTTTGAGATTGTAAGGTATTTATACCACTTTTTGACCTTAATAAAAAAACCTTTGTCATTTTAAAAGTTCTATCTGTGAGTGAGCGTACTGTGTACGAGAGAGAGTGAGAGTTTCATCTTGACGCTACGCGCGCATCAATGGTCGGAATCGAGTGCAAAGAAGTGCAGTGTGCTGCCCCCAACGAGAGCTACGCGCCAATACCTACATTGTGGGCGTACGGTCTGGTTTTGCGAGCTCGACCCGCGAGCTTCATCTGGTGATTCAGTGAGCGTATATAAGTTATCCGTTTTTGCATTTCAGCATATCCACACGTTTGCATTGAGTAGAGCTACACATTAGGCACTTTAGTTTTCGGAAACGACAACCTGCAAATTTCGGCCAGACATCCTACGTGATTTTGCACCAGGTGTTTAGGGTTGGGATTTTGGTTCATGGACCGTAGGGAGAGCGACCTATTGGAGTTCGTAGGGTCTCCTTCAAGTTCTATGGCGTTTCGAGACCGTTTGATGGGTATTTGGCTCTTGGAAGCGTTGTAGGAAATCTCCTCTTATGCACTCCTGAAGGCTGTAGCTTAGACATTGGGTAGAAACCTCTATAGGAATTAGTCGAGAGTCGGTCGAGTGTAGGTTGACACCCTATGCTTGCTTCCATGCGCCTGCGGATCGAGCTTCGTCCTTAGCTGAAAAATCTTGTTAGGTGAGTTCTCGCTGTGCTGACGTCCGTCGCGGCGTATCCGCCAACACCCCCCTCCCCCCCCTCAATGCTATGCTCATGGGGCGAGCTCCTGGCTTCAATTGCTTGCCTCAATGTCAACCTGCTCATGGCTCTCTCTCCACCTGATTTGATTGCAGCCAAGGTTGTGTGTATGTGTTGCAGGTTCCTATTCCCCCAAGGCTTCAGTGCATTGCATATCCCATTGGATCTCATGCTCACTCCCTTGTTTTGCTTTTGCTCGGGTTCGACCTTGCTGTGTTTTTCCCCAATTGGATTGCCTGCTCAATCCTGGAGTTTACTGGTTGCAGCCTGTTGTCGAATTGAGTGTGTGTGTGTGTGTGTGTGTGCGCACGTGCGCGTGCGCGTGCGCACGTCGCCCCGGGGGATTCACTATATATACAAAACGGGATGCCACCTGCGAGCATACAACTTTGATAAAACCCCTATATATGACTCATATTAGGAAATATGACCCCCCTTTCTACGCTTATACGAGAGTCAATGAAGAAAACTATCATACCCCTATCTTACATATAAAATTTAGGTCTCACATGATCTAACTGAGTAAAACTAGTCAAAGAGTGTGTAGCATAGTGACTGGCAACGTACTAAGGAACCACTTCTATTGATAACTAGACATACCCTTGATGTGTCTTACTTTGACCTTCAATCTATGTGCCCAATCAGCCTGCACTCTGGCTACTCGTTTAAATTTGACCCATCCAAATCTTGTGTAAATCAACACTTGACCTGCTCCAAATCACTCCTTATCTACGATCGACTTGATGCAAAATTTGATGTGTGACCTGAAAAATTTTTTCCCTTAATTCATTCGAGTTCTAGTGCACACTAGTGACCAATCATTACAAGTAATCAACTCAAGTCAGGTCCCCCCCCCCCCCCCCCCCCCCCCCCCCCCCCCTCAATAAATATGATACCCCCCTCCCTTATTTTTCAGCTTGGGAGATAAATTATTAGGGGCTTGCCCCTAGCTTATACACTTATGTAACTTGTAAAAAAAACCCCCTCTCTTGCACTTACGTGGTGTGGTAAGTTTTCCATGGAGAATCCCCCGGGGTGCACGCAAAACACCACACTATTTTCTGCCTCCAAGATGCTTGTAGCTCACAAGCTCTCAAGCTCTTTGCTTTGATTCTCACTTGCTAAGTCTTTGCAAGCCTTCAAAATTCTTCGACCTGTGTGCCGATTCTTCCCTTGCACAGCTACCAAGATCTCCAGATTCCGCCTTGACTTGGGACGGTTGCATGTGTCAGGGTTGTCGGGGCTTGAGGCGAGTTGCTTGGGCTTTGATACCAATTGATGTGTCTGTGTGCGCATGTACGGAGTGTGCAAGAGAGGGAAGGAGAAGGAGGAAGGGTATGAAGGAGAAGCTATACACAGCACAGTTGGGTTAGTGGAGAGGAAAGTGAGAGAGTGTTCAACTCTCTCACTTTCTCTCCCTATATTCATTAGGTAGAAAGGAGTAAGGGTGGTTTCCCACGGCCACCTAGCCTACATGCCAATAATGGAGCCTCCATTGGTTGTCCGGTTCTAGGAGGGTATCCCCTAGGTCTGTAGTTTTGAGTTGCCATGAACATGAGCATCTTTTCATCAACTAGGTAATGTTTTTTGGTTGGTTGTTCTATGTATGATGATTCTGACATCTCTTCAAAAACTATCCATGGAATTTGTCCCTCATAAGCCTAGGCACTACCGTCTAACCCTCTCTTATAGGAGTTGTCTGAATCTTCTCGGTAGGAAACTACCTGGATCATACTCTAATCCCCAGGTGCCTCTATGGGTTGTGAAATTCTTACCATGGCTCTGTTCTCCTGGGGTAAAGGAGGTTGATGTCCCGACACAGGTTGAGGTTTTTCCTACCCTTGTTATTTTTTCCTACTTGGTATCTTGGAGGGGGTGGTAATTGTTGCCCTCCAGGTGGCCCATATGGTCTTTCTCTAACATAGTTTCTATTTGTAGAAACATTCATGGGTCTCATGGTTTGTCCATTTTTGTTCGATAGCACACCACTTCAATACACATTGTACATTTGCTCCTGGCCTCGGCTATATGTTGCACCATTGAGTTGGATGATCTCCTCCATAAGTTTCACATTTTTGTGTGGGCTATTGTCGTGTGTTTGGGTTCGTTTTGTTTCCTTGGTTCATCCTTCTTATCACTTCCTTGATCATTTGATGAACGTCCGGCACAGTTGAGTTTTGCCCACCCAGTTTCATTGTGGATTCACTAGTGGTTGAAGAGGTGCTACTGTTTCCTTGGTTCATCCTTCTGATCACTTCCTCGATCATTTAATGAACATCTGGCACAATTGAATTACGCCCAACCAATTTCATTGTGGATTCACTAGTGATTGAAGAGGTGCTACTACTCGTCCTCTGGTATGTGTCCTCCATCACCTCCCCATATGCCTTAGAGTTTTCTACCAAATACAGTGCCTCTTTAGTGACTTGCTCGAAAGTAACACATGCCTTTAAAAGCAAGTCTTTTTTGAGAGTGTCATTTTGCAATCCTTCTATGAAAAGGACTGACAGCCTCTCATCCTGAGGTAGTTCTTTGGCAGGACATCTTTCTATGTATTGCTTAATTCAAGGCGAGTATTCCTTCAGCTTTTCTTTCTCTTTTTGTCTAAATGCATAGATCTAGGAGACCATATTATGTTTAATTCCTCTCTTTGAGAATTCCTTTGCAAATTCTTGAAGAAGTTGCTCTATACTTGGGAATTCCCGGTTGTTTAATTGTTGGAACCAGGTCAAGGCCGTTCCTTCTAGGGTCAATCCAAATCCTTCATATTGAGTATGGAAATTGGTTACTTGTTCATCCCTCAACACTTGTTTGAAGATTGAAACATGAGCGTATGGATCCCCCGATCCACTATACTTTTTGGGTATACACTTTGCCACTTGAGATGGTCGCATGCGTCTAGACTCTGCAACCATCCTAACTATCCCTGGTCCTCCTGACATGGTCTCTCTAGTTTTGTATTCTCCCCTTGGCACTACAATTGGTATCATCTTCGTCACACATTCATCACATGGTTATGTTTGATCTCATGTAATAGTCGAAGGGATTCTATTTTTGTAAGTCAAATCGGGTGCTACACTTCCTCTGTGTGTGTTCAAAGAAACCCTAGACCCCATTGATCCCATGGACCTTGTGTTCAAGAATCGTTGGTGCCCAAATGAATCTTTCACTTTCATTCTTACTGGACTTACGTATGTAGTTTTTGGTCTTGTTTGAGTAGTCGTGGGTTTAACTTCCTCCGGATTTACATAGTATTGGTGGAGTGGTCCACCAAAGTATGTATATTGTTCTAGCTCCTTATGGTCCATAGGAGCATATTTTCGGCCATGCTTATCCATTATGACCACTTGGATACTTCTTCCCTCTACGTATGTAAAAACATATAATCTCTTGCGGTCAGTCAGCTCCTCGATGCGAGGTTCATCGCATCTATAATAGAGTGTTTGTTCTCTATTATTGAATTTATACAGCCCCACTTAAGTGTTGTCAGTATTAAGATGCTCCATCTCGTTAGTGCACCTTAGCATAGCATTTTGCCTATCCATCTTGGGTGGTTCATCTACTAACTCTTCATCTACCTTGTCCTTGGTGCCAGTCAATCCCCACTTGTCCACAATAAAGGGGTTGTGAACAAGTAGGTACATCATTCCCTCTCGGTCAAAGTATCTGTCTCCGTTATAATCCACATCTACAAGGTACTTGAATTTTCTTGGCTTGTTTTCCAACTTAACACAATAGCGGTCCATTTCATCCTTATAGATTTTGGCTTTAAGCTCATTCTCAAATTGAAATTTTAGATACAACGATTTTACGTCAGATGCAAGTCAAGAAGGACCTGTCCCCATGGAAGTTCCTTCCTTAAGGTTCACCTTGTTGAATTACTCAGTCATTATAGTGTATGATCTTTCTGACAAGGTATTAGAGAAAATTTCCTCTATAATGGCTTCTAGAGGATGCAGTGGTTTTAGATTCACACCATCTTCAGTTGAGTGGTTGCTCACTTGGTCTATGACACTAAGATTCCTATTTTGGTACAATCTTCTTGATCGCAAATACATGAAGAATTGATCTTACAAAATCCAAACCTTGTTACCTCATTGGCTAGATTAAATTCCCCGATTTGGTCTTACTTGTTGGGTCGTACTCTCTAGCACTTGCACCCTGTCAAAAAATGCTTGATGGCTATGAGTTTATAGCCGCTCTTATTAGTTTCAATCGACAAATTCTTATCAAATACTTTCAATAACTTCACAACTTTGCTCACAACATCAACAATTCAGGTCCAATTTCAATTTCAAAAAGACCACCAGGGTCTTGGAGACTATCTCTCTTTGTGGTGAAATTTTGCTCTTATTATGACTCAGAGGAACGTGATCCATGTTGGGAGGCCAAACTGGCTTAGGTCAGTTCTAGCACTTTCTCAGAATGCTTGATAGTTCTGAGCTTTTGCCTTGGTATTTGATATCCAAATTCAGTTTTGACATGATCGCTAGAGTCCCTATGATGTGCCTTAGCTATGGTGCAGGTTTGGTATCAGTTTGTGTCAGAGGAACATGGATCGTGATCCATGTACCTAGTTGTCAGATTGGACCCCTTTGGAAAAGTGGTTCCCTCAGTTCTCAGGAGTGTACTGGTCACTTATCCTGTCCAAATTTCAACCTGGTACATGGATCGCGATCAATGTCTGGCAGCATCTGGTCATGAATTTTGTCTCCTTGTCTTTAGTTGAACCCAATTCTCACCCCTTTTTGAATTTGAACAACTAAAAGTTTAGTTTTTCCAATTTTTCTTAAATTTTCACGGTTTTGTACAGCTTAACCCAATTTCTTGATTTGGATGTTCTTTTAGCAACCTATTTTTGGCCAAACTCGGGATTTTGGTGTCTAAGAGTTAGTTCTAAACAATGGGGCAGTTTCTAGTCAATTTGCCTAAAAGTACATGGATCCCGATCCATGTTGGGCAAGCAATCTAGGAAAAAATTGCTCAGTTTGTCTCCTGCAAGCTTGTCTATCCCTTTTTGCCAAGTTTTGTTGAGTTTAGTTTAGCTTTGAAGCTTTGACCATCAATTTTGCAACTTTTCAGAGTTATGGTCTTTGGCACCAAAATAAGGTTTTGGACAGTTTGTCTCTGGATCCTTTTGGCCTCAATTGATGGTGGATTGTAACTTAACCTACTCCTATAAACTGAAATGTATCCACAAACATAAATAAGTTTAACAGTGTAAAAATGACAATGAAATGTATGGTGAAACAATTCTTTTCAAGCATGGGAAAATCAAGAACGAAATACTTTTTTGTACTTCACTCACAGCTTTCTTTGCTAATAAGGAGTAGCACTGGCTGGTCCTTGACTTCAATCTCTACTAAGCACTAAACCTACGTCTAGTTGCTTTAATGTCTAGGTGTAAATGAAATGGGTGTCAAAATATTTGGAAAGGATTTTTCGTACAACTAGGTCACTCACCACCTAAATATTGACTTCCCTGGCAATTGCGCCAATGTTAGAGAGTCGCCACGATAGACGTCTGCAGCATAGCTATCTAGTACTAACATAATGTCAATACGCAAGGAAGTGACTCGAGCTGGGGCACGAAGACTCAATGAGATCGTCAATCTCAAAGAAGTCAACATAAAGGACTGTTCATACATCTACAATAGCAAATCAACCACTTCTTAGTCAAAAAATCAGCCTATGTCCAATTTCACCGGTCTAGGTCATCACGCCTTTTCAGCATCCAAACGTATTCGGAATGCAACAAAACTTAAGGAGAGGTGTTACAACACCTAAGGGCATATCTCTATACCAAGTTCTACAGTCATCTGGGAAGGTACATAAATCATGATCCATCCCAAAAATGTATAGAAAACGAAAACAAAACTACATGGAAAGGTTCCCTTCACGCTTAGAAACACTCTTCCAAGGTCAAAACATCAAAAAATAACCATCTAAGACCTCAAATTAGCGCATTTAGCTCACAAACAAGATGTCGTGAACCACAACAGAATTGAGAATGATTACACTTAGATTAAAGAGCAAGAGACAAGGAACACAATGTGATATTTGGAATCGAATTCTGATTACCAGACAAGGAGAAAGGTTGATTACAACTGGTAGCAAAAATGCAACTCTCAGTCGACGTCCAATAATTCCAAAGATAATGATAATGTCCATGTCAAAACTAAGGGTTTTGACTTAAAAACTTGGGACCCTTTCCCACGGCCATTGGCCACTTACAAGGCTTGTAGGCTGTGAGTGAATAATAGGGAATGATAGATTATATTACAATTTTGAGAATCATCAACAGTAGAATTACACGGCTTCTTTTGAAAAAATGATTGAATACATCAAAGTTTGGCGTATATCCGGCTTTTAGGTGACAATCTGCTATATCCACCAAACATTTCCAATTTGAGAGAGGAATTTGAATAATGCTTAAACAATTAATTAATTCAACTAAATTCTCATTGGACCTCTCTCAAAGCCATCCAATAGGCTTTAGGCACACTATGGAGGCAACCTAGCTAGGAGCTTGACATGTGTCCCATATGTCTCTTGAGGAAAGGGTGTCCCTTGGGTGAGGGAAAGGTCATTCTCTCTCATCCCCTACTTGCATGGCTCACCCCCTCCTTTGTAGGCACGCTTTGACTTCAAGGCCCTCAAGCACCTTGACTCCCAGGTACCTTAAGCACCTTAATCATCAAGCATGACAAGCACCTTAGTCATCAAGCACGACAAGCACCTCAAGCTTGGGCAAGGCTCTAATCTCAAGGTCAGCCCCAGCTTGCGTAAGGTCCTAGGTTTGAGGACTTCTAACACTAACCTTTGGAGGTCTTTAATGAAGCTATCTCTAAGGTCTTTTAAGCTCCATTATCTGGTCATTGCTCTTTGATAGGCCATCTCCCTTTTCGACCCATTTCCTTCTCTCCCTTTGGTCGCGTGCTAAGCTAGATCTAAAAGCACATGTCTATATTCTAACTCTTGTTCCCATTTATTTTCCCACAAATGATCAATTCAATATGAGAAAATCATTTAGGATAGTTAGTATTAGATTTTATGACACACGATGCTCACAAAAATTGCCAACAAATTCAGAACGGATTGGGATCAGAAACTACACTTAGCTTCATGGGCCTGTCAAGTAGCATACAAAATGCCACAAAACATAACACCTTTCTATTTGGTGTTTGGGATAAATGCCATACTACCTGTAGAATTCTTGATCCCTACATTACATGTTGCACAAGAATTGGGATGGACAGAACTTGAGTTTTTTTTAAGAGTGGGCCAACTGTCCAGTTGGATGAATTGAGACTCAAATTGGTTGTCTCCATCTATACACAAAAAAGATGGATAAAAGAATTTCATGACCAACACGTGATAAACAAGGAGTTTCAAAAGGATGCATATGTGTAACGGCCCATTTGTGATCAATGACATATCACCAAGTGGTGCCATCCAACTTGCAACATTGGAGGAGAGATAATGTCTAACTGGATCAATGGATATAGATTGAAGAAATATCATCAACTTCTCACAACAGCAATGTTAGAGAAGATACACAAAGCCGAGGAACAAAAGAAAAAGGCTCAAGCAATTAAAGAAAAAGCATAACAAGAAGCTCAAGTGCGGATTTTAAGGTGCAAGGAATGACAAAATCCAACTCCACTACCACCAACTGCAGCACATTCTCCTCCTATTACAGCAATCCAAATAGAGCAAAGTTGGCTTGGAGGAATGGATGTGTGAATCAATTAGCTGATTGCACAACAGAAAGAGCACTTGTAGATAGTGGGATGTGAGTCAATATTATGCGGTACTCGACCTACCTCAAACTATCAAACTCTATGATGAATAGACCCAGATTGAGCTAAAGCAGCTAAGAAAGGAACAATGGTTAGTGTTGGACAAGCCAATGTCTCAATTAATATCGATAGTAGCCACTACCCACATCAATTCCATGTCGTGGCTAATACGAATTTAAATGAGAAAAACACTTGGGAGTTTCATGGATGCGCACTTACAAGGCACTTCCAGAGTGGTAGGATGACACTTTAAATCACGATCTCAAGGGCATAGCTTATGTTATGTCCTTGGCACAAACAAATCATATTCGAAGATCTTCAACCGCAACAATTTGCAAGCACTCGTGGAAAAATGGTTGAACAAAATTAAGACAAAAATTCAACCATGGCCACAAAGCCACAACAGGTCTGGATGCCCAAAGCATTGCTTAACACTCACTCTTCAAACTCAGTAGAGTCCACCTTTAAAATTTCTAGTACATCTACTCCTAAGCACAAATGGTGGCAAATCCAATCGGAGAAGTCAATGACTGCCACAACATTAACATGGCAATGGAGACCGAAACAATCAATCACCTTTCCACTCTCACAAACCAACCATAAAGTAGGTACCTAAATCTCAACAAAGAATCAACAACAACCAACCCCTAGTACTCACAAAACCAACCATCAAAGAGCGGGCAATTCATCTTCAACAACTTTTGTTTGGTAAATGCAACATAGATGTCACCTCACCAGAAAAAACCACTAAACAATGGGTTTAGTACCCTCATCTTGCACAGCATTGTGCTACCCAATGCATCTCTTCCATAAGCATGATAGGGCCACATTTCATGGCCTTGCATAGACACGTTGTTTGCACCCATGCACATCGCACAAACCTTCGTCTGGGATGACTGAGAATAGAAAGAAGGGGGGGGTAACCATAGTGAGTGTAACATATTGCAAGACATTTAGGTTGTAAGATGATGAGAGATTATGTGTACAGTGTTTAAAGGGTGCTTTGATGCTTAAATTTTTGCTTTTTTATCGACCTTTTAGCAAAAAATTTCTCTTATCAGGCATAGTATTGAGGCCATATTGACAAATTTTGATAAGTGAGATTCCTGGAGTGAGAGTATGTACATATGAGTGTGAGGAATAATTTTTAGTAATTTTATTCTTTTTTAACCTAATAATGATAAAAATTTAATAAACAAAGCCAAGAAATTTGGATTCCAGTTTTGAAAGCAAATGCCAAACCTATAAAGCAAGAGATTTGAGCATGAAGGGTTTGACACATGTTGAAATTTGGGCCAACTTACAATGAACCAAAGTTGCCAAATCAAGAGCAATTGATGTCAGATGTCCAAATGAGGAGTCGTTTAAGGCGCAGGTGGTATGACATGAGAAATAGGGTCAAGTAAGGTAAGTATGCACAAGGCACTCGGGGTAAACCAAGCATATATATTCAAAATGGAATAGGCTAGTTCTCATTTGCATTCAGTCACTATCACACACACACACACACACACATCTTTTTTGACCTAGAGTTGTATGTCGGGTTTCTTCTTGCTCCGACCACACCGTACGCCCACTCTAGATTAGACAAGTATGAACCCCTTTAGCTATAGAACACCTTCAAATACTAAAAAAAGCCAAACAAGTGCACAAAAAACAGAATCAAACAAAACAAAGTCGATAATTGTGGAAACGGTCAAAGCACTTTTGGGTGGGAAAACCAAGTCAAAATTCAATTATGAGAACAAGAATGCTCCATTTTCACTACAGAATCTATCCATGCAAGAAATTTGCCAGATGGGGAGGAACATGGATCATGATCCATGACACCCCACCTCCAATCCAAAAAGAAGTGGTGCAAATTGATGGTGGGGAAAGCACCTACCTACTACTGTAATCGTAAAAATATGTTGTTCTTGAACATGGATCGCGATCCATGACCGCCAAGTTGCACAAACTAGAAAAGTTTTGGAACAGACAGTTTGCAAATACTTTCACAAAAAACTAGATAAAATCGGAATTGCAGTCACCAAATGGTTATTTTGACTCACCATTGTAAAAATTGACTCAAATTTAGAAAAAAGTGCACCATTAGCTTAGGGAACTTACTTGGAAGCTAACCCCCAAAGTTTGGTCCCAAATGGTGTCTAAACATGCATCGTGGTCCATGACCCTCTAAAGCAAATTTTCCAAAAATTGGATGGAGAGGGTGTGTAAAATTGGGGAAATGTAATATGTGTTATCATTTCAGCATATGGACATGTCAAGTGCTTCAATTTGTTAAGTTTAGTAGTTTCAAAGTGTCTATGGTAGAAATTGTGATCTTGGGTAAATTTTTGATACTAGAAAACAGTTGGTAAGTTTAAAGTATAAGAATGGAAGCAAAAAATGCTAGAGGAATGAGCCAAAATTGCCAGAGAACCTGGAGGGTCCAAACAGACTCCAAATGAGATGAAATTCAATAGACAGTTGGGAATTAGGAAGCAGAGAACAGGAGGCTAGCACCTCTCAGCAACAATTTACATCAGAAAGAGGTCTAGTATCTCTGCATTCAAGAGCAATCATTCAAGACGGGGCAAGACTCTTTCAAGACTTTGGCATTGACGAGCATGGAGAGCACATCAAACTACAAATCAAATGCCAAAGAACTGCCACTAGCCTACAACAGCTTGATTTAAAAGGAGCCCAAGCACATGCAATCTCACTCAAAGAGCAAAAGCTTCAGCAACAAGTGGAAGAGCTCCAAGGCAGTCATGTCCAGCTCAAAGATGCTCTCAAAGAGGAAAATAAGAAACAACTACTCTCTACCTAACCCTGAAAGAGCACATAGAAGAAAACAACCAAATGCAATTAGAGAGACAAGAACTTAAAGAAAAGCTGGAAGTGGAGCAACAAAAAAGTGTGAAGCTAGAGGAGTCATATGGTTTGGTCAAGAACACACTCACACAACTTCTACCAATGCAAGATGCATCAACCCTCTCTGTGACATCCTCAACTTTCATAGCGAAATTAGAAGAATTGAAAGCACTTAAGCAAGAATTAGCTCAAGAGAAATATGTAAGATAGGTATTGATAGCAGGGCACATGGACATTCAAGCTCAAAAAGATGAAGAAATCAGGTATCTCAAGGAGCAACTGGCAAAAGCACAAGCAAAGTTAGCTGCTCAAAAAGCAGCACATGCCTTTGAGCAAAAGGCAATTAATGCCATCCAACCCCAAGTACTAGTACCTACTCACCCACCACTTGCAACGGAAAGAGAGCAAACAAGGGTAGACCTACCCCCAATAGAGCTGCCAAGCACTTCTACTGAGGGTGGTCTCCATGATTTTGAAGCACAGAAGACACGCTAGATGCACGAGATGAAATAAGGAGATGGATTTCAGAAGTGCGGGACCTCTCACACAAGGAGTATGCGGTTTGAGCTAAAAGGTTTGGAATTTGTGGCCCTCCAGATGATCACACCAAGTGAGGTGGTAAATACCTACAGCCACAAAATGATTGTTTTCCCCCTAATGACGCAAGAAGCTCTCCTTTGGAAAAAGAAGCCATTGTCCACACTTGGAGCCGAATCACAAGGTGGACTACAGAGATGTAATAGTGATAGCGGACTAGGTACTGACCATCCTAGTACAAGAATTCACCACAACATCTCAGGATCGATCCTACTTTCTATCTTATCAATAGAAGACAATCTTGGGATAGATTCTACACATGGAAAAGCAAACAGCTGATAGTATTGACTTACCCTATCTTATCCATGCCGGCCAGCAACTTCCCACCATCACAAAGATACATGGCGAATACCTTACAAAGTATCATCAACCAAATGAGAGATGTCCCAGACTTGACATGTCCAGAATGCTCGTAACTTGCATCATAGTGTTTGACGACATTGAGGTAGTGGAACACCCTTGGCAAGTGTTCTTGGAAGGCACCAAAGGCTTGTGCTGAAACTTGGAAACAGAGATTTCATCGGGTTGTACGCTCGTGTCATGTTTCTCCCCTCCCCAATACCTGCTAACAGTCGCTCGAGGAGGCATTCATGATCGAGTTCTTCAAAATCAAATCTACAATCTTCAACCCCATGACCAAAAATCTACCTGCCCGCCATGTAGCCTATTCAAGCACATTAATGAACAATCGCTTTAGAGAATTAGCAACAAAGGTGGAAATTGAAGCAAGGGAAGAGAAGTTCAAGCTCCTCACTCGAACATTGGAGAAGCACACATTGGATTACTAAAAAATCCAGCAATCATAGGGACACCTGGCAACTGCCAAAGCCAAGAACAAGGACATAGTGAAAGATAAAGACAAAGATGAAGACTACGCTCGAGTTTGCAAGAGGACCTTCCAGAAAGCCTTGTAATTATAAGAGAGCCTCTAATTTTAATCAGATATTTTTTGAGTCTGTCTATGCAAAATCTGAGTTGTAAAATTTTCACTTGAGTCTGAGCCTTGTAAAGTCGGCCATTGGCCCAAAAAAATCCCTAGGAATAAAGTTTATTTTTGTAAATGAGAGTGGATGGATCATTTATCACAAGGTTTTGAGTTTGAGCGTATGACTAAGAGCGATTACTCTAATGTGCTTTGTAATCACCATATCTTGAGTTCTGGTAATCACATTTTGATTCCAAAACTTGCATTTGTTCCTTGTCTACTCATCCTCCGGCATGTGCCAACCTCATGGTAACTTATGAAAGCAATTGTATCCCCTGTCATCCCATGACCTCCTCCAGGATCATATGGGTAACTCAAAAACTTATATTGTACTAAGCATTGAGATTCTCCGCATCTTTTAATTACTCTCGGATCAGAAGGAATTGTTATATACATCTGTCTCCAAAACATCTGTAACAAATCTCCATTATGCGCAAAATCTTCATGACGTAGAGACATAAGTTCCTCATCCTCCTCTTCAAAAAACACTTCCAGGCTTCCTGTAATATACTTGAAAGATTTTTGAAACTGCACTTCAACCTTCTGACCAACCTGTAAATCCATATGTACCTCTTTCGCATAGAAGTCTGAATCTGCATCTTCATTCTCAAAAGAATCCTCTAGATAGCCTTTCTCAACATCGAGAGAAACCTCAGAAATGTGCATGGTAAACCTCTCATCAATTCTCTCACCTTTTACCAAATACCTCTCCAGCTTTATAGCATAAAACTTTGCATACCTCTCAAATATGGTGTCTAATTCCCTTTCCAAATCATCCTGGTAGGTATGCTCCCGGTCACTTGTAACCGACTGCTCAAAAACCTCCTTGGAGTTAGTCTCTGACACAATATCTTCACCCCTTCTTCGTTTTTGACTCATCGCTAAATTATCTTCAATTGAATCATGTCTCCACTCATCTAGGGAGAACCCTTCTTCATTACATGACTCTGGTGTCAGCGTAGAGCTAGCATCCTCTTCTTGCTTCAAGGAATCACCATGTATACCCTTCCTATCCATAGCAGATAGATGCTCACAAACCTGCTTGCAATTTATACCCTGTGACACAAGACCTAAATCCCTTTTATACCTCAGATATTGTTTGCATACCTGCAGGCAACCCTGTATAGTAGGCACTTTATGGCAAGCATCTTTATTTGCATCTTCACACTGATAAGAAATATCACCCCAATCACAGACCATATCCCAAGAGGTTTCTTGCTCTTCTACTCTATCCTCTGATGTCACTTCAACCTGTATAGCATTCCCAAACACTTCTCTATCTTTGATTTGTGAATCTTGAAGATTCATAGCTTCATCTGCAGAACCCCAATCCTCATGCAGAGAATGTGCATCTGTCATTCCTTTTGTTGGCTCTTTCTTCTTTCCTATTGTAGACTCCTCCATGAGTACTTCAGGTGGAGATGCTCCTTCTGTTGAGGGTGTTTGAGAAGGCATTGAGTCGCTTCTTCCCCCACTTCTAGAAGCTCTTTTTGATGGTCCTTCATCAGCATTCTCACGTCTGCGCTTCTCTTCTACAATTGCCTCATTTTGTTGGCATTTTTTAATGTAGGCATGCACTGACAATGAGTCCACTGGATCATTCCATCCTGTTTCTGGACGTATGCAATCACCTGCTTCCTGTAGAATCTCTTTTGTAAGCTTTCCCTTTTTAGCTAATTGCATGACATTTGGCCAAATTTGACCATGATGGTCACTCACCTCTTCATCACAAAAATGTTCAATTTTTACTCCATAAGTAGCTGTCTCAACTGAAGAGGTGGCATGCTTGGTTGCCATATCTTCAACTAAGGTTTGCATTCCCCCCTTCCCAAAGTTAGTTCTCAAGGGTAGACCTGTCTCTCTTAAGTGGATTTTACCATCCTTAAAAAAGACAACATCTTTTGACAAAGCATCACTAAAATCATCACAATCCCTTTTTACATGGTTTGTACTATCACACCAAATACATCTAGTAACCAACCCTTCTTTGGGTTGTTGTCTTTGCCTAGGAAGTGGCCCTGATGGTTGGCCTTTTTCTTCAAGCTTTGCAAACTTCACCTTCAAGTCACGCATTCCCTTCACAAGCTCATCTAGCATGGACTCATCAAACTTAGGAGCGATAAAAGTAGGCTTTACCATTTTGTCAGAAGTTGAGGTGGAAGGACTTGTAGTGTTTACTACCATCTTGTCCCTTCTTCTTTGTCGTTTGGCAAGCAGTGAGACAGTACCTTCAACCTCATTCCAGTCTGTCTTTAGTCCTTGCTCAGCATCTTTATCTTCAAGAAGAAGCTCCAAATTTTCTTGAAACTCTTTACCTGCAGCTTGTAAGAAAAGATCTGTCTTCTCTGCATCTAGTGTGGCCCTTTCTGTCCTAGTGAGTTGTGCATAGCGCCGCTCAAATTCCCTAAGTAGCTCTGTTATTGATAGTCCTTGCTTTGGCTTGACTACCCATTCTAAGAATGTCCTTTTGGTCACTCTCTCAGAGTCCTCCATGAAATATTCCTCCTTTAAAGCTACTTTGAGTTCTTCCCAATTTCTCCCATGCCCATCTTTAATTGCCCTAACATGCTCCCTAATTTCTGGAGCAACAACTAGCTCAAAGCTTTGAATCATCTCACCTTCTGACACGCGATGCAGCTCCATCTCCTTCACATACTCGCGTAAGTACTTGGTTACATCTTTGCCATTGAACTGATCCATTCTGTCGACGACCGCTTGTATGGCCTTTGTTGCTGAAATCTCCCTTCTTTCAGTAGCATGTTGTTGTTGCATGAACATTGCAAATGCTTGAAACATTTGCATTGTTGCTGGGTCAAAATGCATACCATGTTGCTCAACATGATCACCCATGGTTACCCACAAACTCTCACCCTAGCAGATTCGCGTCGGGTTCACCAAAAATATGTCGAGAAATTTGCGGTCTTGCCAGGAAAGCACCGGGCTTATGGCTGTGAGAGTTTGTGAGAGAACTCAACAAAAACTATATGAAGGAGTTAAACCATAGATGCCATGAAGACTAGGGTTTGGAAAGAAGTGCAATCAAAGAAGACTCACTCTTTCTCTCTTGCATTCACACACACAAAGACAGAACGCAAAAGAGAATGTCAAAACAATACAAAGATGAAAACATCAAGGCTATGGTCATATCGTATCATGGGTAATATGAAAGGGTTAATGGATGAGTTAATGGCATTCAATCTTGGCTGACCAAATAGGCTACGAATTGTTCTTTGGAATTGTAGTTTTGTGCTTACCATAATATATATATTTTGTCTAGTGATTGGGATTAATTGTGTGTACAAATCCTCTTGGTTCATAGCAAGATAACTACGCTTACATCAAAAGAAAAATTATAGTCTATGAGAGGTAGTATGATGGGATCCGGTGATAGAAGTATTTCATTGAGCCTTTCAGGGCCGAAGAGAAACACTATGCGTTGTTGAAAGTGTATTTTACGGCTAATCCATACGTTAATTCTAATAGATCGTACAGAGTGAAAGCGATAGAAATGATCATCATGTGGGTTATTCATCTAGGATAGTATGTGTAACATTTTAATGGCCTAAAATCTTATGTGTAGCGGAAATTAGCATGAACATAGTGGGCATTTCATTAGAATAGATTCCTAATGAGAATTACAAGAGTGCTTGGGTGGAGAGAGCAACAAAAAGCATAACACCTAGTTAGATAGCATCGACAATACTTTCAAAAGAGAGAGAAATTAAGCTATTGACAACAGTTGAGGACCGGATTTGCATGGAGCCGGTCCCCCCTCCAAAAGGCTTTGTATTATGGTTTCTCCCATCAAGAGAGACATTGTACAATACAATTCTTTGTGTTCCTTCAAGACTAGCTAGTGCAATGAAGATGGAAGCTTCATACACCAAGCAAAACACTTAATCAATCACAACTTGAATTATCCCCGTTCTCAGACCCAAGACCTCACACACCTTCGAAGATGGTGAGAGCTAGCAGGGTATGAGAGTAGATTGAGAAGAAAAAGAAGTATCTTACGAGAAAGAAGTACATCTCCTCACATAATCACTCATATTAGCATAGCTTAGCTTAGTAATTAGCTTGGTAGAGAAGATGAGCATGCATTGAAGCTTGGCTCTTGGTTGGATTTGCATCCACATGCCAAGAGAGTGTTGATGTAGGCTTCTATCTCACAAGCTTGGAGTAGGTGATGAGCTCTCCATTAAAGCTTGGGAGGAGATAGAGTATTTTCCCTTCACACATGGTCAAGTGTGAGAGTGTGTGTGTCAATGCCAAGCAAAAATCAGCCCCCTCTCTCTCTTGGGCGAGCCCTAGCTGCTAAATAAGTCTGGCCTTTGCCTCATTGGACCTCCCCAGGTCAAGCCAATAGGAATTAAGCAGCATCAGTGATAGCCTTTAGACATGTGTCCCCCTTTCCCCTTTTGTGAGAGCTTTAGGTAATTAAATAATTAAACTAAACTCTCATTGTACCCCTTTGCCTCCTGGCCAATAGGAATCAGGCAAGCCATGGGGCTCCTGAATGCTCATTGGACCCCTTGGGAGACTGCCCAATAGTCTTCTAGGAGACTTAATTCTCATTGGTTTCTTTTATTAAATGTTTTTAAATTAATTAAACTAGATTTACTCTAGCTTAATTCTCATTGGTCCACTTCAAGGGTCTTCCAATAGGAATTGGGCACACCTTGTGGGCATCTGGCCTAGGGAGCTGACATGTGTCCCTCATTCCCTTTGTGTAAAGGGAGCCTGTGTGTGTGTGTGTGGCTTTCTCTCTCATCCCCTAGCTTTGGGGCTCGCCCCCTCCCATGTAGGGATGTAGAAAGACTTTTTGGGCACACACTAAGCATCCAATTTTCCCTAGGGTTGACCTTTGGACATAACCTTTGAATTTTGGAACCTTAGCATTTTGGAAGTCTTAATGGGCTGAACCTTAGGGTCTTTTTGGCCCATTGTTTCACATGGCTCTTTTGCAGATGGCCCCCCCTTTGGATCCCTATTTTCCCTCCTTTGGATCCCTACTGTGGCCGGTCTGCTAACTTAACCAATATTCTAGCTTTTTCTCCCTTGGCACTTCCCCACATTAAATGATCAGTTTAATATGAGAAAATCATTTAGGAGAATTAGATATTGATTATTATGACAGTATGTGAGAAATGTAGATATGAGAGAAGTGAAGAGATGAGAAGTTTCCCTCCCAAGCCCTATTCTTGCCCGTAGGCAATAAGGATACTGCGGGGAGAGATGTACCTGTAGCAAAGAGAACCTAGAGAGGATGAATTACTAAGAATGAGAGAGATAGGTTTGGTTAAGGAGATGAGATTAGATACATATATATATGTTGGATTAGAGATGAAAATGAAAACAACAAGAAATCAAGAAAACATCAATGTAGAACACATCTTACTTGAAACCCTTCGGCACCATTATTGATGGGAGAGAGAAAAAGAGGGGAGAATTCAACGTTGATTGATACGCCAAGTACAACACCTTCTTTGATTAGAGTTAATCCTCCAAGGATGGCGTACAAGAATGGCTAGTTTTCCTCTAGGAGAAAGTGAAGGCTTGGGCTTATGTTAATGGGGCTAAGTACAATTAGGCATTACTACTCACTCCCTCAAGAATTCCTCTCATCAATGGCTTGAATGCTTGAGTTTCTTCCAAGGAAGAAGAGGTCCCCTTTTATAGGTGAAGGGAACCCACAAGGGTTTACACAAGAAGAGAGGAGCCAGTGTGAACAGGAATTGGAAAAGTTGGAAATGAGCTGTCCCTGCATGATGTGGGCAGACTGGGGTCTAGTATTTTGATCATATCTCCTCAACCGTAGCTCCAAATAAAAAAGTAAAAATATGGGCAGAAACTTCAGCTCATTAGCTACGATTTTCATTTTAAAATAATTTTCCAATTCGGATTGGAACCTTGTGTTAAAAATTCATCAAAATAGGGTCCATTTATGGCAGCAAAAGTCTTCATGTGGTCCCCTTAGCCTAGACTTTCATTTGATTCCAAAGGACACCTCATGCCATATGAAAGCATGACATTGCTCCTTGACAAAGTTTTGTAATCATGCTTGCAATAATGCATTAAAATAAGTGTATCTTTGAAATCATGCCACCTAGTGTCCCACTAGGATTTGATTCCCTCCTAGTAGCTATTTAAAAAGAAATATAAGAAAAATATGAAAAATACATAGAATATATATAGATTGGAAATTACTCTAGATATAGGATCTAAATAGGGTGTGAGCTAATAATGAGATGGTAGAAAGAAAGAATCAATGCTTTTTGCCCCGAGTTAAAGAGGTGGAGCTATTGACACTTTTCCCATAGTATTTTTTGATGGTAAAGTAAGAATACATTACCCTTGAGATAAATAATAAGATGAGATAGAAAGCTTATTTTTATACTTACATATGCATATATACATTATAGGAAATATAATTATGTATCTAAAAAATTACAAGATAACTCTTGTAGCATGCGTTCCCACTATGTACGTGTCACAACACGACAACGCTTTGTTTGCAGATGATACAACATTTAACCTTTGCTTTCAACACTATAACCAACAAAAATACATTTGACAGCCTTATCATGCAATTTTTTGCGTTGTGTTTGTGGCACCAAAGCATATGCCAAACAACCAAAAACACTCATGTGCTCAATAGAAGGCTTTCTATCATGCCATGATTCATATGGAGTCATAGACTACAAATATTTTGTAGAACACCTGCTAAGTACATAAGTGGCACACATGATGGACTCAAAATAGGTTTGAAATTGAGTCTTCATGATGATGGTGATCCTGTCCGTGTCACTCTTTACCAAATTGTTTTTGGTTGCCTCATTTATGTATGCAACACAAGGCTGGATATTCAGTTTGCAGTCTCATAGGTCAGCAAATTTATGCATAGCCCAGGGTCTAAGCATTGGCTGTCAAGAGGATTTTTTGCTACTTGAGTGGCACTTTACATCTTGGCTTGTTTTATCCCAAGGGGGGTTCATTGCTACCAGACTTACATGCTTTTTTGGACTCAGATTGGGATGGTTGTTTTGACATGCAAGTGTCCACAAGTGGTTTTTGTTTCATCCTCAAGAGTTTATGTATCTCATTGTTGAGCAAGAAGCAACCTACTATGGCCACTTCCAGTTGTGATGTTGAGTACAGGGCAGTCTTCATAGCTATGTTTGAGTGTGTATGGGTCAGATGCCTTATGGATGATTTGGGTGTTGGAAAGGACACTGCCAACACTACCTAAATTGACAGTCAGAGCTCATTGGCAATTGCGAGGAACCCAGTTTTTCATGCTCGCAGAAAGTACATTGAGGTGCATTACCACTATGTCAAGGAGAGGCTCTCAGCAGGAGAGATCGGCTTGGCTTATGTGCCAACACAATACAACCATGCAGATCTTTTCACAAAGGCATTTTCTTGTGATAAGTTTGAAGCTTTTCTGCAAAGCTTTGGGCTTACTCCCCTTTGTGGACTGATCATGTCCTTAGGGCATGGCACTTTCCTATACTCTATGTGCCAACTCTCGTTCACCGCATCACTCCCAAAGGGGGGTTTGTTACCATATACATGTGCTAGTGATGTGTGTGAACACACTTAGGACCACCGGGGAATTTTTCCCTCACTAGGAGGTTTTTTCCATTGTGCATTGTATATACGCCCATCACTCTAGGGCTAACTTATCTTCCATTGCACACTAAGTAACACTCTTGTTGTGTACCTTGAGCTTCCTTCATCTTCTCCAAGCTATGTGTGTTTTCTTGCAACCCTAATTCCAACACTAGTCTCCACAAAATATAAAATATGTCTCATATAAGGATGTCAGAAGATATGACATCTGCTAAGGACGAGAAGTACTTGTGTGCGGAGATAACTGAAAACACTCAGCAAGATAGGAGTGAGAGGGACCCTTATAACCTCTTCTCCACATTGGCTAAACCAAACTCCATGAGTTCCTAGACCATGTTCGACACCTTGTGAAGGAAAACACATGCCAAAAATGATCCCTACCATATAGGTCTATAATCATCTTAACAGAGGTGACCACTGAAATGTGGATCATCAATTCCATCGTAGGAAAGCAAAACATGGATAAGGAGAAATTAGCAAAGGAGGTATTTGGTACATCAAGCTCTTCTTTCTTTTTATGATTGCTATCTTGTAGCCATGCATGACTATGTCACTTGCATCAACAAAAGGTGTACAAAACCATTGCACAACCTAAAAGAAACCTTTGGTTTTATCTTGTCCAAGAACTCTTGGGCTTAGCTTAAAAATGCAAAAATTATTGGTCAAATTCCAAAAGTATAATGCTAAAATTACTAGGAATATGGGTACCATCATAGGTTACCTTGCTACAAATAGAAATTGTAAGCAGATTGGGAGAATGATCTTATCTATTACCCTTAAGTGGTTGAATTTTTTTTTCCTTGAAAGCATAAGTGTGAATGGGCACATATGGAGTGATTTGTTAATAGCTAGGTCATACCCCTAAAAATGTCACTCCTACAGACACAATCAGTTCTATAGACTAAGTAGGAGATCCTCTCAAGTTGGAGTCTTATTCACAGATGGATCATTTAAACAATCATATCTCCCCATTCACAAAAAAATGGGAAAATCCCAAAGAAAGTAGATATGCTAGGTATTCTTTGGTTTTTAGTTATATCGTTTGATCAATATAACTCAATCATGAATATGTGGGTGTATGTCCATAGAACTACAATGGGAATAGGAGATTTCCTAACTTGCGCCTCTCTTAGAAGGTTCATGTTATCACATGAACTTGCTTCTTGCTAGCTAAGGGCGTGCGTGTCTATCAGCTACAAAAGAAAAGAAACTTTTGTAGTGCATGCACCTTGTGCATAGAACCATTGATATGTATAGTGCCTACAATACAGTCATATGCACAAAGAGTAAGGAATTATTACAACCTCAAGTGCTATTGAGTATAAGATGAAAGGTATGGATAATTCCTACAACATCTTCAATAGGAGAATCATTAGTAAACATCATTGGAAACAAACAAGATCTTCAGACTCTAGTGCATGCTGATACCACCTTCATTTGAATTCATCTTGATGGGTATGAAGTAAATATGTGGCCATTAGATGGAAATGCAGTTTTGATGGCATATCTTGTTTCATGGTTGAAGTGTAAAAACTATTGGGGTGGAGTCAAATCCACCTTACTACAATGCCTTGCATGCAGCATAGAGTGAATAGATTGATTTTACCTATATGTAGTAAGCCGATATACTGAAGTTACTTGTACTATCCAAAAATGGCATTGATATAACACAATTTGACCTTCTCATATACAATATGTGAAGTTGTATCCCTATGATGCCAATACCCCAACCGTTGGTGCCTTGTCCTCAATTCCATCTCAACAAATAGTGATTTGGTATGGGGGGAAAAGCCTCGCTCCCTATTTGGTGCTAGTTTTACCTAGAATGTGTCCTAAATACCTTGCAAGACCATTGGTTTTTTTCATGCCAACATGCATTGGATGATAGTGCATTTACTCTAGCAATTCCACTAAGTTTGTATGTTGTCTGTAGATCGCAAATTTTGGAAGCAACTTGTCATCATATCAAAAACTTTAGAAGTGACTAGGACATATGCATAAAACTAAAGCCTTTCTTTAGATAATGGCATCTCAAAAATGAAAACCTATCAATATTCTATGCTCAAAAGCTTGTGATTCTTTAGTAGATACTTACATGCCATGCACAAGAAAATGCTCAAGGGTCAAGCCATGATTGTAGCCACAACATACAAACTTGATTTACTTTCTCTGCTAACACAAGCTTGGACTTCAAATGTGTTCAAACCTTTCAATTCTTTATTGCTTCCTGCTAAAGGCAGGCTTTAGAATTGCAAAGAAAATGCAAAAATTGCAATGTACCTTGTGCACCCAAAGGAACTTGAACCTTTCCTGCTACTTATCAATGCTTCAGTCACAATAATCAATACTGACATGCGGACTAGCTAGCTCAGAAATCCCCTTTGAGGGTTTTTATTGGTCTTTACTCCCCTTAGGTAGCTTTTGTAGTGCCCACAACCAAGATTTGATTTCTTTCCCATAATTTCCTTTTGCAGACACCTTTTAACTTTCTAGGGCTTTAGAAATTTGACCTTTTATGGATGTCCTACAACATAAACTCATATGTGGAGTTAATCAAGAAACTCATATGTGGAGTTAATAAAGAAACCATAAAAACTCAAACTTGGTGACATAAACTCATAAACTCATATGTGGAGTTAATCAAGAAACCATAAAAACTCAAGAAACCACAACATAAACTCATATGTGGAGTTAATCAAGAAACCATAAAAACTCAAACTTGGTGACCATTTCCCTCCATGAAATATGTTGAAACTATATACTTTGAATCTCCTGCTCTAAGTTATGTCAATCCTTGATACAAATTTGAGGGTTTTGAAGCTTTTTAGAACCAATAGAGAGTACTTATGGCCAATGAGTGACAAGCAAGCTATGGAATGCAATCGACCTTGCCAAAATCATTTCCCAAAATTTGTTGAAATAACAAAGTTGATCACGGTAGAGTGATTTATCTTAGATGTTTCTTCACAAACTTGGGGTCCCAAGGTTTGATTCCATTGGTTGAGCAAAGAGTTTGAATTTGTTGGTTGGGCAAAATGAAATTGGCCTTGCCAAAATCAACACTTCTTACCACTATGCAAGAACAACAAGCTGTCCAAATCATTTTCTTGTGCCAAGATAGCATGCATACATCATACATTATGTGCATACCTCAACGTGCCCATGTGGTGGCTCCCATGTAGCTCCTCTTTGCACATGAACATCATCCCTTGCTTGGTTATAGCCCCAAGTGCTTTTGGTAGATGATTTATGGGCACCCTTTGGTGGGAAAATCAAATTGGCCAAATTATGGGCCTTTCAATGTGAACACAAGGAGTTTCACTGCTGGTGTATGGAAAGGGGTAGTGTAGACGACAAAGGAGGAGGAGTGAGGAGCAAATGGAATGATATAAAGCTCAGTATGTAGTTATTTTGTTGGTCATGTTTGTGCACCTACAACAAGCCAACATGCACTCTATTTGGTGTTGGTCCATCTTAGCCTTGGTGTGTGCAAGGGTACATACCCATGTGGCCACAGATAACAACTAGAATCAAGGCTTCCCTCCTTCTTTGACTTTGCCTTGCATAAGAGTGCACGCATTCATCATGCAAAATCGTGCAAAAATCTCCTCCGTAGACTCCATGACCTTCCCCTCTCCCCAAGACTTGGAACTACGCTTTGATACCAATGAAAGAACTAGGGGAATAGTGCCACTAAATCTCCACCCAACCACTCCATCTATAGGCTAGAGCCTTGCCCTTACCATAGCATTTACCTTAGTCCTAGGCCCCTTGCTTCTAGCCTTGGACCTTAGGATTGAGATTTTAGCTCCTAGCTCTTAGCGAGCAGGACCCTTGTCTTGAGAAGTGTGGATTGTCCCCAAGAGAGCAGCATGTACTACGCCATTTAGACCACATGATACTTATGTAATTGCTTTACATGGAGTACCACATAGTGGCACCTCCTCCTTATGAGAGGACACCAGAGCCTCTTTTGACAGAATGTATTTCCTTGGCTTTAGGAGGGGTGCCCCTTGGTACATAGATCTAGACAAACACATGTATGAAATTTCCCAAATATCTAGAGACCTTTCCTTGGAAGCTTGTTCAAGCTTGCAGACATGATCATACACTTGATATTTATATTGATGCGGTTGGTGGCACATACATGTCCTTCCCTGGCCATACATCAGAGGACATAGATAGAGCACACCTTGATGCTTCTTTGGATACTGAGATGAGTGTAGACATAGATATAGACAAATATAGACCAATGTATCCATAGAGCCACTTTTTAGACCTCATTCACATTTCTTTTGTAGGAATGATCCCCACACATTATATGTTTTTATGATAGGACTCCCTTATTCTTCACAAACAAGTCTCACCACTACAACCATACTTACTCCATGAACCATTACTTAGTATAGCTCCCACCATGAGGTTATCTTGTCAATCTCCACCACAAGAGCCACATTTTGTCATAGAGAATGTTGTATTCATTGAGATCCAGAGTGATGGAGATGAGGAGAAAAACACCCATCTTGAGGAGACATCGGGAGAGCTATGAGTGACTACTCTAGATAGTGGTACATGCTTGAGTAGTGAGATTGAGCCTAGTAGACAGAGTACATATAGAGGTCCAGGCACATTGAGGATTGTTCCTATAGAGACAAATAGTGCAGATTAACTGCACCCTAGGAACCATCTTATAACACATATCTCTATGCCAAATTTTGGCGATCAAACCAGATGGGCACCTCCTAGTTGACCCCTTGCCCTAAAGTTTTGAATACCCATCATTATCTTTTCGGAAAGTCTTGTAACTATAAGAGAGCCTATAATCTTAATTAGATATTTGATGAGTCTATCTATGCAAATATGAATTGTAAAGTCTATAGTTGGGTTTGAGCCTTGTAAAGCCTGCCACCATTGGCCAAGAAGCCCTAGGTATAAATTTCATTTTTGTAAGTGGAAAAAGGACTAATAATTATCACAAGGTTTTTATTTTTGAGTGTATGAATGAGAGCGGCTACTCTCATGTGCTTTGTAATCATCATATCTTGAGCTCTGGTAATCATATTTTGATTCAAAAACTTGCATTGTCTACTACTATTTCATTTAAGTGTAATCATTGTCAATTTTGTTGTGGTTTGAAACTACGCATTAGCAAGCTAAATCGAATGTATTGAGTGCATTAATGGTTTTTTTTAACGTTTCGGCCATAGGAGAGTGTTCCTAGACCATAGGGCGACCTTTCTAGTATGTTATATTGCAGCTTTCAAGACCTTGATCATGATAGATCATGATTTTGGTACCTCATAAGATTGCAACCAAAATTGGTAGGATTGTGCCCTTATGTGTTTTAAAAGTTTTGTAGCATTTGGTCAAAACAACCACAATGTCTCTCTCTAACCTTCAATTCTAAAATTCTCAACTTTAAGTAGCAGACAATGTCCAAATGACTTCAAACTTGCTAGGCTAGTTTCTTAAGGTGTCTACCAACTATCTGGACCAAAAAATGTCAATTTTGACCCTTCTACCTAGTAGGAGATAATAAGCGTGCTTATTATCTACTAGGCCAAAACATGAAAATTTTACATTTTTTCTTGTCCACATTGTAGTTTTTGTATCTGGCAGATTCTTATGCAATTTTAGTGTTCATGCAAGTAAAATAATGTCCAAATTGGTTGAAACTTCTTCCAAGGATTCTATTACTTCCCTAGACCCAATCCCCTTTTGAAAAACCTTGCAAAAGTCCAATTTTTAGGGAGGAGATATTAAGCACACTTAATATCTTCAAGGTCAAAATGAGGTGATTTTGCAACTTTTTTTGGTGCATTGGTTGTCTGCACTCTAAGCAAGACACAAACCAAGCATCATGAAGTTTGGTTTAGTTTTGAGGTTTCTAAGCCAAATTTTGTATGTGCAGTTTGGTTTCAAAGATTTCTGAGCCTATCTAACAACTTACAAGTCCAAATTCTACCAAACTTGAATCAAAGCCTCCTTACACTATGCTAATACTAGTGGAGTTGAAAAAAGGTCAAAGTCTTGTTTTCCTAGCTTCCTAGATATTAAGCGCGCTTATTATCTAAGTGATGATTTTTCAACTCCACTAGTATTAGCATGGTGTATTTTTTACACTTTTTTCCAGTTTTTCACCTTCCACAATTGTAACAAGGTGTTTAAAGACCTGTCAAGAGGTTTGGTCAAGTTCTGTTCAGTCTCAAGTGTTTTCACCTACAATTGTTTGTTTGTTCAGAATAAAGAACTGTTTTAGCCCAATTTGGTATCCAAATGGAGTTAAAATTGCTTGTGGTTTAACAAAAGTGCTCCATTATCACCCAAACAAGTTGTTCATGTGAAAAAAGTTCAGTTTTAAGCTTGAGAAAAAAAACGCTTATTATATATAAGATAAAATCTGCACTTTTTTTTAAGTTTGATGGCATCCAGGTCTTATACAAGTTATGACAAACACTCTTAGCCAATTAAACTCACTCCTACATGCATCTATCACTAGGGAGATAATAAGCTAAATTTTGGCCAAACTTTGAAAATTTTCTTGAAAGTTGATTTTTGACTACCCATGGGTTGCTATAGCTTTTTCAGGATTAGTGACGACCAAAAATGCTACTTTGAAGCTGTGAACTCACCTTATGAGTCCCGAATCTGAAAACTTTGAAATTTTTGGCCACCACTTCAATGATGTCAATTCAAAAAGTGAGATAGATTGAAAACCTTCCTTTGTTCCTACTTACCCCACTCCTAATCACATCAACCAAAAGGTAGTGGAAAGTGTCCACCAACAATAGCTTTTCTGTGTTTTTTGCTCTAAAAGTGCATCAATCCTCAAACTTTGACATAGTCCAAGCTATCAATCACCGTTTTTGACCGCCAAATACACCATAGAGCTTAGAAATGATGCCACTACACCCCTCCAATGCATTAAATACAATTTTTTTAATGTAAATCTAGAGTTATGATCAAAACACATCACTAGGCAACCACCCCAAGGCAAGTCTAGCTATGACTCTCGGCTCCTTGAACCCTCAAGGAGGTGTTCCAAGAATCTACTAGCCTACCAAGGCGATGGCTAACCCCTATCAATCGAGGGCATCAGTTGAGGGCCTTGACCAAGTGAACCAAGGTGGTTCCCTCCCTTGCCTGCCAAGTGTCAATAAGGTGATAGGCCTAACAAAGACACAAACATAACATAGAAATTTCATTTTCATGTATCTAGTAGCATTTTTGCTACTCTTTTTTGGCACCTTTTTTACTTCACTGTTCATTTTTAAAGAATTTTTTAATTGCTTCCATCATGAGATGTTTATGGTGAATGGACTTAGGGACTAAAGCCTAATCATAGCCCTAGGTCATGTTAGAAATGAGTGGAGTATTAAAACAATCGCTAGGAGTCTAGGACTAATAAGCAATGATCCTACATTAACCTAAGGTCAAGCCCAATTACCATGATTAGCACACATAGAGCCAAATTTTAAATGAGTTTAATATACAAAGAAAAGTGTTGAAACTTTCATATATACCTAGCTTTTGAAAGTGAAAGGATCCATAGCTAGAAGCAAAATGACTTAAAAGAGATGTAAAGATAAGAAAGAGCATAGCATGGAAGGATTTCACATCTTCTAACTCTTTGAGCATGTTTGAGCAAAGCATCCACTTTGGTAGAGGCCTCTTGATTCCTTTTATTTGCAAGCCAAGCTTCTTGAAGTTAAGTGTTAGCAAACACAAGCTCCAACTTGGGCTAAAATCAGAGATCTTACTAACCATTTGCTTTTTCATATTGAAGATCTTAACATGGTGACTTCAACTCAGGATAGGTGGAAGTCCTTGGGACAGGTCATCCAAGGTAATGAGAAGAGGAGGTGGAAGGAGTTGGTAGACTTACACTTTTGATGGATGCATTTGAGGATTCGGGTTTTACCTGGTCTAACAATCAAATGGGTAGCTCCTACAGATCTGCCAGATTGGACAAAATGTACATGTATGATGATCTCCTACACTCCTACTGGATGGTGAGTTGCAAGAATGACTCCTTTTTGTTATTATCTCATCAAAACCCTCTTATATTTGAGCTGCACAAAGGAGAGCACAACTTCAAAGTTGGCTGGCCTCATTTTGATAGTACCCTATTCAAAATACCCTCTATGAGAAATAAGGTGAAGACATTATTTGATAATGCATTTTTTGTCTGGTATCATGCAGTGAAAGACACCCAAAGATCTTTAACTCAATTTAAGAAAAAGGCTAAGGAGATAAGAAGTAATAGAAGAGTGATGATATCTGAGCAGATCGCTCTGCTTGAGGCCCAAACCATAATAGACTCATCCTCTCTTGAGCTCAACAATCTGAAGGAACAATTAAGAAGGGAGGAGCTCTTAGAAGCCCAAGGTGCCCTTGCTTGGACCAGACAGTTCTTGGCTGGCAAAATTGATAAGCCCAATTCTAAAATGTTTGCATTGTTAAGGAAAAAGAAATGTAGAGATTATATCCCTCTATTGGACAGATACGCCGCGACGGACGTCAGCACAGCGAGAACTCACCTAACATGTAATGTCAGCTAAGGACGAAGCTCGATCCGCAGGCACGTGGAAGCAAGCATAAGGTGTCAACCTACACTCGACCGACTCCTAACTAATTCCTACAGAGGTCTCTACCAATTGTCTAAGTCACAGCCTTCAAGAGTGCATAAGAGGAAACTTCCTACAACGCTTTCTAGAGTCGAACACCCATCAAACAATCTCTAAACACCATAGAACTTGGAGGAGACCCTACTAATACCAATAGGTCGCTCTCCCTAAGGTCTATGAACCAAAATCCTGACCCAAAACAGTTGGTGCAGAAACATGTAGGATGTCTGGCCGAAATCTGCAGGTCTTCGTTTCCAAAATCTAAAGTGCCTAATGTGTAGTTCTACTCAATGTGAATGCGTGGATATGCTACAATGCAAAATCGGACAATGTATGCTCACCCAAACACCCGATGAAGCTCGTAGAAGGAACTCGCAAAACCGGACCGTACGCCCGCAATGTAGGTATCGGCTCGTAGCTCTCGTCGGGGGCAACACGCTGCACTTCTCCGCACTCGATTCCGACCACCGGAGCACACGTAGCGTCAAGATGAAGCTCACACTCTCTCTCTCTCCTACTCAGTACGCTCACTCACATACTTCAAAACTTGTTTTAAACATGACAAAAGGTTTTTTCATTAAGGGCAAAAGGTGGTATATATACCTTACAATTCTCAAACCCTAAAGTTCCAAAATCAACCATCTACTCGATCTAACTATCAAAACTGGGATACAATCTGGAAACTTCTGTAAGTCCCAATATTTACAAGGTGAAAAATCAGGTTTTCCTCAATGAATGAATAGTTACAAAATAATAATCCTCCGAATAGTTAGATGCCGTGGGGTGTGTCCAGCTTCTAACACTCCCCCCCTCCATGCTCATGTCATCCCCGACATGGCCTTGATCTACTGCTTCATCGTATCGTTTCTCGCATCTTTAGCAGTGATTCGTGTCTGGCATGCAGGTTCAGCATTGCTGGGCCAAAAATGTCAGTATTTATGGTGAAGAAGCCTGTGTAGAACGCCTCTTTGAAAGCCTGGAGGTGATAGGATGGTAGAAACATTATCATTTGATACAGCGCATGTATCACCTCCTTGGAAGGCTAACCTGACAAATCATAAGCGCTTCTGTATGTATCCTGGAAGAAGAAGATGTTGTCGGTCACCTGGCCTGGCTTGAAGGTCTCGAACACTGCTAAGATGGTTCTGCAGATTTTCCTCATCATAATGCATGTAAGGTCAGGTGAGCAAGTGAACAAATTTATGGCCCCCGTTAGGGTTTTCACCATGTATTGGACCTTCTTGTGTTAGATCCTGTGGCTCTTGAGAGGATCCTTCTAGGATTTCCTCTTGCATAGGCGTGTCCACCGGATCTGCCACATTTTCTAGGTTAATGCCCTCATTGGCGGCTGGCCCTGTGCTCTCTGCCTCTCCTCCTTGCTGGCCTTTCAACTCTTCAATTTTCCTAAGGAGTTTTTGCTTTTCTGTTTCAGCTTCTTCGCCCATATTCATGAGGAGGTCATTAAGTTCGGCGTTTATTCTTTCCGCCTCCTCGAGCTTTCTCTTCATGCTTTCTACTTCTTCTTGCAGGGCTTTTTGGCCTTCTTCCATTCTCGTTTGCATGACTATAGAGCCTTCTGCCATCATCAATCTCTGCTTTTTCTCTAAAGTCAGCTCTTTCTGAAGTTCTTGCATTTGCTCTTCATAGAGTTGACTCTCAGTCATGATTTGAGTCGAGCTAGTAGCTCTGACTCTAGCAGGTGATGCTCGCAGCCTCTGGATGGTTTGGTCTTTTACTTTTAGTTGGTCCTTGAGCTAAAGGACCTCGTCCTGGCTTGCTTCTTGATCTATCTCTGCTCTTTCCTTGGCGTTCCTCATGGCTTCCACTTCTTTAGATTCTTCTGCCAGCTGTAGTGTCAGATTATCTCTTTCCTTCTCGGCATCTAGCAGTGACTTGCTGAGCTGCTGACACTCTTCTTCAACTACTTGCATTCTTTTTGCGGCTTCTTGATTGGCTTGCTCCATTGCATGGCAGCTTTGTAGTGCCCTTGTTAAGCTGGCCTGTAGATCAGCTTCTCTCTCCTTTTGTCTTTGGCTTTGTGCTTGCAGAGAATCTACTTCCATTTTGATCTTTTCTTCAGTGGCCTTGAGAGCTGTCATCTCTTTCTTTGAAGCCATGGATTGAGCTCTCAACCCGGCTAGCTTGGTCATCACCACGTCCCAGTCATTGGAGGGTGGGTGCAGGTCCACTGTATCTGTAGCAATTTCCTTCAGCTCTACTAGCCTGAAGACGTGCATCCGTTCTTTAGGCCTTGTCCTCACCAAGTCAAATGCGACTGTGGCAGCTTCTTCCTTCGTATATCCTGCAGCTAGCAAGTCCAAAAATGCATAGTAAGAATCTTCGAATTCTTTTTGCTCCCTTTGAGGCTTAGCCTCCTCTTTCGCCTCCGGCTCTTGCCTTTGCTCTTGCCTCTTCTTTCGGCTCCGGCTCTTGCCTTTGCTCTTGCTCTTCTCCTTGCCGTTCCTCTGCTTTGTCTTCAGCCTCCTTATCTTCTGGTGGGGGGCTGCTAGGAGGTGGTGATGGCTGTGGGCTGGGTTTAGGGCTAGCTGGTAGAGATGCAGGTTTGCCCTTTAAGTCCCTGTCTGCTTTTGTTTTTCTTTCTCTTTCCTAGCTCTCTTGTTCATCCAGCAGTTTTTGGCATATTTGTTGTACTTCTTCCTCTATGAAAGGGACATGTGGAATGTTCTCTAATGCAGCATCAAGAATCTCAAAATTCTTGATATAATCTTCAAATCGGTCCCTTTGCACTCTTCTGGATGATCCTGACATAGACTCTCGAGAAGGCTTCCAGAGTTCACTTAAATCACCCTTGAGGGCTCTCTCCGCTCGAAAACTCTCCATCATCCTCTCTAGTCTTGCCGCTTTCTGTGACCTTGTTTCTTTGGCCGGCACTTGAGCAAACTCCTTCTTCCCTTTCTTCTGCTTGGGCTGCTCCTCTTGGACTGGCTCTAGCCGTCTTTTCAGTCTTGTTGCCACCTTTGGTGCTCTTTGCGGCTCATCTTCCTTGTCTTCCTTTAACCTCAGCCAATCATTCTGAGACGGGGGGTCAGGCCACCTTCTTTTTGCGTGTAGTGCCCCATAAATTACCTTGGTGATGAGTTCTCCTGGCACTATGTAGGTCGGATTCTTATTACCCATCTTCACTAGGTTGTCATGTACATATGCTGCATAGTTGATTATCTTTGGGGTGCCTTTCGTCATTGCCCACATGAATGTCGTGGCAATTGCACCTGGCGGCATCCTATACTTCCGTGGCCTTTTCGTGCACATGTGGAAGTACTGGTTGTCTAACTGGCTCATGATTGCCACTCTTGGGTTGGCAATGTCTTCAAAGGTGTAATTCCCCTTCTTCTCTTTGTACACCTTGACCTCATCCCTTCTTTTTGTTACACTATCCCCCTCGTTGGAGAGGTCTAGTGCATCTGCTACAACCCGCTCAGTGATTATTATCTCTGTTTCTGGTATGCCTTGTAAATCTGTTACTTTGGCCATTCCATCCTCCTTGATGCTTGTCACAAACTCCCAGACTCTCTTGATGTCCACTCCTGCCGGTATTGCTTCAAAGTAGTTGTGGAGATCAATCTTCTCCAAGTATCCGGCCATTTTGCTTCGTACGAACTCATTGAGTTCTCTCGGCAGCATTGGTAGCTCAATAACATTGCCTTCAGTGTCTTTGAACACTCCTTGGTAGATCTTTAGGTCGTTGGACTCTAACAGATCCTCTTGTATCCATGTGCTGGTGGGCTTTAGTGTTCCTTCTAGAATGACGAAGGGTTCCACTTCTTCCAGGTAATCCTTGATGATCATTCTCTTCTTCTTTGCCGGTGACTTCGAGGCTGCCATAGATCCTGTTGCACTCAGTAGTCCGAAGTTAGCGTTTTTTCCATATTAGCTGCGAATCTGAGTTTTACTTATCCAAATGACTTGAAAATTGAAAATGAAGCTTAAAGGGAACTTGTGAAGTTGTGCGTGTGCTCACAGTGCAAATCTGGCCAAAAAATTTCATCTAGACATCCTACGCGTAGGATGTCTTTTTCATCAGAATTGGTTCATATTTGACATGCTGGTAGTGTATGACTCATGGAACATGGCTATATGCTTGGATTTGAATTTGGATATCAAAAAGTGGATTTTTGGGTTGATTCAAGCTTTAGGTCACAATTTGGGTAGAATGTCCATCATAGGTAGCAATTGATGTCCAAATGGGTTGAAAATTGGTATATGGGCTTATTGCACCATGGTATTGGCTCCCATGATGTCATTCTTTGCACAGAAGGCTAACTTTATGCTGGAGACATCCTATGCGTAGGATGTCTTTTTCATCAAAATGACATGAAACTTTTTCTATGGGTTGTCCTTGGCCTATGGAACATGGCTATGTTCTTGGATTTGAATTTGGACAAGATTTGATGCTTGTAAGGGCTTGTGTGGTGTTTTTGGGCTCAAAAAGTGTATCTTGATAGTGTTGGGGGTCAAAAGTGATTAGAATGGCTTCAAACTTGATATATGAGCTCCTGATGATGAGGTGATTGGATCTAGAATGATCAAACATCCCCTGCTGGTCAAAAAAGTCAAATAGACATCCTACGCGTAGGATGTCTATTTCATCATTTTTTGCTTCTGACCACACAGATTGTTTGTTGATGTGTTGGTGAATGTGTTGTGCCAGTTTCATTGGATTTGGACAAGATTTGGTAGGTCTATGGTCCATTATTGCCTCTATGCCCTAACTTTGCGTTTTTCCATGCATATGAGGTCAAATTTGGTCCAAATGTGATGAGACTTGGTGGATAGCTTGTAAATGTCATTCAGAAAATGTGCATGATGAAAAATGTTGGAGTTTGTGCCCAAAAGTGCCCTTGAGACATCCTATGCGTAGGATGTCTCCTGGTGATTTTTTTCATTGCTGGTGCTCCCAGTGCCTGCCCTTGACCCCCCTAAGTCCCTTTTGAGCCTAATTTCAACAAAAAAGTCAAATGGATAGAGAATAACTCCCTGTGTGGACTTCAGAGCCTCCGAGCCGTTTTTTGACTTTTTGAGTGCTTTTTGGCGATGAAATTTCTTGATGTTGGTCTCCATAGCTTTCCGATCCCTTGGGGATCCTTGCCGTATGGTTTTTGTCGACTTTGGCTTCACTGGAGCTCCATTTGGCAATTTGTCGCCCTAGAAGCACCCGTGGTTGCGTTTACATACCTTTGATGATTTGTGATGATCTACCACCATAGAACTTGGTTGTTGATGGTCTAGGAAGGCCGCTCGTGAAGTTTGGTGGAAAACGGACTTGCGGTTTGGCCGCAAATGCAATTTGACGCTTTGTGTGTCTGATGCCGTTTCTGAAGTTTAGTGCCACTTCAGGTCACTTTTTGGTCATGTGGGTCATATAGACTTGTCGACCATGTCGAAATGCTTCTACCCATGAATTTTGGTAGCATTTGGTCATCGTTTCCCCAATTTCCCATTTGGTGGCCTCTTGCGGGTTTCTGGGAATTAGGGTTTTTCCCGATGGTTTCTACTGCCTTTGAACATCCAGGACTGGTCTCCTAGACTAGGGTAAGCTGCCAATGAAGTCTTGTTGCTTTCGGGTTAGCCGTTAGGCCGCCGTCTCTACTTTTAGGTCTCTACCGCCCGCTTTGTGTGTGACCCCTACGCTAGTTTTCGCGACATAATGACAAACATGCGCGAAAAGCTCAAGGTGGTGAGCCTACCTCTCATGTGTGGAGCTCGTCGGGTAGTCGTGCGCGTCGTAGAAGCTACTGGAAGGTCGGTCCGCTCTAGGTGGCAGAAGCTCTCTCCACAAAGTCAATAGTGAGAATGAGCTAAAAATGAGGTGAAAATTTCTTATAATAAAGGTCCCCGAACCACTTTTCATGAAATTTGACATGTGCTCCTATCTCCTTGCGAGATGCGGTTTAGGCTCAAAAATTTCTTGATTTTGACTCCATTTGCTTTGTTTACCAGAAATTTGGCATTTCGGTCAAAACCTGGCCAAAACACGCTTTCCGCTCCAGTCTCATAATTGCACCCCCATTGTACCATAAGTTGTCCTATAGTCACTGATCATCCCCATATTTTTTGTTTTTCATTACAACTATTTTTCACCTGCTTTTTTTATTTTTGAAGTTTTTCTGCCGAAAATTAGCAAAATTAAAAGGAAAATAGCAAATCAAACCCAGAAAATCCCCAAAAATCATAATAAATCACAAACATCACCGCAAAACATTATATACACTTGCATGCAATTTTTATGGCCGGATTTCTCCATTTTATCAATATTTTGCCCAAAAAAATGGCTAGTTCTACTTATATACACACACCTGGGGGCTTGATTTAGCGTTTGGCCCCATATACCTGTAGATACATGCTGTATAAAGGCATGTATACTTGGGTTACTCCAGAAAATTTTGCAATCAAACAACAACCCTTAAAATAGTCGAAAATCATGCCCTTTTTTGTTGTTTCTGTTATTGGTTCCGCATTTGAGAGTGCCTCTAGAATGCCTCCCCCCCTCGTAGCCGGAGTCCTCCCGAACGACAAGGTATCGCCTCGGAGTATGTGCCGTGCATAGGTTGAAAAAGTTGTGTTAATGCCTGGCCTAATAATGTGGCCCTATTTTATGCATACTCGGTCAATGCATGGAAAAATTAATGTTGTGCAAGAGAAGGGAATAAGCAAGATGCTTATTGGCATTCGCCATCGAGGTTTCCTGTTTTCTTTGCAAGTAACAGCTGTAACTCTACTGCTCTCTATTTAATTGTCTTTTTTGCAAAAGGCAGAGTCGTAGCTGTGTCTAAGGAGAGAATTGGCTGGGCCGTAATGGTGATGGGCCGTATTGCCTTTGCTTTCCATTGGTATTTAGTTGCTGCCGGTTTTTGTAGATGTTTTGGCACTTTCTTGTTTGCCATTGGTTTGTTGTTGATTGGCATCCACATAAAGCGGTTTTCCTTTTTGAAATGCAATTGTCTGCCTTCCGTTGGTGCTTGTACTGAAGGGAGTTCCTTTTGCTTTTCCTTTGGTATGCAAATGTGAGTGACATTTGGGTTATGGCTAAGCATTTTCTTTGGGATCCATATCTGTTTTATGCCCTTGGTTTGTGGTTGAACCATGTGCTTTGTTGGTGAATTGTTGTTTGTCCGCCATATCATTTCTATCCTTCCGCATCCATACTTGTTTTCTTTGTTTTGCTAACCTAGATATTTGCATTGCGGCTGGTGACTGCATATGTCTGTAATTAGAATGGTTGGCTTTTACTTGACTGTTGGTCTCGGTTATCAGGTAGTTCTTTGATGGCATTTTTACTTTTGGCTTCTGTTCCAGTGATTGCATGGCTTGCAGCTTATCATTATGGTATTGCTGAGCAAAGGCTATCATGTGAGGTCCATGCCCCTTTCTGAGAGGAGCGGAGTACCTTTGATAGGTCTCCAATCCTGAGAAGGAAAAACCAACGAACATTGCCTTAGCTACTACGTAGCCACGGGCATGAACTGTTAGTGAAGGATTGGTCTTATCTCGCTATGGCGGAGCGTGACCACCATAACCCTATCTAAAAACTATTTATAATCAATTATACCTAAAAGTATAAATCTTAGAGTGACCAACCTGTGCACTTTTTTCCCCATGTTTCAGAAGCACAGCCGCCAAGGTTTGTCTCTTTTAAGATTTATGACTTAAAAAAATAATTTCTAGCATTGGAAAGTTACCCGACTCATCGGGTCCACCCGTCCATAGAATGATACCGTCGAGGTTTCATTCTCCCACTTTCCACACCACACTCACCCTTCTTTTGTTATCTAATTACTACCACACTGTTTAAACATACATGTTCCTTTACTTTATTTATGATACCGGTTCGTTAAAACAACCCTTCAAACAGTATTACAAACAATAGTCAAACAAGAAGTCATCCAATTTTAAACCAACAACCCTTGGATTAGGTTCACTCAAGAATCTCTACTGGCGCTATTATGTCCGATCGGTATATACATTATTTATAAAAACCCTTGTCCTCATGAGCGTCCCACACCGCTCCACAAGTACTCGTTGTGCTAATCTGGACGTACTCCCGCCACAGCAACAACGATGCCAATCTGGGTGTCATCCTCACTCCACGCCAAAACAAAACTACAATATCCAGCTGTGCTAATCTAAGTGTACTCCCACCAAAGCATCAGCGGTGCCATCCTAGGCATCATCTCACGCCTCAGCAACTGCCACATAATATCAGCACTAATAAGTAGAGAGACTTGAGAGAAACCATACCGAAGGTTTTGAACAAGCATTCTTTCCTATAGCAACCAGTTTAACCAGACATTCTTTCCTACTTGTCAAACATATGCCGAGTTTCTTGGGGTGAAGCTCCGTGGTTTCGGTCCGTGTTTTCTTTTCATAAGGTAAATATTATATTTCTATGGTCTCGCATATGCAATGATGCATAACTTGAAACTGCAATACTAACCTGTACCATAGCTCCGATTGGTCCGCTTGTGGAGACATAGCATGTTCCGCAGGAGTTCCACCGTTACTTGTACCAGCTTCATGATCATTAGCGCCATGGGTTCGAGCACACTTTGGAGCCATTTTTTTGTACTACACTTATATTATACACTTAGAACTTTAAATTGGTCAATTTTCCTAGTAATCTCCTTATTTCCAAAGAGAGTCTGTAATTTGAACCCTCGCCAACTCGGATTCACACTTAGTGTTGTTGTTCTACATCTAATTTCTATACATCAAATATTTGCTAATCGTAATTAATCAAAAATTAAGTGTGTAAACTACGAGTGAAAGTTTAGGACTGCATTAATTTTATGCATGACATTTCTAATCCAATTCTAACTTCCATTTCTATACTTCAACTAAATCAATTTTTAGTATTATTCAAAATTCTACTTAATCTAATTGACAATAAAATTGTTGAATGATAATTTCATCATGTATAATAAGAATATGATGAGTTCTCTTATGTATTAACTTTCAATTAACTATGCATAAGTTAATAGTGAAGATGTATTAACTAGCGAGAGTAGGTATACTTAGAGAGATTAGAGTAAGAGAAAACATACACACACATCTTTTCTAAAGTTAATTGAATCTTACTAATCCATTAGAAGATTAGAGTAAAAGAGAACACACACACATCCTTTTCTAAAGCTAATTGAATCTCACCAATTTATTAGAGAGATTAGAGTAAGAGATAGCGCACACACACACACACACATCCTTCTTAAAACTAATTGAATCTTACTAATCTATTAGAGAAATTAGAGTAAGAGATAGCGCACACACACACACACACATATCCTTCTTAAAACTAATTGAATCTTACTAATCTATTAGGGAAATTAGAGTAAGAGATAGCACACACACACACATATCCTTCTTAAAACTAATTGAATCTTACTAATCTATTAGAGAAATTAGAGTAAGAGATAGCACCACACACACATATCCTTCTTAAAACTAATTGAATCTTACTAGTCTATTAGAGAGATTAGAGTAAGAGATAGCACACACACACACATAGCTAATTGAATCTGACTAATCTATTAGAGAGATTAGAGTAAGAGATAGCACACATACATCATTCCTAAAGTTAATTGAATGCTTAATTAATACGCACCTTATTAGTCCACTAGAGTTTTTGCTCTCTTAGTGGTTTGTGAACGCCTTCTCTCTAAGTGAAGTGGCAGCACTTCGTGAGCGCTATAGACGCAATCTCTATGTCTAAAGTGTGAGCATGGATGCTCTATTTATAGCAGAAAAGAAAACGTCCAAATTTTTTTTCCCAAAAAAAAAGTATTTTTAAAAAAAAATTAAAAATATTTTTTTTTTCTCAAAAATCATACTCGCGTTTTTGGTACCCTTGTGGTACCCATCAGCTTGACGACTTTGTCATTATCATCAAATGATAAGGCCACACAGCCTCCCCTCATTAAGATTAGTCAAGACTAGCCTCTCCTTTTCATGTGACAGTGTGTCCCACTTTGTCCCCTCCTATGTGAGTCCAAGTGAGTCCATGTGCCTTCATTTGTCATCCCTGTGTATTCTTTTGTCTTTATAATTATTTTATTTATTTCCTTAAAGATACTTTACTTTACATTTTTAAGTTAAACTTTACAGTCTTATATTAACTCTACAGTAGTAAAAGAAAATTCTACAATCAGTAAATAAGTCTTGCAATAAGTTAGTTATTGATTCATATAGCTAAACATGTCAGAATTTTGTAGCGTAAATTTTAAATTCTAGGTTTTCTCAACCTACGATTCATAATTTGAACTCGAATATCTTAAATAATGAGTGATGGTTAAAAAAAATTCAAATGCGTAATAGAACTTGTGTGAAATTCGAAAGTAGAGACCTTACAATCTCCCCAACTTAGAATTTGAGATGCCCTCATCTCAAAAATAGTGAAGGGTAATTCTTAAGAAGGGTTGTCTCATCTTCCCAAGTAGCATCTTCTATAGGGAAATCCTTCCATAAGATAAGATGTTCTTTGATGGATCTATTCCTAAGCTTTCTCTCCCGAGTTTCTAGGATAGTATCAAGTTGGAGTTGTAGAACATCTTGAGAAGGTAAAATGATTTGCTCATCATCAAGGACATGGTCAGGGTTATATACATAAGGTTTTAACAGACTTACATGAAATACATCATGCACTTTGAGATGAGAAGGGAGTTTTAGTCTATAAGCTTGATCACTTACAACCTTGATTATTTCGTAAGGTCCACAATATCGGTAGCTAAGCTTCTTATACCTTCCAAGAGACAGATTGCTCTTTTTGGGCTTTACTCGTAAGAAAACTTTGTCACCTTCTTTGAAAATCCGATCAAATCTTTTTAAGTCGGCGTACTTCTTTTGTCGATCTTGAGCCGCTTGAATATCCCTTTGAATAGCTTTGGTTTGAGCTTCCATTTCTTCAAGCATTTTCTTTGAGGCTTCTACCCTTATAGTGGGGTCAAAAAAGTTAAGAGGTGATAAACATTCTTGACCATAAAGAGCATTAAAAGATGTCATTCCAATTCATCTATGAGTAGAGGAATTGTATGCATACTTTACCAAGGGTAGGTATTGAATCCACTTGCAAGGTTCTCTATTGCAGTAGGCTCTGAGAATGTCTTCAATTACTTGATTAACTCTTTCAGTTTGGCCATCAGTTTGAGGATGATAAGCAGTACTAAAACATAACTGGGTTCCAATAGCTTGAAACAATGATACCCAAAACTTTGAAGTAAACTTGGCATCACGATCGCTGACAATCCTCTTGGGTAAACCATGAATTCTAAAAACCTCCTTCACAAACAAATGAGCAATATCTAAAGCTGTAAAGGTTGTCTTGACTGGGATTAATTGAGCCACTTTAGTAAGCAAGTCGACTATGACCATGATTGAATCATAGCCAGCTTGAACAGAAGGAAACCCGGTGATAAATTCCATGCTAATACATTCCCATTTCATTTGGGGAATATCTAAAGGATGTAATTTACCTGGCATCTTTAGTCTTTCTGACTCAATCCTTTGACAAGACAAACACTGCTTGACATAGCGAAGAACATCACCCTTCATACCTTGCCAATAGTAACTTCTGCGAATTGCATTGATGGTTTTGGCATAACGTGGATGTCCTGAAGTTGGGCCATCATGTGCTTCATATAGGATAGCATTCCTTAGGGTAGAATCCTTAGGTATACATAGTCGATTCCTATAGTAAATTTTCCCATCTTCTAAGGAGTAATGTAGAGGTTTAGGCTGATTTGATGATACCCTCTCTTCACGTAGGATACTAGCAAGCATCTGGTAATCTGCATCTCTGACAGCAGCATCCGAGACCTTGTCTAAGATAGGGTTGTTAGCCATGGAAATTTCCCCCAGAAAAGCTTTACAGCTTAGGGCATCTGCCACAACATTATCCTTACCTGGTCTAAATTTAATATCAAAATCATATTCGTGCATGAGTTCTATCCATCTCCTCTGTCTCATGTTAAGGTTAGGTTGGGTAAAAATCCACTTAAGGCTCTTGTGATCTGTTACCAACTGGAATTTGCATCCCAATAGATAATGTCTCCATAGCTTGAGAGCATGAATAACTGCTAGCAATTCTAAATCATGTGTAGCATAATTCACTTCATGAATCCTAAGCTTTCGAGAAGTATAAGCTACAGGCCTTCCTTCTTGAGTAAGGACTCCTCCTAATGCAAGGTTACTAGCATCTGTGATCACCTCGAATTCTTGGGTGAAGTCTGGAAGTTTTAAGAGAGGTTCTGAAGCAAGATACTCCTTAAGCTGTTTGAAGCAAGATTCATGTTTTTCTTCCCAAAGTATCGTAGATCCTTTCTTTAGCAAGTCGGTTAGTGTTGCAGCTTTAAGAGCATAGTCCTTTACAAAGATCCTGTACCACCCTGTGATACCTAAGAACCCTCTGACTTCGGTTTGTGAAGTGGGTTGAGGCCATTCCACAATATCTTTGACTTTGTCAGGGTCAACAGAGACTCCTTTAGGTGAAATGATAAACCCTAAGTAACAGACCTTAGGGGTAAAGAAGGTACATTTGCTTTTCTTTGCATACGGCTTATTTTGGCGTAAAAGCTCTAACACTTTCCTAACATGTCCTTCATGCTCTTCCTCTGATTTGGAATAAATTAAGATATCGTCAAAGAATACTAGGACAAAATCATCCAAGAATTCTCTAAAGATATCATGAATCAGGCGATTGAAAGTTGTAGGAGCATTCGTAAGTCCGAAAGCCATCACTGTAAATTCGTAATGACCATAACGAGTGTTGAAAGCTGTTTTAAAGATATCAGCCTCCTGGATTCCAATTTGATGATAGCCAGATCGAAGATCGATCTTTGTGAATATTTTTGCTCCATGTAATTTGTCCAGCATCTCATCAATACGAGGAATTGGATATTTATTCTTGATGGTAACCTGATTTAAGCCCCTATAATCTATGCAAAGTCGAAGAGGGCCATCCTTTTTCTTTTGGAAGAGAACAGGTGCACCCCATGGAGATGTACTAGGTCGGATAAACCCTTGCTCAATCAACTGCTTGAGCTGCTCCTTGAGTTCTATAGCCTCTGGAAGTGACATCTTGTACGGCGCTCTTGAGACTGGTTCACTACCTGGAAAATTTTTGATTTCATGGTCTACCTCCCTAGGTGGTGGTAGTTCAGAAAGTTCAGTGGGGAAAACATCCAAAAATTCTTCTAGCCACATTGGTTCGGGTTGGAAGAAGATTTTTCTACTTTGTTTAGCTTGACTACAAAAATTTGTTGACCCTTGCGTAACCCTTTCAAAAGATGATTAGCTTTGACTAAGTAAGCTTTTGGTCGTCCATTATGGCCTTGAATAGTGACTTCTTGACCTTGGTTGTCCACAAAAGTAACACTTCCTTGGGCACAATGGATATTGGCATTATGACTAGTTAACCAATCCATTCCAAGAATTCCGTCATAGATTCCTATGGGTAAGGTTCGAAAAGTAGCAGAAGTAGAGTATTCTCTCAACTTGAAATCTATTTTTCCCACCTTGTACTGAGATAACACCTCCTTTCCATTGGCTAGTTAACCTCTCATCTTTCTTGTAGGGTGTTGATTAAGTCCTAACCTCCTTAAACATTTAGGTGACAAGAAAGAATGAGTATTGCCACAATCAATAAGAAGCTCAAATTTTTCACCTTGGTGATTTGCAGGTGTTTGAATGACAGCATATTGTTGTCTTGCTCATGGGTTATCAATTACAGCATGTAGAGTTGCTCTTTCCTCTTGTTCTTCTCCCAATGTTGGTTCTCCTATGATAGCATTGACTCTGGCAGCCATTCCGCGCCCTCGACCTCGTCCTCCATTTCTTCCTCCACGATTTATTATTTGGCCTCGTCCTCTAGCTCGATTAGGTGTATTTGTTGCGGAGACTCGCCTAGGACATACATTCTTGAAATGTCCTAGCTCGTTGCATTCATAGCATCTAAGATCTGCATTTTGAGCTCCATTTGCTGAACCTACAACTATTGTATGAGTTTGGTGAACTGGGTGAACTTGCCTTTGTTTCCACATCATAGGCCATCCTCTCCTTCCAGCATTCCTTAAATTTCCATTTCGTACCCTTGAGAGTTTGACATCTCTTTAGCTAAGGGTTTAGCTCTTAAAAGAGCATCTTGCAAATTTACAGGCCTCATGGCTTCTAGACGTGTATTTAAAGGAGCATTTAGCCCTTGGCACAAACGGGCTACTTGTTGATCTGCGGTCATTGGCAGAGCATAGCGCCTAAGAGTTACAAATTTGGAGTAGTATTCTTCCACTGTAAGATGAAACTGACGTAAGTTGAAGAATTCATTCATCTTAAGGGATTCGTGTGCACGTGGAAGATAACGTCCTTTGACAGCATACTTAATATCTTCCCAATTTTGAGTGTTTTGAGCTACTTGATTATCTTTGCAGTGTTGTTTTCACCAAAGCTTGGCATCCCCCGTGAGACGAAACATAGCCAACATTGCTTGGTTATCGGGAGTAGTACAAGCAGAGCAGCAAAATAATCCTCCATCTCTTTGAGCCACACTTCTGCATCGCGCTCAACTAGGGCTCCTTCCCCTTTGAAAGAGGGAAGTTTAGCTTGCTTGAGAAGTAGCTTTTTCTCTTGAAGAGATGTGTACACCGCACTCTGTACCATATAGATTAAGTGAAACTTTATTGGATACTCTAACTTTAATCCACTTTAACGCAAAACTTGATCAGACAATAATACAAACAAAAGATAATATTAATCCAAACTTTCTTTATATACACATTATTTGCTACCAAGTTTGGTAGTCGTTAGGTACAAGGATTGTAATGTCTCTATATTTTGAGTTTAGTGACTACAAAAGGATAGGCTAAAGGATCAAAATAATAAGTTTCCTTTGACCCTTGAAAAGCTACGAGATACACATATGGGTCGAATCCTACCACCATGGATAACTTTTGTAACTTGGTTATAGACCCATTGAGTCTGAGATATCTTTTCCCCTCCCAAGGTAATGGTAGCATCCGGATTCTTAGTACCAATGAAAAGATAAACTTCGATGACTTTTAACTCCTCTGCCCATCGAAATTTCTTGAGATTGGTATCCATGCACCATATCTTGTCAGCATCGATGGTATAGATTCCTCCAGATGGACTCCAGTTGATGCCCATCCTCTATGCACCCTTGGGATAGGTGGTGCAAACACCCTATCCAAAATCATCATCACCCTTTTTCGAAACTGATAATTTGGTGATTGGCATGCATTTTCAAACATGATGGTAAACACCTGGAATTTCTAGTAGGCTGAATGAACATTTTCCTGTACCAGGAAAGTTCAGTCTTCAATACCATATAAAAACTCAAAAAAAAAAATCTAGGTTCTTCTATTATTTCAAACATTCGCATCCTTCAATATCCAAACATCAATCTAAAAGTCTCCCCAAGCTTTAACCTAGGCTCTGATACCAGTGTGAGGTCCCTGCCCCTTTATGAGAGGAGCGGAGTACCTTTGATAGGTCTCCAATCCTGAGAAGGAAAAGCCAACGGACAATATTGCCTTAGCTACTACGTAGCCACTGGCATGAACCGTTAGTGAAGGATTGGTCCTATCTCGCTATGGCGGAGAGTGACCACCATAACCCTATCTAAAAACTATCTATAATCAATTATACCTAAAAGTATAAATCTTAGAGTGACCAACCTGTGCGCTTTTTTCCCCATGTTTCAGAAGCACAGCCACCAAGGTTTGTCTCTTTTAAGATTTATGACTTAAAAAAATAATTTCTAGCATTGGAAAGTTACCCGACTCATCGGGTCCACCCGTCCATAGAATGATACCGTCGGGGTATCATTCTCCCACTTTCCACACCACACTCACCCTTCTTTTTTTATCTAATTACTACCACACTGTTTAAACATACATGTTCCTTTACTTTATTTATGATACTGGTTCGTTAAAACAACCCTTCAAACAGTATTACAAACAATAGTCAAACAAGAAGTCGTCCAATTTTAAACCAACAACCCTTGGATTAGGTTCACTCAAGAATCTCTACTGGCGCTATTATGTCCGATCGGTATATACATTATTTATAAAAACCCTTGTCCTCATGAGCGTCCCATACCGCTTGACAAGTACTCGTTGTGCTAATCTGGACGTACTCCCGTCACAGCAACAACGATGCCAATCTGGGTGTCATCCTCACGCCACGGCAAAACAAAACTGCAGTATCCAGCTGTGCTAATCTAGGTGTACTCCCACCACAGCATCAGCGGTGCCATCCTGGGCGTCATCTCACGCCTCGACAACTGCCACATAATACCAGCGCTAATAAGTAGAGAGACTTGAGAGAAACCATACCGAAGGTTTTGGACAAACATTCTTTCCTATAGCAACCAGTTTAACCAGACATTCTTTCCTACTTGTCAAACATATGCCGAGTTTCTTGGGGTGAAGCTCCGTGGTTTCGGTCCGTGTTTTCTTTTCATAAGGTAAATATTATATTTCTATGGTCTCGCATATGCAATGATGCATAACTTGAAACTGCAATACTAACCTGTACCATAGCTCCGATTAATCCGATTGGTGGAGACATAGCATGTTTCGCAGGAGTTCCACCGTTACTTGTACCAGCTTCATGATCATTAGCGCCTTGGGTTCGAGCACGCTTTGGAGCCATTTTTTTGTACTACACTTCTATTATACACTTAGAACTTTAAATTGGTCAATTTCTCTAGTAATCTCCTTGTTTCCAAAGAGAGTCTATAATTTGAACCCTCGCCAACTCGGATTCACACTTAGTGTTGTTGTTCTACATCTAATTTCTATACATCAAATATTTGCTAATCGTAATTAATCAAAAATTAAGTGTGTAAACTACGAGTGAAAGTTTAGGACTGCATTAATTTTATGCATGACATTTCTAATCCAATTCTAACTTCCATTTCTATACTTCAACTAAATCAATTTTTAGTATTATTCAAAATTCTACTTAATCTAATTGACAATAAAATTGTTATATGATAATTTCATCATGTATAATAAGAATATGATGAGTTCTCTTATGTATTAACTTTCAATTAACTATGCATAAGTTAATAGTGAAGATGTATTAACTAGCGAGAGTAGGTATACTTAGAGAGATTAGAGTAATAGAAAACATACACACATATCTTTTCTAAAGTTAATTGAATCTTACTAATCCATTAGAAGATTAGAGTAAAAAAGAACACACACACATCCTTTTCTAAAGCTAATTGAATCTCACCAATTTATTAGAGAGATTAGAGTAAGAGATAGCGCACACACACACACACACATATCCTTCTTAAAACTAATTGAATCTTACTAATCTATTAGAGAAATTAGAGTAAGAGATAGCGCACACACACACACACACATATCCTTCTTAAAACTAATTGAATCTTACTAATCTATTAGGAAAATTAGAGTAAGAGATAGCACACACACACACATATATCCTTCTTAAAACTAATTGAATCTTACTAATCTATTAGAGAAATTAGAGTAAGAGATAGCACCACACACACATATCCTTCTTAAAACTAATTGAATCTTACTAATCTATTAGAGAGATTAGATTAAGAGATAGCACACACACACACATAGCTAATTGAATCTGACTAATCTATTAGAGAGATTAGAGTAAGAGACAGCACACATACATCATTCCTAAAGTTAATTGAATGCTTAATTAATACGCACCTTATTAGTCCACTAGAGTTTTTGCTCTCTTAGTGGTTTGTGAACGCCTTCTCTCTAAGTGAAGTGGCAGCACTTCGTGAGCGCTATAGACGCAATCTCTATGTCTAAAGTGTGAGCATGGATGCTCTATTTATAGCAGAAAAGAAAACGTCCAAATTTTTTTTCTCAAAAAAAAGTATTTTTTAAAAAAATTAAAAATATTTTTTTTCTCAAAAATCATACTCGCGTTTTTGGTACCCTTGTGGTACCCATCAGCTTGACGACTTTGTCATTATCATCAAATGATAAGGCCACACAGCCTCCCCTCATTAAGATTAGTCAAGACTAGCCTCTCCTTTTCATGTGACAGTGTGTCCCACTTTGTCCCCTCCTATGTGAGTCCAAGTGAGTCCATGTGCCTTCATTTGTCATCCCTGTGTATTCTTTTGTCTTTATAATTATTTTATTTATTTCCTTAAAGATACTTTACTTTACATTTTTAAGTTAAACTTTACAGTCTTATATTAACTCTACAGTAGTAAAAGAAAATTCTACAATCGGTAAATAAGTCTTGCAATAAGTTAGTTATTGATTCATATAGCTAAACATGTCAGAATTTTGTAGCGTAAATTTTAAATTCTAGGTTTTCTCAACCTACGATTCATAATTTGAACTCGAATATCTTAAATAATGAGTGATGGTTTAAAAAAATTCAAATGCGTAATAGAACTTGTGTGAAATTCGAAAGTAGAGACCTTACATATCACCTGTTGTTCATGTTCATGCTGAATTTTGACTGCCTTTGCTTTCCAATCTATTTGCACATTGTACTCTTTTTGCCAAGGTTGCCCCAACATCATTGGGTGCTGTGTGCTTTCAGCTGCCACCACATAGAATTTATGTGGATAAATATATTGATATATCTATACATGCAATATAGTCCATCCCAATGTTTTCAATGGGTGTGATGTGCTACTTTCCAGCACTTGAGGAGTAGGATGAAGTTGACCTGTGACTTTGAGATGTTGGTATAATCCGTAAGAGATCAAATTTGCTTGAGCCCCAGAATCAAGCAAGGTTGTTGATTCAACTTGATTGCTGCCCACTTTGATCGTAATTATTGGCTCCAATGTTTCTTCATCCAACTTCGTCAGTCGAATGGCATTGATTCGCAATGGTGGTCCATTTTGTTGTTGTTGTCGCAGAAGTCTTCTTTTTGCAATGCGCTCTTGTGCTTCTGCTTGAGCTTCCTCTCGTACTCTTCATTTTTCCTTCATTCTTTGTTTTCCTTGATGAATTTGTTGAAGCATCTCCTGTGTGAGTGGTAGATGATATCTCTTCAGTCTACATCCACTAATCCAGTTTGACATTTCTTCACCTACTAATGTAGCAAGCTTGACAGCTCCACTTTGTGATAGATCACTAATCACAAATGGTCCCATCCCTTGCTTTTTAAGTTTCTTGGCATGTTGCTTCAAGGTATAAACAAGTACGTAATCACCTGTTTTGAATTCTTTGGTAAGCACATGTTTGTCAAAAAGTTCTTTTTGTCTTCTCTTTTTAGCATAGATTGAAGCCACAGCTCATAAGCGGAGTTCATCTAGCTTTTCAAGATCATCTATTCTTGAAGAGAGTTCATGCCCTGTCCATTCTAAGCTTTTTGCTACTCGTAGAGTTGGAATTAAAAACTCTATGGGTAGTATAGCATTTAGGCCAAACACCATGTTGTATGGTGTTGTTCCGATTGATGTTTTGTAAGCTACCCTGTATGCCCATAGTGTTGAGTGTAGCTGTTGCTCCCAATCTATTCTTGAGTCTAACACTATTTTCGTGAGAACCGTGCATAGTGTTTTATTTGTGGCCTCAGCTTGCCCATTGGCCTGTGGATGGTATGGTGCAGATTTTCTATGTATGACCATGAATTCCTCTAGCAGATATTCAATGACTTCATTAAGAAAATGTGTCCCACAATCACTGACAATTTCTATTGGTAACCCGTAACATACAAAAACATTCTCATACAAAAATTGTGCAGTGGTGCGTGCATCAGCTTTTTGTGTTGCCTTGGCTTCGACCCATTTTGTGAGATAGTCCGTAGCCACAATGATATATTGGGTATGGGTGCGATATGCAGGGGGTGATATAGGTCCCACAAAATCAATGCCCCATTTTGCAAATGCTCTTGCTCCCATCATTGGTCGTAATGGCATCTCATCTCTTTTTATTGGCACCTTGGTGCGTTGACATGTGTCACAACGCTTTACAAACTCTTCAGCATCCATGTGCAATGTAGGCCACCAAATTCCTGCGGTTAAGACAATTTTTATCGTCTTATCGCCTGAAAAATGGCCTCCACTTATTCCGCCATGTGCATGTTCTAGAATCAGCAGGTATTCGCTTTCACTTGCACAGATTCTAAGTTGATTGTCCTTCCCCCGCTTATAGAGTTGGTTCCCAATTAACTGAAAGTCACGAGCTTCCAGCTCTATAGCTTTTTTCCGTGCTCTTGTGATGTTCTAAGGGAACGTCCTGGTGGTTAAGAAGTCAATGATATATTGACTCCATGCAGGTGCTATATTTACCTAAAACAAAGTTGCGTGATCCACAGGTCGTTTGGCACTACATATAGTACAATTGTGTCCGCATACATAGTTGGCCAATAAACCCCTAATTGTTTCGGTCTCTGGTGTGTCTTCACTGTTGAACAATGAAATGCACAACCCTGGACATGTGCCTCTTCAAGGTAGCACTCAAATTCTTCCGGATTTATACATAATCGTAGGATTAGGTCCGATCCAAGATGATACAGCCGTCCTGCTATCAACTGGAAGTTTTTTGTTTATCGAATTGTTTGTTGTTTGGATCTGCATTCCGTATTATCAAACCTACTTCCAAAGGAAAGAATGCTAACAATTTCCTGAGACCATTTGGGTACCATTTCAATATTGAAAAGATACGTATCTGGTATGTCATCATCTACTCCTTCAGGAGCTTCCCCGTTGTGTATCCTTGAAAGATGATCCACTCGTAGATGGGTTTTACCCTTTTTGACCACCACTGTGAAGTCAAATTCTAGCAATATAATAAACCATCGTACGATTATCCCTGTGTTGCAAGGTTTATTTACCACATACAAAAGAGCTTGATGATCTGTGAAGAACACAAATTTATTTGCAAGCAAATAATGCCAAAATTTCTTTACAGCATAAATCATTCCTAACCCTTCCCGCTCGATGGTTGTGTAGTTCTTTTCTGCATTGTTTAACTGTCGACTCGCATAGCAAACCGGAAAATCCATTGTTCCGTCTCCAGGTTGAGCCAGAATACTTCCAATGGCATATGCTGAAGCATCAATGTGCACATGGAATATCTTTTCCCAATGTGGTGCTTTTAGTACAGGTGCTGATATAAGGTTTTCCTTCAGCTTTTGGAATGAAGTTTCACACTCCTCGGTTCACTCAAAATTGACTAGCAAACGATACAGAGGTTGTACGATAACCACATACATGTATATGAATCTTCGATAATATCCGCAGTGTCCCATGAAGGATTGCACTTGTTTCTCATTAGTAGGCCTGGGTAGGTCTACAATGACTTTGACTTTGTCTAGGTCGGTGGTTATGCCATTTCGTGAGACAATGTGTCCTAAGATGCGGCCTTGCTTAACCATGAATACACACTTTTTCGGGTTAAGACAGATTCGATACGTCCTGAATTTTTCAAAGACCTTTTGCAAATGGTCGATATGCTCCTCTCGTAGAAGAGAGTGTACACAAAGATCGTCCATGTAAATTTCTAAGAATATTCTTAGGTATTCCTTGAATGCGTGAGTCATTAACCTTTGGAAAGTGGCTGGGGCATTAGTTAAGCCAAATGGCATAACTCGATACGCATAAATCCCCCATTCTGTGGCAAACACTGTTTTGTGTTGATCTTCCCTTGCTATTGCCAGTTGGTTGTATCCTGCAAACCCATCCAGAAAAGGAATAAGCCCGTTTCCTCGCCACTCGCTCAAGTACATGTTCTGTGATTGGTAAGGGATAATTATCCCTTATGGTTGCTGCATTTACCTTTTTGAGGTTTACACACACTCGCAGTTTTCCATTCTTTTTGGGAACTACCACAATGGGTGACACCCAATCTGTATGTTCAATCTCATAGATGAATTCAGCTTTCATCAGTTTATCAATCTCTTCTTTGATTCGTTTAGCAAATGTGTCATTATATGTATAAGGACGTTGTTTGCTAGGTTTTGCATCCGATTTCAAAGGAATTGTATGTTGGCATATCGATGGATCAACTCCTTTGAGGTCTTTATAGGACCAAGCGAACACATCTTTGCACTTCTTGAGAAGTTGTGTTAGCCATTCTTCTTCTTCAGACTTTAAATCGTTAGCTATATAGATCGGCTGAGGCTTTTCACGTGGTTCTGGGAGATCTATCTTTTTTGCATTTTCAGGCCCATCATAAGATTCTTGGTTGGTTCTTTCCCTGATTGGTGGTGTCATGATGATTTTTCTGTCCTGGATAGTAAATTTTCGATAGTGTGATGGTACATTCATGTTCCCCTTTTTTGACTCCCCTTTACTATCTTTCTAACTCCCCATCACTATCTTCTTCAGTAGTCCATATCTCACGTAAAGACCGTTTCAGTTCTTGGTATTTCTGTTTACGCTCCAATTTGGTACACTCTTGGTCTTTTGTTGTTTCTTTTTTTTATTTTTGAGATTTTTGTGATTTTGTTTCAATGTTAGCTTTTTGTAACTGTTTTATTTCCTCTCGCGTTCTTTCTTTTTGATTTTTTGAAAATCTTCCTGATATTTGATCTTTTACACAATCCTCTGCTTTTATAAGCATCAAATAGTGAGTTTTACCTTTAGTCCTGGGCATCAGGTTCTCTCTCGCTTTGTTTTCTGCTCGTTTCCTCCTATAGCGTTCCTGGCGTTTAGGGTGTTGATTAGCAAAATCATAAAACTTGATATTCTCGGTTTCATTTCCTCACTCGCTTGAGGTGTCTGAACGCTCATTATCTGCATCATCATTTACTTCCAAATGTTCAGAGGAGTTGTAAAACTCTTCTTGTTTTGGTGTTTCTACTGTCTCTTTTTCTGGTATAACGTTTACCATGTAATAGGGTAATACATCATAGCCATCCTTATCGCAAAATTTTGTTGTTGGACTGTCGATAATGGCACAAACATCCAATGTTGCTAGTATGTGTTCCCATTCGAGAGGTTCCAAGGCATCTTCAGGGAAAGGTTCCGGAATATGCTCTTTGTCCTCAATTTCTCTTTCTAAGACGCATTCCTCTCTTCTTAAGCTTCCACAATGTGAAGCTCCGCACATCCATAGCTCTTTTGGTTTCCCTAACCATGCTGGGATTTTTGATCCTGCTACTGTAGCTGAATCAAACTCTTCCACAGGTGTTTGGTTCACATCTTTGTAACTATGGTCTTTCACGTGGATTTTAATTGTTGTCTCGCCATGTCTGAGGTATATGTGGTCATAACCCCAATCTTGGACCATCTTCAATTGTCGCATGAATGGTCGTCCTAAGATGATCTCATAATTGTTCTTTTTGTCGAAATCGACTATTGCGAATGTATGCTCATACTCGATTCCACACGAAGTGACAATCACTTTTTCTAAGAGTCCTAATGGCTTCTCCATGAACCCATCTTCCAATTGCAGTTTCATTCTGGTAGCCCTCAAAGCTGGTTTTTCCCTTTTTTTTCAGATTTCCTTGGTGGCGATAGCAACCCCCGCTCCACTGTCAAGAATAGCTTTGGAAACTACTCCTTGGAATTCTACTGGTAGCGTGGTGTTTCCATCTTCTCCCTCGCAATATTCTCCAACCTTGTTCAATGGCACTGGCCTAGTGTTTAGTTGAGGCCTGTCCAACTCTCTGACCCCTTCGTGTAGCTTCAAGGTGGGGTCTTTTACTCCAAATTTTTCTAGGCATTTACCTATTGTGGTCCACATGTTTTGCCGTAACCTTAGGAGTTTTGCCAATGTGATTGTGCATGCCACCACAGTGAACAACAACTCAATCAATCCTTGCGAATCCATCACCTTGTTAGAAGAAAGTCTTTGAGATGGAATTGCTCTCACTTCCGATTTAGCTTCATACTCTCCTAGGTAAGAGAGTAAAGTTCTCAGTGAGTTTGGTTGGCTGTGCCCTGAACTAATTGATCCTTAGTCTCCCCCTTGTGAATGTATCTCAAAGTTCATTTGCGATCTTGCCTCAAATTCTTCAATAGGAGGTAAGATCACATTCTTTTCTTTTCTCGTGCTACTCATGTGGTTACTCATTCTATTAGCCTCGTTGGCCTCATGGATTTGCTTCCACAGATCGTCTAGACCGTTACAGTCCTTACCTATTTCTGCCAATATTTTAGGCCGGAACTCGTCACTTGTCCCATCTGTGGTATTTGGCACTATGATAGGCTCTCCTCTGAACTCATAGGCATTAGTGAGTCTTTCTTTCGTTTCTACATGTTTCTCTAAAGTTGGTTGGATAGGGGTTGGAGTTGGTGCCTCATGCCAATTCGCAGATTTACCCAGCAGGTCTTCCATCAATGATTGAGCTGTTTCGATCATCTTTTTACACATATCCAATCTCTATTTTTCTATTTCTGCATATGGATAAGTCATCCACCTTTGCTCCTGGGTTTGTTATTTTTTTTAAATCTAGCTTCATAAGCTTTTAGAAGTGCATCCAAATGCTCATTTACCTTGTCAGCTAGTACAGATCCTCCTGATCTCGCACTTTTGGGCTCTGCTATTTCCTTGGGTGCTATGGTTGCTGTGGTGTGTGAGCTTAAGCTAGCTAGATCCTCTAACCGCTCCAATCTATCCTTTGTATGTTTCAACTCCTCGGATAGAGCTGTTTGCTCTCGTTCCTTCCTGGCTTTCCTACGCGCCTTTCTAGCTTTCCAAGTGCTTCTTTGATTTCTCATTTCTGAACTTTGGGCATCGGTTTTTGGTTCTTCAACTATGGGTTCGTTCGTCCTTCTTTGAGCTTGGGTTCGTGTTACCACCTAAATAGGTATGATTGTTTCATTTTCCGATCCTCCACTGGAAGGTACTGTTTCTAACATGTTCAAGGTGGTTTTTGCTCCTTTGCTCGGGTTTTTGGGGCAATCGGGAATCAAATGAGTAATTCCACATTCTGGGCAATACGCATTGACTCTAATGATTTCATCATGAGGACAGTCTCTCAGCCAATGGTCTCCACCACACTTGTAGCAGGGTCCCGTAGGTTGTTGAGGTGCTCCTTGAGCTCCTCTTTGTTGGTAAGCATGTCTCTGTCCGCCCATGCCTCCATTGGCTATGAACATCAATGTTCGTTCATCTAAGCTGTATCTTCCTTCTCCTGCTGCCTGTGCAGCAGTTGGTGGTCCTGTATTTCCTATCATACTCCATGGTTCTGGTGTCGGGGGTTCTTCCGGTGGATAATAGATAGGGTTTGCTGCATATCCATTGGGATCTTCATAATATGCATGCATAGGCACCAAAGCCTTATCCTCTAATTCAGTTACTGTTGGTGTGTATCTCATACCAACTGGTCGTAATCCTGGTAGGGGTGGCTGTTGCCCCAACACCGGTTGTGGTCTTTCTACACCTACAGGTCCTGGTAGGTTGCTTGCTTGATATCTAGGCATCGGTGGAACTTGAGGAGAAGCTACCAGAGCTTGGGGAGTGTAAGGGTCTCTCTCTCACATGTCCCTTGTTATAATAACATTCATCGGTCCCATGGTTTGTCAATTTTTGTTCAATAGCACACCACTTGGGTTGTTTAGCCTGGGGTTTGGCGTATAAGTTGATCTTTTTTAGCACTTCATCTACGAGATCCTCCTGGTTTACAGCCACTTCTCCTTTCGGTGCTGTCTTAGAAGACTTGCTTCCACTTTGTTGTGAAGACGAATCGTCATCAAGGTCTTTGAACTCCCCCTCTTTGTAGACCGCACAATTGTCCACTAGGTAAAGAGCTTCCTTGGTCAACTCATTCAACGTCGTGCTCCTCTTCATATGTAAGTCTTTCTGGAGATCTGCATTCCTTAGTCCTTGGATGAATATCAGCATAAGTCTGGACTGAGTTGGCAGTTCTTCAACAGGACAGAACTTGACATATCTTTTTAGTCTTAGGGCTGCCTTTCGTACAGATTTTCCATCTTTCTGTTTGAATTTATGGATCTGTGAGACGGTATTATGAGCTATTCCCCTTTGTGATAATTCCTCGATAAACTCGTCAAACACTTCCTCCATAGACTCAAAGTCTCTACGCTCTACAGAGTTAAACCAAGTGGCAGCATCATCCTCTAGAGTTAGATCAAACCCTGCAAATTGGGTAGGAAAGTCTAACACCTCTTCGGCTCTTATTACACGCACAAAGGCTGCTACATGATCTCTTGGGTCTCTGCTTCCTATGTATTTCTTGTTTACCCATTTTTGCACTTGAGAAGGTCTAATTCTTCGATGGTCTACAAACCTCATTATTGGATCTCCCCGTCCTAACCGATATACCTCCTCAGGCCTTCTGTAATAGGTTGGTTCCTCTCCCAGTGGTGCTCCTAAGCCATAATTTCTAACGGTTCTCGCTGGAGGTGGTTCTTCTCTTCGAACTCATTCTATGGGTGGTCCTCCAGGCTCTGTTGGCCCTTGAGTCTTTGGCTTACTCTCTCATTATACCTTGAATGGAGTGGTGGTTCTTGCAAATCCCTTAGCCCTCGTGCGGCTTGATAACCATCTCGGTTTCGGTCTGGTTCCATTGTTGCACTCTGTCGAAGCCATGCCTGCAATGATGGCTGGTTTGCCGGTTGGTCTTGGCTGTTGAATGCTTGTGGTCGGGTGGAATGTGAGGTAGCGTCATACTCATCTGAAAAAGGATTCGTTAACTTGCTTGGGGTGTAGGTGGCTCTTGTCACTTCCTCACGGGCATATGCTGATGCTCCTGGCTCTGTTGCTCTCTCTACCTCCTCTGGGAGAATACGCTGGTATTCTCGCCCGTATCTATCAACAAAAACTATACCCTTCCCCGTAGCAGTTTCATAAGAGAATAAGTAAAGAACCTTGTCTTTGCTTAATTCGTTTACATATGGTTCTTTGCTACGAAAGTACGAGACTATACCCTCACTCTCATGTTTGTAGATTCCCACGTTCTCGTTATAAGTTAGAACCCTGGTTGTTTTCTTATCATACATAAAAATAGCTCCAGGCCGATCAATGTTTGGTGGCGGTTCTTGAGTTTCTGAAACCATTTTCCCTTTCGCCACGTTATCTCCATATCTGTTGTAATCTTCAGGGTTACTAACTATTAGATAGTGGTTCCCCTTTTCATCTCGGAATCTATCTCCATCATCATATACTCGGATTATCTCCAATCTTTGGGCTGGTCTCTCTTCGATACAAATGCACTTGCGTCCTCGATAGTCAGAATAGACTAGGGCTCCTCTCGAGTTTGTTCCCTCTAAGAAGATCACCGTGAGCTTGGAATCATTCAAAGGATTTTGGGAGGTGCTTCCTCCTCGCATAGGTCCATCATAGGTGAAACCTCCTAGCTGTTGACTACCCATCATGAAGAAAGATTTGTCTGACGAAGTGTCGGTATCACTACCTTCCTCAATAATCGGTGCTAGCGGATCTAGCCTTGGCGAGTTACACTCTCTTCGGTGGACACTAAGCTACCTTGGTCACCTGCCACCTTCTGGTCTCTAACAATGTATCTTCCTGATCTTAAATTCATCAAACTTATCAATGCAATTTATCACAAATCCAACCACTCACCTGGCAAATGGTCAGTTTCTGCACAACTTCTTGCTTTGTTGCTGAATATACCTGTACACAAGCGTTTTAATTTCGGCAATTGAATTAAAGGAATTATCTGCTAGAGTTTATCTTAGTAATGACTTGTACAACTGGAGAGTTAATCTCAACCACTACTGTATTTTATACATTGCTGATGTTCTAGATTAGGTTTGCTAATCTGAAACTGTACTTCCCTAGGATGTTGGTCAATTTACGCGAAAAAGTCTGAATTCAGTGTTTGCTTCGTCAAATGGGCAAACAAGGTCCAAATTCACTTCTGAAAGAAGTTCTGGAACCCTTAAGCCAAATGGAATCTCACTGTCTATGCCAGGTCAAATTTTCTTTGTAGTATGCCCCAATAGACATCCTACACGTAGGATGTCTCCTGCTGTGTTTTGCCTGGATTTTTGCACTGTGGTTTCCCCTTGTTGTGTTGAGCCTACAGCTGTTTTTACTTTTTGATTTGGACACCTATTAGCTGGTCAATGAATCAGAAATCTGTTCCGACAGCCTGTTGCTAATATTGATTAGTCTAATCAACTCCAATTTGAATCAAAATTGACTAGGAGGCTTGCCTTAGGCTATACAACACCTGGCTATGCTCACTGTCAAAGTCTGGCTTCAATTTCTTGCTTTAGACATCCTACACGTAGGATGTCTTTTTCATCAGAATGGCTTCAAACTCAAAGCCCAGGCTCCCCTTGAGTTGCTGATCACTTTGGTATACTCAAAATTTGGTTTGGAGTCCAAAATCACTCAGAAGACATCCTACGCGTAGGATGTCTTTTTGGCCTGTTTGACCCCAGACTTGTCCCACAGCTTCCCCTTGATGTCAGTAACCCAGTGGTATGCTTAGATTTTGGTTTGGATTTCAAAAGTCCCAAATTTCAGCTGTTCTTGCCTTTTTCAGTCAAAAGTGCTAAAGTCCGCTTTAAACCCAATTTTCTCACCCAAATGAGGTGAAACCCCTTTCAGTCACTCAATATATCATGCAAGACATGCTCATGCATCCATCTTATGGTTTTGGTCTCAAAATAATGTTTTGGCACTATTTGGGTAGGATGTCTGGCAATTTCAGTCTATCTGGCCTTATCCTGTCAAGATATGACCAAATTTCGACTTTCCAGTTGAAATTAGGGTAAACCCTACCTTCTGAACACACTGGTCAACTCAAAATCCCAAAATTCCTCCTAGATTAGCATGTAGACATCCTACACGTAGGATGTCTCCTGGCTTAAAATTAAATTTTTTTCTGACAGAAATGCTTCTGATGCTCTGTAGATCTATCAGAAACCCTCACAGTAACTTTTGGACTTCAATTAGGCTTTAAAACACACTTTTGCGTCTTTTTGCGTCTTTTACAAACTTGTGATGACTTTACCAAGCAAGTGTACATGCATGAAATGCTTTGGATCTTGAATCATGATGTCCTACTTACTCTACTCCTACTTATCATGTGAAATGGTGTTAATGGTGTTTTTGGTTGCTTTTTGGCCTCTCCGGACTCTCAAGCTCTCCTCTCACCACTTCTACCACCCCAACTCCTACTCTAGAACTCGACTACTACCTAAAACTACCTTGGTCTACCTAATCTACCTAAGTAGAAGGATCTAGGCCAGACACACGCTTCCTAGACTCCCTCTAAGACCTAGAGAGTCCTCCACCCTCTAATCCTATCTAGATGTAATGCGAAACTCTTGGCAAGCCAAAAATCCCAATCCTCAAGGATTAGTCTCGGTCACCTACCTAAGGTTTTCGTCCCCGACAGCGGCGTCAATGTTGGACGGATACGCCGCGACGAACGTCAGCACAGCGAGAACACACCTAACATGTAATGTCAGCTAAGGACGAAGCTCGACCCGCATGCACGTGGAAGCAAGCATAAGGTGTCAACCTACACTCGACCGACTCCTAACTAATTCCTACAGAGGTCTCTACCAATTGTCTAAGTCACAGCCTTCAAGAGTACATAAGAGGAAACTTCCTACAACGCTTTCTAGAGTCGAACACCCATCAAACAATCTCGAAACACCATAGAACTTGAAGGAGACCCTGCTAATACCAATAGGTCGCTCTCCCTAAGGTCTATGAACCAAAATCCCGATCCAAAACACCTGGTACAGAAACACGTAGGATGTCTGGCCGAAATCTGCAGGTCTTCGTTTCCGAAATCTAAAGTGCCTAATGTGTAGTTCTACTCAATGTGAATGTGTGGATATGCTGCAATGCAAAATCGGACAACGTATGCTCACCCAAACACCCGATGAAGCTCGTAGAAGGAACTCGCAAAACCGGACCGTACGCGCGCAATGTAGGGATCGGCGCGTATCTCTCATCGGGGGCAACACGCTGCACTTCTCCGCACTCAATTCCGACCACCTGAGCACGCATAGCGTCAAGATGAAGCTCACACTCTCTCTCTCTCGTACTCAATACGCTCACTCACAGACTTCAAAACTTGTTTTAAAAATGACAAAAGGTTTTTTCATTAAGGTCAAAAAGTGGTATATATACCTCACAATTCTCAAACCCTAAAGTTCCAAAATCAACCATCTACTCGATCTAACTATCAAAACTGGGATACAATCTGGAAACTTCTGTAAGTCCCAATATTTACAAGGTGATAATTCAGGTTTTCCTCAATGAATGAATAGTTACAAAATAATAATCCTCTGAATAGTTAGATGCCGTGGGGTGTGTCCAGCTTCTAACAACCTCCTCTTCTCAATAAAGATGGGGTGCTAGCCTCTTCCAACAAGGACAATATGGAAATCGCCAAGACCTTTTTTCCAATATATTCTCCTAACTCCCTGTGAGAAGTAATAAAATTACTAGATCCAGGGGAGGGCAAGGATAGCATCTATTAGAAAGAAAACAGTGCCCTCACACCTGGATCAGTTGCTAGACCTCCCTCTCACTGAAAGGGAGTTAAGAGAATCTATTAGCAAAAGTACTGGACTACATGGCATACCTAATGAGTTTTATTGTTTGTATCAAGATTTCTTGGCCCCATACCTTATGCTGGTTTGGCAAGAAACCTTGGGTTCAAGAGCTCTCTCTCCCTCAATTAATGCAGGAGTGGTAAAACTTATACATAACAAGGGCTCAAGAGAGGATTTGTCTAATTGGAAGCCAATCACATGTCTGAATTTTGTATACAAGATATTGCCCTCACCCTAGCTAGAAGGCCCAGTCCCTTAATGAATCAATTAATTCTTAAAGAACAAAAAGGCTTCATAAAGGGAAGGTTTATCCTAGATGCTATCATCTCACTCTAGGAAAGAATGGAATATGTAGAGGAATCAGAGCAAGACTTTAAAATAGACTTTGACAAGGGTTATGACAAGATTGAATGGGAGTTCATTCTTCAAAGTCTGCAGGACATGGGATTGGGAAAAGTCTTTATAAGATTTGTGCACATTCTATTTTGTAATGCTGCTACCAAGATTCCTATCAATGGCACTCTTATTGAGGCTATACCTTTACATAAATCCATTAGACATGGATGCCCTTTGTCACCTTTGTTGTATGCTATATTGTCTGATGCCCTTGGCTAGTTGGCTAAGGATCTGTTGCAACAAGGTAAAATGAAATCTATCAAGGTTGAAGACTCTGAGGACTAGCTGTGTCTACAACAATTTGCAGATGACAATAATGCCCTAGTGAGGAATGATGACCAATCGATGAAGCATTTTTGGCAATGTATTGAAGTCTTCTATCTGGCAAGTGGATCCATAATCAATCACTCCAAAACAGGTTTTAAAGTCTCCAAAGATTGCATGTTCTTCAATCATCACTCAAGCTGGATAAAAAAACTTGTAGATGGGCAAATTTTTAGGCTTTTAGGTATGCCAATGGGTTTCAAGGTTTCTTTAAATCAAAGGTGGAACTAGATATTGGACAAGTTCAAAAGAAAGTTATTTACCTGGCAAAATCACCAGCCTAATTTTTCTGCTAGAATTTTTGTTCTTAACCATTACTTATTGTCTTCTCGAGTCTTTTTTCTGTCCTTTTGGAAACCTTCTCAATTTTAGCTCAATGAAGTCTTCTCACTAGCCATAAGGTTTTTATGGGGCAGTTCTGAAGAAATCAACAAAATACTTAAAGTTGCTTGGCAAACTTGCTGTGAATCCAAGGAGAATGGAGGTTTGTTTGGGGATCCTCAATCTCCAGAACCTATCAACCAAGTTGGCTAGTAAACGGATACTAAGATCTGTTCATTCTACTGATTTTTGGGCTACTCTGCTCAAGAGGAACGTCATCAAGTTCATCCTCAAGGACTACAAGGCTTGGACAAGGCTTTTCATGCAAGAAGTTTTCACCTCAATGCTAACTTTACCCTAAGGGTTCTGATCTATCTTGTAGATTTTGGAATGCGTGGATGTGCAAAAAATGGGAATGGTCTCCTTCTGATTAGTGGATCCTCTCATCAGGCTTCTGGTTACAGGATTCTATATGGTTTGGCAAGTTTAACTTGCCCCAAAGGATTCAACTCACTAGGAAAGGTCATAGAAACATAAAGCAGGTATCAAAACCTAGAAGGATGTATACAAGGATGGTGTCTGGGAAACACAGCAGGAACTGCTGCAACTATTTAACCTATCTCAAGGATGTACAACCCTGGTGCTGGGAAAAGTTTCAGATTTGCAAAGGTTTATGCAGAACCAGTGCCCTAGAACACTCCCCCCCCCCCCCCCCCCCCCCCCCCCCACTTTTAAGGTCTATTCAGCTGGCTAAGCTGAATAGGAAATGGGGGGTCTCATGGAACTCAAAGAAATGGTCTTACAAATTCAAGTGTATATGGGCCTATCCTTACCAAGTAAACATAGTTGTCTGATGTGGCTCATCTTGCATCAAAGCATTTGGTCTGTCTCCAAGGCAAAAAGAATAGGGGTATCTGATGGTATCTGCAGGAGGTGTAATGAACATGAAGAATCCCTCTGTCACCTTTTTGTCACTTGTAAACACAATTTGTTGTATAAGGAAGAGCTTCACAAGGCTTGCACTATGAAGGCTACTCCATTCTCTTGGAGGGCATTATCGATAGGGAAGTGCAGCTTTTGTGATATTCCTCTATGGACCTGTCTTAGGGGAGTTTGTCTTTGGCATGTATGGACAAAAAGGATAAGGCGACCGTTGGGCTCTCACTTTTCCCCTCACCAATGCCCCTTTCATTGAGCTTCCTCAACACAGTGAAGGAGATCAAGGGACACATCAAGGAAGCTCCACAGGTAGATGTCAAGGTGTTGCAAAGATCTCTCAGATGGCAACAATGGAGGAAATTTATCCTTTCCCTTTATGAGCCTTTTAGATTGTATGTAAACAAAAGATATTGTTCCCTCTTTTCTCCCTCTTCCTAATGTTCCCTGCATGCTCTCCTTTTTGGAGCCAGGACTACCCCTCTCCTGCCTTAGGTTCCTTTGTACTCTTCACTTTTCTCTAATTTAATTCAGTATTGTCCAAAAAAAAAGATGCATGTGCAGAATCGGCAATAGAGGCGGGGATTGAGAGCCCACATCAATGTGGCACTGTGGGCAACAAATTTACGAGTCATGACAATAAATCGTCAGCAACTATATAAAGGTGAGGCATCTGCGTAGTATTGTGAGCAGATGCACCCAAGGAAGGTGGGACCATGGGAGATTGGGTTATGTGTATAGAGAGAGTGAGTCGGTTGAGGCCGCTAAGTGGGGAAGCTACTTGCAGAGGTTCACATGTGCGCAATGACTAGTATCGATAGCTTTTGTGGGCAACTGAGAGAAAGTCAGAGAGAGAGAAGGTGTGTGGTGGTGCAGCACTACAAGAGGTAAAACTACGAGTGTGTGTGTTGCAATAAACAAAGGGCCAGATGGTGATCAAAGCGAGCCAATAAGAGATGACTCGGATGAGTGATTGAGCCAAGCAAGTCAAGGGAAGTGGGACAACCGTAGCAAATGTGTGTGTGAGTGTGTATAGAGAGAGTTCTGGCACAAATCTTGGAAGAAGAGTGTGTGTATAGTGTGTGAGTTGCAAGCCCAAGTGGGATACAAGCCCCAGGGCAGCGGGCAGGGGCAGCGGTTGTGCATGAGGATTGGTTGAGGCAAAAACAAGTGGTTTTGCAAGTTGTTGTTAACAGGCAAAAAATACAGTAGCTGTAGCAAGGGTCTTGCAATTGTGATTCATTGTCAATTGCAAAGGTGATCTTTAACCATATATGTGACGTGCACAGGAGGGTAGAAAAGTGATCACGTGAGAGACTGTTAGTCGACACTCGTTGATTGGGAGCGATGACCATTTTTTCTAGATTTTCATAAAGGGACTTTGCTCTGTGTAATGTATAATCATTACAGTGAATCAACTCACTTGGCTAGAAGGGTGGCGGGGTCTTGAATGAGCTGGCATGCCCACTTGCAAAATATCCCTTTGCATGCAGTCTACCTGCCGAGAAATTGTAGGGTAGGCACTAACTTAACGAGTAGTAGAAAAATAAGGGATAGTAGTGGAAACGGCCAAGGGTGAGTTGGAGCCTGGAATGCTAAAAGTGAGAGTATGTTTTTTCTCTTTTGAGCTAGGTACAATTGGGGGCAGGGGACTGCCGGCCCTTGCCCAAAGAAAGTCGTGCGGGTGTTCAGGCCAGCTAGGGATCATGTGCATGGGTGAATTTCTCTCCTTGTGCATGCCAAACCCAATGTTTTTTGAAGATTTTGAATGAGCTATACAGATTTCCTTGCAACATTCAATCATGTACACAAAAAATGTTTAAAACCTTCACAGTGTCTTTCAATGTTTCCTATTTCTCCGTTTATATACACACACATCACTCTTTGAAACCATGATGATATTTTGAAGTTGCTCATATTCTATAGGCCTAATCATCCAAACCTAATTAGGTCTATCATTATGGTTTGTGAGGCTACACACATTTGATTATGGCACTTGCAAATGCACAATGTAATGAATTTTGTTTACCATATCCACTCAATCCGGCATACTCCTCAATGGTAATACATAAAATCATCTTCAATTGTGTGCATTTGGGTCATCCACACTGACTTCCAAATGATGCACACACTGATCTTTAGGTCTTTTAATCGTCGCAATGGGTAACCAAGACCAATCATTCATACCCAACTTGGATACCGAATGCCATTAAGTAGGCACATGCACCCAAATGCCATTAAGTAGGCACAACTTGGATACCGAATGCCATTAAGTAGGCACATACACCCAAATTTAGACCAAAAATTTATGCAATCGATCGTCAATTTCACATTGAATTTTTCCAATTGCATACTTGATCAAGCATATGAATGCACATGCATGCTTAATTTCTCAAAAATTAACACTACTTTTTGACCCAATCAAGCAATGCACACACTAAAAATTTAAGCACAAAAGTTCAAATTTAGCTTAATTAGCAATGCAATTAAACTTTTCCCTAATGCTTGCACACACATTTGATACACATTTTACAATCAACAAGCATTTGGGTACCCTAATTGACCATCAATCATTAAATCAAGTGGTCTTCAATTGGACACACACACTCAATCTTTGCCCAATTTTTTGGAAGTTAGGCATATCCAATGATTGGATTAACCTAACATTCACATCAAATACATGATTTTATATTCACATAATCAATTCTTCAATTTCTATACATGCACACACAAGATTTAGGTGCACACACATTTGAATTTTATGGCAGTATTTTTTTCCTCTTTAGTGCATTACACACACACATTGATCTTTATGTACACGCATGAATTCTTGATGAGAATTAAGCATTATCTTGACACACACAAGGTTCATTAATCAAAATTGAACATTAATTTCATCCCAAGTGAATCAAAGGTGCAAAGTGTAAATAAATTGATTTACACACCTAATTTTAGCAAGAGATTAGCACACATTGAACCACATTAATCAATTAAGAATTGAAATGAGCAAGTGAGCGCACTTACATTGTAATTACACTCCAAGATATTCCTTTTCTCCACACAAAGGCTCATCATTGCACACACAAGTCTGTGCACCACTAAATCGGCTCCAAAATTGACCAATGTAGGTAAAATATCAAACACTCAAATCATCAAATTAGGCACAAGTTAGCAAATTCAACTTGATTAGAGTGACGATCCACCTCTTATAAGGGGATTAAACATACATTACACATCAAAGTTGAGTGGTTAGGTTAGCAAAATTAATCAAATGTTAGTAGAAATTAGTGATTGTTAGCATGGAATTAGTCAAAATTAGAATGAAGATGAAGCAAAATTAGTAATGGTTAGTATGAAATTAGTGAAATTAGGGGGTTTAATCCAAAAATCTTCATTCGTTGACCCTTGTGTGGACAACCTCATGCCCAATGGTTACCTCAACATTCAAAGCATGGGCCTTCTGGTTGAGCAGTTGATGGTGCCCCCACTGGCTATCCTATCCTAGACGGATATCCTCTACGTTTATAGTTCTGGTTTTCTATGAACATAAGCGTACTTTCATCCATTGTGAATTGATCTCTAGCAGTTTGAGCCACATAAGGAGGTTCAATAGCTTTATGAGTGCTATCCCAAATGGACTATCCTCATTAGCATAAGTTGCACCCTCAATTTCTCTCACATGGATTTTTGCATGTTCCTCATAGTAAACATTGGGTGTCATCATTGGCTAAATTATGAGTGACTTGACTGGTTGTGTGTACCGCATGATGGCCCTATTGTCATGAGGAAAAGGTGGTTGCTGGCCCAACACAGGTTGCAGTTTGTCTCCACCTTGCGCTACATTATTGGATCCAATCTGGTACCTCGAAGGTGGTGGCAATTGTTGCGCCACTAGAGGTCCATATGGCCTTTCCCTCACATAATTCCAAATATAAAAGCACTCATTAGTATCATGATCGGTGTATTTTTTCTCAATGGTACACCACTTCAATACTCTTGGAGCATTTGACAACTTGTGGCTGCTACGGTCTCATATTGGGATTTTGTTGTTGGTACGTTTGATTCATTTTGCGGACCACTTCGTCAATGACTTGATCCACGTTTTGTGTGATTGAAGTAGGAGCACTACATTTTGTAGTTGACTCGATGGTTGTAGAAGAGGCACTATTGGTGTTTGTTTCTACGTCCTCCGTTACCTCCCTGTACGTCTTATAGTTATTGATTAATACAATGCTTCCTTAGTGACTTGCTCAAATGAAGTGCATGCTTTCATGTGTAAGTCCTTTTTTAGAGTTTCATTTCTCAAGCCCTCTATAAAGAGAACTCATAAGCGTCATCCTGTGATAACTCTTGCACTGGACATCTTTCAATGTATTGCTAGAAGCAAAGCAAAGCTTCCTTTACCTTTTCATTCTCCTTCTGCTTAAAAGCATAGATTCAAAAAACCTTGTTGTGTTTGATTCCCCTCTTAGAGAGTTCCCCAAAAAATTCTCACAAGAGTTGATCAATATTTAGGAAATATTTATTGTTTAGTGGCTAGAACCAAGTCAACACCGCCCCTTCCAAGGTCAACCCAAAGCCTTCATATTGGGTATGAAAATCCAGGACTTGTTCCTGTTAGGAAATATGACGTAGCTAAATAGATATTTGAGTAGCTTACTTAATGGAGAGAGAGAAATTTTCACATGTGAGAGATTATAGAGTAGAGAAAGAGAGAGAGCACACACTATATACGTGGTTCACACAATGTGATCTACATCCACGGGAAAGCAGCCACTTAATGGCTTTAGTACTTCAAATAAGAAGTAGGTTACAAAGGGATTATACCCTTAATAGAGCTCCCACCTTGCTTCACTCTCACCACCTCACACCCACCTTGTTGCAAATGGCTTCCTTTTATAGGCCAAAAGGGTTGTCCTCTCTCATGAGAGGCAGCCGTGTGTAGCCGTCCTTGTGTAGACAAGTCCAAATTGGACCCCTAAATCCGCCCATGTGTGGTCGCCCTTGAGAAGACAAGTTCGAATTTGAAATCGGCCACCGGCCACCATTGACTAACCGGCCACCAGCCAACAGGCCAAACGACCGGCCGTTTTTTGACCACTTTCTGACCGTCGTCCGGCCATAATATTTCTGCAAAAAAGGAATATTTCGACGAGTGGTTTTTCTTTATGCATGATGGCTTCTTCTTATAATGGGGGCCTTACAAATGTACATTTTTTAAACAAAAAATTACAAGGGGTAAATCAAGCTCCATACTTAACAGTTAGACTTTCTTTAATATGGAAACATGTGCGTATGAATCTCTCGATCCACTAAATGTATACTTCTTTTGTACACATTTAGCCACTTGATAAGGTCTCATCTTTGAGTTTTTGATACCATTCTCATCATTCTAGGTTCTCCTACCATAACATCTCTCGTCTCATACCCACTAATAGGTGCTCTCGAGGAAATTCGGTCAGTTACCCTCTCCTTCGGTCTTGCATCTCTACTCTCAGTTCTGATATCACACACCCTTGTGCTGAAAATTGTGTCTGGAATATCACTCCCTCGATGCGTGGACATAGGAACCCTAGAACTCAAGGATCCCATCGGTCTCGGCTCAAATTGATGTGGTCAACTGAAAGAATCATCCACATGAATTCTCAAAGGACTCACTCTTGTAGTTTCAAGTCAAGTTGTTGTTACAAAAACAGAAGGTCTGTGCGTGCTAGGGGTGACATAGTACGAATGGAGTGGCCCTCCAAAATACGTATATCCTTCAAGCTCGTTGCGGCTCACCACCGAATATCCCTGACCATACTTGTCTAGCAAGATTATCTGTGTATCTCTTCCCACTTCATACACAAACACATATAAACATTTTTGTTCTTTTAACTCCCTTACATTGGGTTCATCACACCTGTAATAAAGCATTTTCTCTCCATTATCATACCTATATAAACCCACATGCATATTGTCTGTGTTGACATGAGTAGCCACATTTACTCGCATAAGCTTGGCATTATGAATGTTTAGCTTTGGTGGCTTCATTCCTCAGGTTGGACATCAACCTTCTCCTTTGTGCTTGTTAATCCCCACTCGTCTGCAATAAGGGGATTATGCACAACTAAATACATCTTTCCTTCCTCATCAAGGTATCAATCACCAATGTAATTTACTGGCACTATGAGCTTCAGGTCACTAGGTCTCTCTTCTATTTTAATGCAATAACGATCCATACCGTCGTCGTAGATTTTGGCACCCTGTTCATTATCAAACTCTTCCTGTAAGTGCAAAAGTTTCATGGTTGGTGTTGAATGTGATGGTCCCTCTCCTATTTTGGTTTCCTCCTTTAAACTCACACTTTTGGAAACCTTGACCATATAGGTATAAGACTCTCCAAAGAAGTATAGAAAAGACTTTCCTCCAAAATTGTCTTTAAGGCCGGTAAAGTTCCTTGGTTCACACTTTCCTTTGTAGAAATGTGACTTGACTGGTCTCTAGTAGTAGGGTCTCTATTCTGATAAAACTTGCCTGATTGCAAATACATCAAGAAAGTTACACTTGCATGACCTATTACTTTTTATGATGCATCCATCCCTCCGATCAATAGCAAATGGTGTTGGACTATGATTTCCACAACCTGTACAAAAATACCTTGGTGGCTATAACTTTAGAGCTGTTCAATTAGTCAAAATCTGCTCGAATCATATTTATTGCACTTTCGACACAAAATCCTATTTTACTTGTAATATGCACAAATTAAGTCCAAATTAAATTTTGAGAAGACCACTATGCTCCTAAGGCCTACTGCTAGCCTGGTATCTTTCAGAGTTCACTTTGTGACAGGGGGTCATGGATTGCGATCCATGTACCCCAGTGTCAGAATCTTTTGAAACTTGGCACACACATCTCTATCAGTCTCTTGCTCTTTGTTATGTGATTTGATTCCCCTTAGATCACCCAAAAGTCACTTTCTAGGTATGTTTGGTAGTTTTTAGCTTTGAATGACTCTTGCCCTGTTTTGACCCACTTCTTGGAGGTTTTTGGTACCCTTGCTTTTGGATAAGTTGTTTGTGTTGGTCTCTGCTACAAGGCTGTATGGTCTCTACTTAAAAATTTAGCGGGGAGACATTGATCACGATCCATGTTCCATTAAATTTGAACCCCAAACTTAATTGGGTGATTACGTGCACTCTATGGAGTCTACCCCACCACTTATTTTTGGATTTGAAAAACTTTTTCGTTATCAAAAACAAGTTTTTGTGTCTGTCTTGTGGGTTTTTTGACTTGCAATTGGTATTTTGGTGATTTGGCCAACTTTTTGTTGTTTTTTGCTATGATCCCCTTTACAAAAGTTGTCCCAACTAGTGTCAGCTACTCACTGCCCCAATCTCAACTCCAGATGTCTCTGGGGGTCATGGATCGCGATCCATGTTCCACCTCATCTGGACATGAAATTTGGTCAACTGTATGCATGTACCCTGTAGGTGTTAGATCTCCACTTATTTTTGAGTTTGGACACCAAAAAGTCAAAAAGGCCCAATCTTTGGTCTATTTCTAAGGTATTTGTGATTTTTGCCCAATTTCTTGATTTGGATAGATTTGACATGTCAATTTTCCACCAAAAGTATATGTCTAGTGATCCGGAACCTCATAAGATCTTTTGGTATAAGTTTCTACCCAAAATGACTCAGGGGGTCATGGATCACGATCCATGTTCCTACACATTCTAGCTTCAAACTTTCCAGGTCAGTTATCCCTTGCTTAGTTTACCCCTTTTTGCACTTATGTTTGGGTTTGTATTTGCTTTTGAGCTCTGACCATCAAATTTTCTAAATTTCAGAGTTTATAGTCTCGGCTACCAAAACAAGGTCTTGATAGTTTTTCCCCTGACCTTTTTTGCTCAATTTGATGGTTGTAAATGTTACTAAGCTACTCCTAAGTATTGAAGTGAATCCTATGACTAAAAAACCAACAATGGTGCAAAACTGGAAGAGATACAAAATATGGAACAGTACTTTCAAAGCATAGAAAAAGATGCAAAATGAAATGCTCTCAGATCTCACTCACAACTCCCAATACCTCTCAAGAATAGACCTAGCAAGTCCTCGAATCAAAGGTCTTTAAGTAAAAAGCTACGACTATGTCATTCACCACCTAAGGATCACTATCTTTGAAAATGACACAATGTTAGTGGATTTTCATGATCAGACATCTGTAGCATAGCTATCTGGCACAATCCTACCAAGTTTGGTTGCAATCGTATGAGGTACCAAAATCAGGATCCATCATGATCAAGGTCCTGAAAAATGCAACAAAACATACCAGAAAGGTCACCCTATGGTTGAAACATAAAAAAACAATCATTAACGCACTCAAAACATCCGATTTAGCTTGTTAACATGTACTCACAATTCATAACAGGATTGACAATGATTACACTTAAATGAAAGAGCATTAAACAAGGAACACAATGCAAGTTTCAGAATCAACATGTGATTACTAGAGCTCAAGATATGATGATTACAAAGCGCGTGAGAGTAGCCGCTCTCAGTCGTACACTCAAAACTCAAAACCTTGTGATAATGATTAGTCCTTTTTCCACTTACAAAAATGAGCTTTATACCTAAGGCTTCTTGGCCAATGGCCGGCTTTACAAGGCTCATACCCAATTATAAACTTTACAACTCAGATTTTGCATAGACAGACTCATCAAATATTTGATTAAGATCAAAGGCTCTCTCATAATTACAAGGATTTCCATAAAAATTATGATGGATATTCAAAATTTAAGGGCTCATGAAGAAGGGGCCGACTAGGAGGACTCCCACCTTGATTGACTGCCAACATCATATTGCTCACTATTATGGTTTCACTCAAAGTTAAGCTCCTTGCCATGGGTACTCTCTATGTAGTTTAGATATTACAAATGAGTATGCTTAATGGAGGTTATTTTGGCACCCTCCAAGAAAAGATCTCATGAGTAATTTGATACCCCATTTTTCAAGTGGGATCAATGGTTCCCAAGAGTTGGGGATGGTGGGATTGGTTCTCTACCATTTGCTTCAGAATGTAACCCAAAGTACACCAAGTGAACCCCATTAAAGCGAGTGTCCAATAAACTTAATATAAGCACCGTGTGAAACCCTTGTGAACACCTTATGAGCTGTGAAATACCACGTGAACACACTTATTCCCCGGTGAACACATTGATTGCAAAGTGAACACCATGTGCATACCATGCAAACTCCATCCCAACCTTTTCACCATTTGATCCTATCACTAACATCTCAACAAATGCATGATAGCTTAGTGATAGGTTAAGTGCCTTGTGAGTGCGATGTGGTGGGTTCAAGGCCCAAGGGCACAATTGATCGCCCATTTTCTTTTTTCCTCAAGATCAATCAAATGGTCCATATATGTTTGATGATTGTGCACCTTTGATCCCTCCTAAAGAAGTAATGCAACAAAAGGATGTTAGTTACAAAAAACATAAACACCTTGTAAAAAATGCAACGTTTTCTACCTTTTGGTCATCTTTTTTTTAGTTTGCTATAATGTCTCTTTTATATGTCTTTTTTTCATCGACTTTTTTTAAGCTTGGGGGCTGCATGAAGGACATTGTAAGAAAGTGCATCATAGTGGCATAGTCATTGGAATGGGGGAGACCTTTAGATGCTTCAAGTGCTCCATCTTACATTGGTCCCCTTGGCTTTCTAAGCTAGAAGGAGGATCCTTGAATAACTTTTGGAGGGAAGTTGCCAAAAAGGTGAATAAAAAAGGGGTCTCGAAGTTGGCACATTTTTGGGATGATGCACACTTCGGTTGGAAGGAGATGGACCTATTGGTGGTACAACATAGTTTGAATCCAAATGAAAGGCTATTGATCAATAGAGTCTCATAAGTTCTCTACAATTGTCCAATGCGAGTTGCCAGAACAGAGCTTGATTGGAAAGCTTGGCATTGGCCCAAACATAGAATTTTTGAACTTCCAAAAACAATGATAACATAGAACCAACTGATTTATAAAGTGGAATGATTTACTCCGCTCATCAAATTGTGGAGGGTGAATTGGTTAGAAGAGAAGTAACTAAAAAGTACAAACAACATTTGGGAACTTAAATGGCCAAGCTCAATGAAGATATTGGAAGGTGTCATGGGGGGCTATCCCTATTGGGAATAAGATTCTTGCCATAGACGATCTCTTGCATTTGTTGAAAGATTGCCCTTCCTTACGGTGACTTGTAGCTAATCTACAAATGGGTGCAAAGGATGTGGAAGGTACTCTTCTTTAGGAATGGCTTGGTCCTAGGAGGACCAATGCTATAGATGGCGTGACACTCATGTTGTTTTGCTTCTCTAAAGGGGAACTTGTTCTATGATGTAGGAAACCCTGGAGGCCAAGATGGGCAAAAGCAGGCACCGGCCATAGTTTGCATCCACTATTTTATTATTTTTCACACATGCAACAACGCTTCATCAGAGTGGGGATTGATAGTCCTCCATCCTTTTGTTGTGGGCATGAGATATGTCAACTATTTGTGTACGCCTCACAAGTTTGCTAACTAGAGAATCTCTACCTCAAACATATCGCATTTCAAAACGCGGTAGATTTGGTCATTCTACTTCCCTCATTATTAATGTTGAGATGTATTGATGCAAGAATTCTACGAATGCTTGTTTTGGGCAACTGCCATTTGCTAAAAAGTCATGCATCTTTTTGACCATCGTCTGGTAATTTCTAGAGCGGTCTCAATCTCAAGGTTTTAGATGGTTGCAAAGCTACAGAAGGCTTGGCCTGTGTGTGTGTGTGGATTGTCCCTACCACTCTTCGAAAAAAAACTGGTCTTTAGTATTCTTAGCCATTAAAATTCTAGAACCCTAGCTAGGGTGTGAGCTTTCCTTGAAGAAAACAAATAAATTTTTACAAGTTTGTGTTAAAATCGAGAAATCCTTCAAACTTTGACCAAAAAACCGAAAGAGTTTCAAGTGTGCCCTTTTTCTCCCTGTTTGGAAAAAGTTTTTGGTGAGCCTTGGTTCCTACCATGTTAGAAGTTGTCTTTTTCTTCTCCTCTCTCTCTCTCCCCCCCCCGAATTGTTGCTTCTTCTTCTTCTTCTCTCTCTCTCTCTCTATGGTGTGTGTGTGTGTGTGTGCGTACAACTTGTACCGTTTATATATAGAGAGAAAATAAAATTATAATTATAAGGAGAACCAAAGAAAACTCAAAGATCTTTCAAACAAGAGAGCAAATTTAAGAGACCTCAATAACCTAGCCAATGAGCGAGCAAGAGAGAGAGATAGAGAAAAGAGAGAAGAAGAAGAAGAATAAAGAGGAGAGAACTTTTAACCTAGTAGAGACAACCTAAGAGACCTCACAGATCCATGAGAGAGAGAGAGAGAGAGAGAGAGAGAGAGAGAGAGAGAGAGAGAGAGAGAGAGAGAGATAGAGATAGAGATAGATAGATAGAGAGAGAGAGAGAGACACACACACACACACAGAGGGAGAGAGAGAGAGATGTTAATATTGATAAAATTCGCAAAAAAGGGCATCTCTTATGTAGAGACTTTCATTAGGTGCCCACAACACGTCCAAGGAGAGCACACAAGAGAAACAATGCTCATAATGTGGCATGTATCATAAATTTCTTGGTTGAAGATGAAAAATCCCGATAGTAATTCAATTGTACCTTGATTTTCAAGGCAAAAAATTTGGCATTTAAGTTATAAACCGTAACAAATACCCTACATTTCAACATAATCCCGGCTGTCAGTCAACTAGTTTGCCTTTAAAAGGCAAGGCCAATAATTTTTTATTTATTTTTGCAATGTGCAAGACTCTATGTTAAGGCTATTGTTGGGGTAGAGGTGCTACACCTTTGCCCGCGGTCGAGTGTCCGACCGCCTGCCCACATGTGTACATGCCCTTATTCGTTATACATATATGAATAACGAGCACCTCACTCACTAGTTCCTGAGGTTGCTCCACCCACATCCTGTGTTCTCTCTCTCTCTCTCTCTCTCTCTCTCTCTCTCTCTCTGTGCGCACACGCACCGCATTCGCGCACTCACAATTGGTATAAGAGCTCATGGTGATCGCGGAGAGCATGATGGCGTTGAGAGCTTCGAGGCGATAACTCGCTCTCTCTCGGCATTGGAGAGATTAAGAAAGCTTGAAAGCTTTGTGAGAATGCGATGGGAGCTTGTGAGATCAGTTGAGAGTGATGTATGCTCTTGTGGAAGCTCAGAAAGGAGTGTGGAAGATTGTGTGTGCTGCCCTAAAAATTGAGTGTGCAGTAGCATTGTTTTCAGATTCAATTTTCTCCTTTTAGAATGTTGATCTGAGAATTCTGCCCAATGGTTGCCCACCTATTTCGACGCGGTCTACAACTTTGCAGAAGAAAGTTTTTGCAAATTCCTCACCGTTTTGCTGATATTCAGCTCAGACTGACTTTATACAGAAATTGCAGGTTTTCTGTTTTTCGCATAGTGTGCGAGTTTGATGCACTTTTGGAAGCACGGCAGGTGCTAGAAGTTAGGTGCATAAATTCTGAGCTGAAGATGCAATTTCAGCTTGTGTAGAGCTTGTGGTTTGATGGTTGTAGACTTGGACAAAGAGTCACGAAGGCGTTTACATACCATCGAAACGTTCTCTTGAGAGACACGATTTTTGGAGCACACAGGTGGAGCTTCTTTCACAGGTTTTCATAGGATACTTTGGCAACGATTTTGTGCTTGGATTCATGGTCTTTGCGGATGGTTTGCATATGGTGATGGCACATAGTTGGTGCCCATTGTACATGCATTTTGGTGAGCACTTTCAAGTGCGGGTGAGCTCTCTTGAGAGCATTGTTTTCGCAATGTACGTTGAGTGCGGATTACCATTGTATGTAAAAATGTGGAGCCATTTTGGCATTTCTACTCATTGGCATTGAGTAGCGTTATGGTTTACGGTAGAGATTATACCTTGAGTTTTTGCTCAGTTTTCAGGGGAAACTCTCTCGAATTTTTCTTAGATTCTCGCCATGGTTTATGCGTATTCGCAATTTACTCTCCGATGGTTTAGTGGTCAAGTTGATTCCCACTCTGGCAGTTATCTGCAATTTTTTGGCTTGCGGTTTGTGTCGAGTTTTGACTCATTTGCAAAGGAAACTCTGTCCGTTTTCCCCCGTCTTCTTGCCATAAAAGTTTGCAGTGCTATGCCATTTTGTATAGTAATTGATATATTCCCAATTTGATAGTGATCAAAGTGGGAATATATCAAGTATTTACTCTCACGTTGACACTTGGACACAGGTTTAGTGTTCTTGTATCCACTCTCGCAGGAGTGCATTTATGGTATGCTTGTAGTGGTTACATGTTTCCTTTGATTTTGCTTCATGTTCTCACATCAACTCATATTATGAGCGTGAGACTACATCATGAAGGTTATAGGTTTTCACTATTGAGCTATTGGTTGGTTTATGCTTGATTAGCGCAGTGGTCAAGTGATCTCCCACTTTTGACGTGTATGCATTGACATGATGTGTGGCACAATTGACTCTACAGTAACGACTCATGAGAGACGAAGGTCTCGATCTTGCTAATACTTGCGTTGTTGGCATTGTGCTCACACATGGCACATTAGGCGTTGTTGTTTCAGACGTATGAGATAGTAGCGGAGATGTATGCGAGATGCAGATACGGCTTTGACACATGTTAGAGAGGCAGTTCCAATGGCAGTCTATGCCAATGACGGTGATGTCACCCTTGCCTCCAATGTACCTCTTGTAAATTTGTTTATAGATAACACACTTTTTCCATAGTGGTTACTAGATAGCGATGTTGCTTTCCATGTTACATCGTATCGTGACTGGTTTAACACTTTTTCTAGTGGGAGACTTGGCTGTTTGCACTTGGCCGATGGTTCGACATGTGACATAGAGGGTGCATGAGACGTTTGTTTGTCTTTTCCCAGTGGTGCATCATACACGCTACAACATGTGCGCTATGTTCCTCAGCTGAGACATAGCTTGATCTCAGTGAGACAGTTGGCAACTTTTGGTTGTCAGGTACTACTTAGAGAGCAGTCTTTCCAGATGCATTGCGGTTCACTAGTGATTGTGAGAGGAGCCCGCAGCGGCCTGGTATATCCTATGCATGTGTTTGAGGTTCGAGACAACATAGTCTCGGTTTTGTTGCTGACATGCTTTGAGTGAGAGACCAGACGTGTCTCTTTCGCAGGTGAGCTCCACCATGCTCACGAGACAGAGCATTTCACTGTGCATGACGTGCCAATAGATTTTGTAGAGACAAAGATAGAGCGGCAGTGCTCTAGTGAGACATAGCAGGTGTTGTCAGACTTTGTGCAGGCAGAGGTAGAGTAGGTCTGCTCCCTAGAGACATAGACATAACTGATATATATGAAGTTCTTTGATATGCTCATGTTAGAGGCTGATGAGTTGGTACCGGGACACACACTTTTGCCTATGGGTGTGAGGGACATAGCTTCCCCAGTGTCGGTGTTGACACATCCATACATGATGGATAGTCTTAATGATGTAGTGATTGTAGATAGTGCAGGGGAGGCGAGTACAACCAGGTTTGTGTAGATTTTGTCAGCGTTTGGGTGTCTCATGTTCGACTTGTTAGTGTCAAGGCTCGATCTAGTAGCTGTCTGCAGTGGGAGCATTTGTAGCAACGATAGTCAATCGTACAGTGGCTGACGCTAGCATGACGCTTTCTAGAGCTTTGCAGACCATACAGAGTTATCTGCGGGATTTACATGCAAGCTATAGCGTGGGTAAACACACTCGCCTACTACCAGAGCCAATACGACTGTGTGTAGAGCGATAGAGTGAGCAAGTGGGCATAGGTTGAGAGAGTTTCTCACTTAGTTTCTTGTACATATTAGTAGTTTACCTAGTAGGTCTCACTTATCGACGCATCGCTTTTAAGTGGGAGATTGTTGAGGTAAATGCGCTACACCTTTGTCCGGGGCCAAACGTTCGGTGTCCGATCGCCTGCCCACATATGTACATGTCTTTATTCATTATACATATATGAATAAGGAGCACCTCACTCACTAATTCCTGAGGTTGCTTCACCCACATCCTGTGTTCTTGCTCTCTCTCCTCTTCTCACTCTCCACAAACGCACTGCATTCGCGCACTCACAACTATGAGTACACAAAGTTGTATGGCAAATAAACATCACTACAATGGCCTTGTCTTGTATCCACGGCTTGTTGGCCTTACTTTACAAGGACACTTTGCATCTTGAAAACAAAACTATACTTGGCATATATATCCATAAAAGAGTCCCACCTAAAACAACAATATGCTTCAAAAAACTCCGCCTCATAATCTCATCACAATTTTACTTTACCTTGTTGATGGACACAAGAAAATGTTTGTCATGATATTGGGTATTCTTCTGTTGTATGTGGTTAGCATTACAATCGGATAGCTGACGTGTAATGATCAATTGGTGTGGTCTTTATTTTTCACTAATAGTGAGTTGATGTTGGGTAGATTGGAATTCTCGAAACTGAAGAGAAGACGTTAGTCATATAACCAATAATGCTTATTGGTCATCTACTTTTTCAAAGTGTTGTAGTTAGTTTTCTAATAAGTCTATATGGTTCGTGTACAAATTTAGTGGGGAACTTTTATCTATGAAGGTTCACTCAATAAGTGATACGTACCACCCATGAACTCAAGTGTAAAGAAGGGTCTCTATTTAATCAATAAAAAAATTAAATATCTAATTCCATAAGAGGTACGCGGAAGTTAGCTGATACAACAAAATACCCAACTCCAAAAGAGGTGCATTGGGACGTGTGAGATGTCAAATTTTTCATTTCCCCTCTCTCAACGTATGATTTGGACTATGGAACTTTTGTGGTGTGTGACGGCGTGAGAGAGAGAGAGAGAGAGAGAGGGGGGCCAAAAAGTACGTGCGTGCGGCGTCTACTAACCATTTAGCTCGTGCCGCCAATACCAAATCTTTGGACTGCTATAGACTACTAGGCTAAAGGTTATAATTGCTCATTTGCCGTTTGTGGAGCGGCCTAGCTGCCTGCACATTCCTGAGGATGTGATTGGTTGTGGATGTTATGCTTTCTTCAGGGTTCAGAAGGGTGAGCCAGAGCCATGTTAATCTTCAGCAACCCATTTCTTTGGAGCCCCGCCTTCCTCTGAAAGCCCCAGTCCACTGTCGCTCTCACACATCTTTTGAAGATGAAGCCAACAAGGTCTTCCTGGGAAACGTCTTCTCCTTGAAACGTTGCTTTTCGCTCAGTGACATGCTTTCTTGCTGCCAGCTCTGCAATGTGTCAGACCCTATTCACTTGGACCTCCAAGAGGCCCATAGACATGGACTGCGTGCTTGCCGGGTGCCTGAATTGCTCTATGCCGGGCTCTTCCCTGCAATTATCGGCACACATTTTGTAAGTTGTCCAGTTTTTCGATAGGTACGCATGTACATTGTTATCTAGACACATTCAACTTTGAAACAAAAAGCAAGCGTTTTATGAGAGGGGAAAAAAGGAAGGTCATTTTGTCCTGTAGAGGCCAAATAAAATTGGGCTACGAGAGACAAGAAAGAAAGAAAGAAGGCTTTATCATCCTCTGCTAGAGGACAAAGTCGACCTATGAGAAAATCAATATACATGAGTATGTCCCTACGATCCTTAAAAATTCATTTCATTACAGGAATCTCGAGAGATGCGCCCTCTGCTATTACACAGCGGCGGCAGGAGCAGGGGCGCAGGACAACAGGAGAAGGGAGCTTTGACTGCGTAAGTATGCATCGACAGAGGGAATCCACGCCGCTGGATGAGGGGGTAAAGGACGGAAGATGTTTTTTTTATATATAAAAGGGGCTTAAGTTCTGACGTTGTGACCAGTTGGTCGAGTTGGTTAGCAAGATCGTCTGACTGCGAGTGCGAGCACCAGAGTTCAAATCAAGTCGTCATCTTGAATTTTGCTTATTGTGCGCCGTCTTGGGAGAAGAGAATGTTGACGAATCTCTGGAGATTCTATAACAATATAAATGAGAAGCTACCAGTATGTATGTAGTTAGGAGTGTGTCCTCGCTATCCAAAAAAAAAAGACAAAAGGTGCCAAATAAAAGCGATGTAAAACAGTGCGAGGTGGTACATACATGTGTGTGGAGGAGAATGATGAGGACGGGGTACGAAACTATATGGTCAAGTAGTGCAAGCATGATATTAATGTATCTTGCTAGCTCCATCCAGTATCGGATTGGGGATGTGGGATATCATGCATGGGTGGATAGGGATTGAGGATCCCATCACCACTTCTGTCTTATCCAGCTGATGTGGTGCTTGGATCTCTCAGCTAGCTGCTTGAGGCAGTGAAACAGCAGCAGACACACAATCGAACTTGAAAATTTTTACACTTTAGGTGAAAAGCGCACTCGAGACAAGACATGGTAGACCGCAGTTCTCTACCGAGATGCACTAGCTCCAAGTCAGGTGTCTCACACGGTGCTCCTTTTTATATTGATAGTCATAGAGTACAACTACCGAGGAGTTGTCAAAGGTGGCAGCGGAAGATGCAATGAAGACAAGAATTGGCTTGTGATTCGGTGGACACCTCGACTCCGATCTAGAACACCTGCAATGCCAAACACATGAACAAGGCACACCTGTGTAGAAGAGAGATCACTGAGATAGGAAGAGACAGGACGTCTGAGAGAGAGAGAGAGAGAGAGAGAGAGAGAGAGAGAGAGAGAGAGAGAGTCAGTTGTTTGTAGTTTTCTCATGTGTGTTGCTGTAGATCTTTGACTTGGAGTGTCCAAGTCTATCACACTTCTTCGTGCTTTTTGTGATCAAATGATTGAAGGCTTACCAGATGTTGGGAGTAAGCATGGGAAATGCTTCACTTACATTCATGGGAAGCAACATAGAGAGGTTCTTCAGAAGTACTTTATGCGCCGAGCTAACGCCGCTTTGGAGTTGGTCCACACCGACCTTTGTGGACCTATGCAGAATCCTTCCCTAGGTAGAGCTCTTTATTTCATGTTGCTAGTGAATGATTTCAACGGCTTTACTTGAGTATATTTTCTACAGCACAAGTCAAAGGCATGTGATTCTTTCAAGAATTGGCGTGCTCTTGTGGAGAAGGAGAGCAATGAAGTGTTGAAGACAATTCGATCAGACAAAGTGGGAGAGTAAAGCATTTATTTAGTTTTGTGCGGACCTTGGCATCAAGTGGGAGGTTGGGATTGCCGGATCGCCCTTAGAGAATGGAGTTGTGGAGTGAAAGAATAGGATAGTGGTTGAGATGGCGTTGACTACGCTTGAGCATTGAGATTTGCCAAAGTCATCATGGGCGGAAGGAGGCTTACTTTGGTAGAAAGCCCGATGTCTCTCATTTTCAGATATTTGGGAGCGACGTATACGTCCATGTATCGAAGGAGCGGAGGAAGTTTGACTTCAAGTCCAAAAGAATGTTTTTTGTCCGCTACAAGTCTTTTCGGGATATCGACTCTATAATCTAGTGAAGAAGGACGTTTGTCACATGACACATCCAACCCTATGTATCTGTGGATAAGCTACAGCATAACAGGGTTCAGTCAGTCCAGTCAATCTAGATTAGAAGTGATCTGGCACTTTTGTGAGTATATTCGTAGACCGTGCATGCCCAGTCACTTAGTATAGATGCATATCCTCTGGTTGCACACAGCATGATCATCAGTATTCCCATCAGAATCCATCAGATTCCATCAGGGGAATTTTTCAGTGCATTTAGCCTATTTTCCCTATTTTTGACATTTTTCACTTATTAATTTAAGTGACTTTCCAACAAAAGTAGGTAGGGCAATTTGGGTAAGAAAATATATAAGCAAACCAAAGCTAGCACTAAATGGCAGATGAGCAAGGAGAACAGCAGGCCATTGGCGACAGGTTCCCCCCTCTCTCAGCAAGACTCTTCAAGAACCTCTTGGTGTTTTTCCTCACCCAAGACCTAGCATTTTGCATCATCGCCAGCAGCCCCCTCCTGCCTTGGCGTTTTCAGCAGATACTTGACCGCAGCCCCCCCTTGCACCTAGCGTTTTTCATGATCGCGAGAAGGCCTTGTTCCCTGGCGTTTTCAGCATCAGATCGCAGCAGTACAACAGCGTTTTCAGCCATAGATCACAGCAGTCATCAGCGTTTTTATCAGGCTATTGCAGCGTTTTTCAGCAGCCCAAAACAGCCCCGAAAAATCAGCAAATCACCCGTAGCAGATTTCAGCAATTAGCGTTTTTGGACAGCAGTTAGAACCATCCCATTTCAGCCCTATTGTCGTCATCGCCATCCCGGTTGTCGTCGCCGACATAGCCTAGATCTGCATCAGTTTTATGCATCATCATTGTATCCGTTTGTGCAATTAATCGTAGACCACTCTCGCCAACGAGAGTGGGGCCTTCGGAGGAGGGTTTTACGATGTCTCTGGTGTCGTATCTCTCTTTCTCTATCTCTTAGTCTCATACACTTGCACGCACAGTGTCCACTCACTTTGTTCGTGATCATAGCACTCCTCGTTAAGAACGGAAGGCTCTCCCTTCCATAAGAACTAAAAGGAACCTCGAGCAAATATGGATCACTCATCTTGAGAAAGAACAACATTCATTCCGCTGCACCTTACATTGGTATCAGAGCTTTGACAGTGTTTTGTATCACTCAAGGAAAGAACCACAAGAATCACAAGAATTTTTTTTTGCTTGTTGTGGTCGCACGAATCCAAGTTCGCTTGGGCGTGTCGATTCCTAATCGTGTATTTGAAGAGTGACAGGAATCCCAGGAAAGAAGGACTTGTCCAGTCTCCCCATGTGTCTCTTTTCACTCATTGAGAGCGGACCATGCACTTAGTGGCCAGCCAATCGACGTGAGGTGGGAAAAAGCAACCTTGGTGCGAGCGCAAGGCCGCCAAGGGGTGCGCCCGCGGAAAGGAGTAGAACTCGGGTGAAGAGAAGATTCTTCTCAAACACGGTTTGCAAGCGAAAGAAAACCTCAAGAACCTCAAGAACCTCAAGACCCTCAGGAACTCAAGAACCTTAAGAACCCAAGAACCCAAGACCCTCAAGAACCCAAGTTCCTCGTGAACTTAAGAACCAAAGATCATAGTGCATGGTCGTCACCCGAAGCGGAATGGATACTTCGTATACAGGTGATGAGCGAGGCAACGAAGAGTTCTCCCCACCAAGATATTTTTTCGACCCTCCCCCTTCGCCATCTACGCAACGAGTTGTACCAACTTCTATGGAGGCGATGGTCAAGTCGATGTTGGACATGATGGCACAACAACAAGAAACAAATCGAGTTGCGTTGGCACAACTGGCAAGCAAAGCAGAACAACAGGAAGCTAAGGACCGCGAGCGCGACGAAAGAACCGAAAGAATTGCTGCACAACAAGAAGCAAATCGCATTGCTTTAGAATGCGAGCGCGACGGAAAGAAAGAAAAGAACAAAGAAAGGAGGAAGCGGTAGCACGAAGCGCTACCTTGGAGGCTGAGCGTGCCACTCAAAGAGTGGCCTTGGAGATCGAGTGAGAGGCTCAAAGAGAACTACGCACTCAAGAGTTGATTCGACAAGTACTTGCCTCGAAATCCGAACCTGCCAAAGATCGTGGGAGTTCCTCAAGTGGCGCAAGCCACGATGCGGATTCCAACTACCCAATCACAGAGAAGTTGATTTTCAGTAAGTATGATGGTAAGATGGATGCTACGGTTATTCATTCTTGGTTGCATCAATTTAATGCTTATTTTGCGACAACTAAGAAGACAGGAAATAGCAAAGTTTTGACGGCAGTCATGTACCTTGCCGGTGATGCCATTAATTGGTACCACGCATGGCAAGAGGCACAGTTAGCTGCGCACCTAGAGGAAGCCGACGAACTCACTCCCCTTTCCTTCAATTGGGTTGATTTCCAAGACAAGCTCAAGGCGCGGTTTATGCCACCTTAGTATCTCGCACGATTGAAGGATGATTGGCGCGCTCTCAAGCAAAATGGTATGCCAGTTATGTCTTTTTCTAATCGTGTTTTGCAGCTAGGTATCCAATTACGCAAGTCGGATGATGAACGCAAAGAGGCATTCCTTTATGGATTGGACGAGTATATCAAGTACGACGTCGAGGTGCTCGATTCAATCGATCTCAACAAGGCGGTAGCGATTGCTCTCGCACAGGAGATGAAGCACAACAAGGGAAAGCCTAAGAAGAACAAGACGTCCACAAGTACCTCGCAGATTTCTCAGAACCCTCAGAACGTTAAGAATGGTAACTCTTCTAACCAATCTTACAACAGTCTCTCAGAAAAGGATTCTTCCAATGAATCTAAGGGTAAGGCTAACACAATTGCTAAACCTAAGCTTACTCCAGATGAAAAGGTAGCACAAGGAATTGTAGGAGGATACATCACGTTGGAAGAGCAAAGCACTTATTCTAAGGAAGGTCGTTGTTTTCATTGTCACATTAAGGGTCACATAAAAAGAACATGTCCTAAGCTTGAATCGAATGAATCTAAAAAATCCACAGAACCCACTTCCTCTGTCCATGCAATTAATGATAACACGAGTGTGCCCCAAGTTTCTCATGACCCTCCCATTGATCATCTCTCATTGCTAATATGCAGGACAAGATTGAACGGATTTATGTGAAGGAGACTCTCTCAGTCTCTTTTTCTCCAAATCATGACACACAGGATTTGCATGATTGTGAGCAGCATGATGATTTGATTGACAATGATTAACATGATGATTTGGATGATAAAGACAAGCATGATGATTTGCATAATCAAGATGTGATTTCTCACGAGCATGATGATTTGCATGATCAAGATGTGATTTCTCACAAGCATGATGAGTTGCATGAAGAAGATGTGATTGTTCACAAGGATGATGTGTTAGTTGATGCTTTTTCTAGCGAAGCTAACCTCGTTGTAGATTCGATCAATCACGAAGAACCGATCTTGGCTTTCGAGCTTAGGTTCACAGAATCCTCATAGGAAGTATTATGTGTTCGCATGATTGATACGCACGCATTGTTCGAGTGTTTCATTCGTTATCGTTTCCTGTATTTTAGTCAGCATCTTTATGTGATGCCTTTTTCTAGGCATGACATATTGTACGTTGAGCACGTTTCTCTCATGGATGTGCACGAATATATGCGGATTTCTCATGAAAAGCTGAAAAGTATGTATGTAAGGAAGTCACATTCCCTGTCTCTTCCTTGGCATGACACGTTCGTAGAATGAGCACATGAAAGTATGAGCACTAAGCATGGGCATGTCCGTTGTGAATTGCCACAGTTGATTGCTGTAGATCATAAGAGAAAGATTCGATCTCATTGTTTGCGTGTATGTGGTGAACGCTTTGGCATTCCGTCTATTGGTTCATTTACATTGCATGCACAGTCTTTAGAGAAGACAAGATTTTTTCCACTCACTTTACATGGAATGGGTATGTTCATGGTTTTGTGTTGGAAATGGTTTCAGGAATTTTCAGCCATGGAGATTCTTGAAGAAGGACGAAGCACGACTCTAGACGAAGTTGAAGCATTGAAGGAGCCACAGAAGACTTTGTCGCTCGCGGCCCAAAGAAGCAAGCGTTGCAGACCTTTATGAAGTTCAAGTACCGCACGACCCACATATCAGAGTGGGCCAGCGAAGAGTCCCTTCTAGGATTCCGGATGCTATTGGCGATCTCCCTCGACGCCATACAGTTCGGTACCAGTACCTCACTTTGAAAAGGAGGGGATGTCACGTGACATATTCAACCCTGTGTCCGTGGACAAGCTACAACATAACAGGGTTCAGTCAGTCCAGTCAATCTAGATTAGAAGTGATCTGACACTTTTGTGAGTATATTCGTAGACCCTGCATGCTTAGTCACTTAGTATAGATGCATATCCTTTGGTTGCACACAGCATGATCATCAGTATTCCCATCAAAATCCATCAGATTCCATCAGGGGAAGATTCCATCAGGGGAATCTTTCAGTGCATTTAGCCTATTTTCCCTATTTTTGACATTTTTCACTTATTAATTTAAGTGACTTTCCAACAAAAGTAGGTAGGGCAATTTGGGTAAGAAAATATATAAGCAAACCAAAGTTAGCACTAAATGGCAGATGAGCAAGGAGAACAGCAGGCCATCGGCGACAGGTTCCCTCCTCTCTCAACAAGACTCTCCAAGAACCTCTTGGCGTTTTTCCTCACCCAAGACCTAGCGTTTTGCATCATCGCCAGCAGTCCCCTTCTGCCTTGGCGTTTTCAGCAGATACTTGACCGCAGCCCCTCCTTGCACCTAGCGTTTTTCATGATCGCGAGAAGGCCTTGTTCCCTGGCGTTATCAGCATCAAATCGCAGCAGTATAGTAGCGTTTTCAGCCATAGATCACAGCAGTCATCAACGTTTTTATCAGGCTACTGCAGCGTTTTTCAGCAGCCCAAAACAGCCCTGAAAAATCAGCAAATCACCCGCAACAGATTTCAGTAGTTAGCGTTTTTGGACAGCAGTTAGAACCATCCCATTTTCAGCCCTATTGTCGTCATCGCCATCCCGGTTGTCGACGCCGACATAGCCTAGATCTGCATTAGTTTTATGCATCATCATTGTACCCGTTTGTGCAATCAATCGTAGACCACTCTTGCCAACGAGAGTGGGGCCTTCGGAGGAGGGTTTTACGTCTCTGGTGTCGTATCTCTCTTCTCTCTATCTCTCAGTCTCATACACTTGCACGCACAGTGTCCACTCACTTTGTTCGTGATTATAGCACTCTCCATTAAGAACGGAAGGCTCTCCCTTCCATAAGAACTAAAAGGAACCTTGAGCAAATATGGATCACTCATCTTGAGAAAGAGCAACATTCATTCCGCTGCACCTTACAACGTTGTACTCAACTGTGATGTGGTCTTCGACGAGCATATTCCTCGAGAAGGGCTTCCGCTCCCAAGTTTTCCACGACAACCCCAAATTTGCCGATACTACGAGATCTTGATAGTGATGTTCCTCTTGAGGTCGATGAACCCTCTTCTCTTGTTCTTGTCCCTTAGGCCACGGAGGAGATTGCATCCATTCTAGATGATGTAAATTACTGGGGTTCTCACCATAGTGCTGAGGTAGAGCCAGATGTAACAGTAGTTCCCCCACGAAGAGTAAGTCAAAAAAGTTACTGAAGAGGCTATTGGAGACCTTGCGAGACACAACTACTTCAAATTTTTGAAGCGATACGACGCGACAATCTCAACGACTTCAGATTGCTAGGACTTTATTACAAGTGAACTGTGCTTTGATGTCTACAGTGATTGAGATCCTTTGACAGTTGAGGAGACACTTTCACAACTGAAGTGGAAGTTGGCCATGCAGAAAGAGCTTGATTCCATTAAGAAGAACAACGCTTAGGAGTTGGTTCCGCGGCCTACTAAGTAGAAGGTGATTGGTGTCAAATAGGTCTACAAGACCAAGTAAAAATCTGATGGTTCTTATTTAAGCACAAGGCACAACTTGTTGCCAAGGGATTTTCTGAAAGAGATGGTCTAGCATAGATACACGAGATGGCCATTTTGAGGTCTCCATTCCCTGTTCCCATTCTAGGTTCCCGTTTCGAATTCCCTTTTCGTGATCCAGAATCGAGTATGTGTAACAGGGAATGGCATTTCATGCTCGTTGCGGTTCTGTGTTCCCCGTTCTTGGTAACTATGTGGTATGGACTATGACGAGACCTCTGCTTCGACTGTGAGATTGGCGACCATACAAACAATTTTTGCCTTTGTTGCCTTTTTGGGGTGGCTCGTTTACCAGATGGATGTAGTGTCGGCTTTTCTCAACGGCGACTTGCAGGAGGAGGTTTATGTAAAGTAACCTCTAGGGTTCTTGGATTCAGATTTCAATGACATGGTTTGCAGGATGGCCTGAAGCAAGCGTCTCGAGGGTGGTACTAGAAGGTAGACTCTGCCTTCTTATGACGTTCTTCTGCAGACCCAGATTTGTATATTTACAGCGAGGCAGGATTGGTGACTCTTATCATCCTCTATGTGGACGATCTTGTGATTGCAAGTAGCCATGGTGAGTACATCCATAGTACTATGGAGACCTAGGCTAAGGAGTTTGAGATGACAAATCTGGGCTTGCTTTATTACTTTCTAGGATTGGAGGTATGGCACATAGATGGGGGTATCTTCTCTCTCAACAATGCTATGTTAGAAGCATTTGGTACGACTGAGTGCAAACCCATCTCATTCCCTATGGATTCCAATCGAAAGCTGTCACAGTATGACCGCTTAGATGTAGCAAGTGCTACAAAGTATCGGAAGCTGGTTGGTTCTCTTATTTGGGTACTCAACACCCGGTTTGATGTAAGTTTCTCGGTGGGACTTCTCAGCTCTTTCATGCAGAGACCTACCGAGCCACATATGGAGTAGGCTCTTTGGACTTTGCGGCATTTAAAGGCGGCCAAATCATTAGGCATTTTCTATGTGGGTGGAGGTACGGACTCCAAGATCATTCTTAAGGATGGAGTGATTTAGATTGGGGTGGAGATCCAGATAGACAACGATCGACTATAGGTCACACCTTTCTTTTGGCTTAGGAGCAATAAGAAACAACCTACAGTTGCCTTATCATCCACAGAGGCGGAATATAGGGTTGTTTGCAATGCTATATGTGAGTCAATGTGGTTATGGAGGCGACTTTCAGAGGTTGGGTTGCCACAACAAACAACCACGATCTACTTTGACAACCAGAGTTCTATAGCCATTGTGAAGAACCCAATTTTTCATGCCCGAACCAAGCAATAGAGACAGATTCCAATGGTGGCTCTAGTATCTGCCAGGAGCAGATTAGGAAGTGAGGACTGTTTTGTGATTGTGCCTGACCATACCTGAGGTAGACATACTTTCTCGGCGGTGCATTCCATGGTGTTGCCCACCCAATAGGCTGGCATGAGGCGGGACCCCGATCCTAGGGTTTCTTAGGGTGAGAGTCTTCAGTGTTCTGTAGTTCCACTACTAATTGTGTGTACTACGTCACTTTCAGTGTGTTCATATTTATTAGCAGTAGGATCCATTTTTTATGCAAGTTGTAGGGTTTCAGGTTGAGTAGGGAAAATGTGAGATTTTCCTATATATGCAACAACCGCCCCCCCCCTCTTCCCTTGTACTATAAGGCACGTGATCAATGAGTAGAGCTTCTAGCATTTGGGCCATTCTCTCTCTAGCGTTTTTTGTCTAGTGCTCTGTCGTGAGTCTAACGTTTCTCTCTCCTCTCTCTAGCGTTTTTGGCACCAACGTTTTCTCTCTCTACCTATCTGCTAGCGATCTGCCCATTCGGTGGGCGGTACGCGGTAGGAGGTCATTTACGAGGAGATCTGTCACAATAGATCTGAGATCCATTGGCTGTCACGAGGACGTGGCAGCTGTTAACTATGTCACGAGGACGTGGCAACTGCTAACCTTAGTTGTTGGTTTCTTTCGAATGATTTTTGTTTTATTTTTGAGACCCTCTTTTTGAAGTAGCAAACGGTGGGACATTGTATGGCCAATGTGAACGGTAGTTTCACCCGCAGACGGGAAGTGGTCGGCACTGGAATTCGTATAGTAAGAGGATGTCTAGGCTCAGAGCAAGATCATGTAGGTCCCCCTGTCGCACTTAGCAAGTTGGTGGATACTAGGAAGTGAACTCAATAAAGGCATAAAGTCAAGGTGAGGCTACCAACAGAAAGTATCCGATAGTTGGGCCACATTGCACTTTTGGATGTGGTCCCAATGAAGATAGATGGTCAGATGGCAAGTGAGAGCCCAACGGAAGCATCTCCTAAAAATTAGGGAACTGCTATTTTGGGCCATGAAATGTGTTCGCGTCATTACCTTCGGTATAACTAGGGGAACAGTTAACAACTCTGCCGCGAAGTCAACTGGGCAACCAGTCGGGAGATTTTTAGGCGGCAACCCCGTAACGGAAAATGGCTTGTAATCGCGCCAAGTGACACTTTTTCATGCACTTGCCTCCTAAAGGAAAAAGGGTGCTGAATTTTAAGCTGGGAGAGGCCTCATTTGCAATTTGTCACAGGTTAAGAGCTATGGAGTGCTTTCTTTCCCTCTCATGTACAGTGTGGTGCTAGGAGTGATGCCCTGCACGCCACACATTGCTCTCTCTCCCCTACGTGCTGTTATGTGATGCCCCACAAGAGGGCTCTTCATTTGACTGATGTACAACTGTGTGGTTTCATGCTTTTGTGCTAAGGCAAGAGCCTCCTTGAGCAAGAACAGGGGTAGCTAGCTGCTACTCCAAAGCAGGCACCGGGGAGGGTCATAACCTCACCGTACAGGTGCGAATTCAGCGCTGTGTATGCACTGTAAATTGACTGTTTTTCAGCCATACGGACGCCAGAACCCTTGGGAATCGTGCCCCACTGGTAGAGGACAGCTAGGGGACTGTTTGGGGCTGAAAACATGACAAAAATTAGTAAATACAGCGTGCTGAATTTACTGTTTTTGGGCAGGAATTCGAGGGTATACGCTAGTGGAAGTGAGTTCTAGCAGGGGAATTGTTTTCGTGCAAGTTTTGGGGTTGTTATGATACCGAAATTTGGCCAAAACATATGGTATCTAGCGGGATACAAGTAAAGGGATTCCTAGGACTCTAGTTTGTAATTTACCCTCCTAAAGAATAAAGAAATACCAAAAGGGACGCCAATTTTGGGACCTATAGGTTGTCGGCGTCTGATCGGAGCATTCTAGCTTCCGAGCCGTGTGTGCGCTCAAGTATTAATTCCCGTCGTAGGTTTCCTTTTCACGTTCTCTGTGTGTGTGTCTAAAGTAAAGAATTTTTGGGTGAAAGTCAAAGCCTACCGCCCCACGGGCAGGTTTCAAGGTTCCGTTGCTGGGACATCAATCACTTTTTCCTCAAGAAGTGAGCCTCGGTTGTTTTGGGTAAAGACACAGAGTACAGGAATGCGGGATTACACTATGGCTGACAAAGGGAAAGGCATTATGGAAGAGGGTTCCTCTTCAAAGGACAGACAGGAAATCCCTATGGTTTTTGAGATTGGCGAGAGCTCACGGCCCCGTCAGTCTATATCTCCTATCGATGTGAATGTCCCTCTAGTAGTATAGGGCTTTATGACTGGGCAACTTGAGGATGATGCGTTCAGGACTCAGTTAGTTGCCGCGGTGAATGTCTTTTCGCAATTGGTGCAGAATCCAAGGTTTATGGAGTTCTTGCAAGCGCCATCGGTGCAACAGCAAAATAGGCAACCTACACCGCGTACAAAGCTCGTTTAGGCTCAAGCCCAGATACTTCATGCGACTCAGTAGGACAGGGAACACTCGCATGTTGCGGAGTCAGGGGCTCCAAAATAGGTTCCTCCCGTGCTTGAACATGTGGCTAGAACGTCTATTCCACAGGTTATGCCAGTTCAGCCCACCACCTTTCAGAGCCCGCATGCTGTCTTGAATGGACAGGGCTGAGGGAACTGGTTACCAGGCAATGCACCCAGTTTTTCCACCACCCACGGTACATTCTTGGTATTTCGGGGGTGGATCAGTGTTCTGAAGTATGGCTGGTTATGCGCCTGGAAGTCTGTCACCAGCGTGTGACTACTATCTATCCTTTTTGTTGATTTCTTTCTTATTATTTATTTACTTTCACTTTTTGGAAACACCCCTCTGGAAATCTAACTGCCCTGCATTGCATAGCTAGTGTGGAACTGTCCAGAGGGAGTCCAGGCCTGAGGGCAAGAGAGCACTAAGGTTGGACAAAGACTATGGTTAGCCAAAGTGGGGTCATTGACTAGCCAAAGTGGAATCCTTTGCTACAGAGGCTACATTTCAGTTGTGGGTGTGGCTGCAGTGTACAAAGGGGGTCAGATGACCTAGAAAGATACAATGGCAGCATCTCCTAAAATTTAGGGAACTGCTATTTTGGGACCTGAAAATGTGTTGGCGTCATTACCTCCGGAATGACAAGGAGAACATTTTCTTACTCTGCCGTGAAGTCAACTGGGCAATCGGTTGGGAGATTTTTAGGCGGCAACCCCGAAACGGGAAAATACTTGTAAATGCGCCTAGTGGCACATTCTGGTGCACTTTCCTCATGCAAGAGAAGGTGGCGCTGAATTCTAAGCTGGGAGAGGCTCATTTTCAGATTTTGTCACAGGTTAAGAGCTATGGAGTGCTTGCTTTCCCTCCTATGTACAGTGCGGTGCCAGGAGTGATGCCCTGCTCGCTACGCACTGCCCTCTCTCTCCCCTATGGCAGTATGTTATGCCCCTCTAGTGGGCTTTTCATTTGATCAATGTACATTTGTGTGGGTTCATGCGCGATTGCCGAGGCAAGAGCCTCCTCTTGCACAGGTACTGGATTAGCTAGCGGCTAATCCCCCGCAGGTACAGGTGAATTCGGAGAGGTTTCATGCTAGAAATCTCGTCCGATTCAAAGGGCAAGTAGCCCTACAGGTGCGGGAGCTCGAGGACTTGCTACGGATGCGATCGGCACGCGAAACGGAGCCCGAAACAGTAAATTACAGCCTGCTGTGTATTTTTGCAGGTTTAGGGTTTTGGCCCTAAACGGTCCCTAATACCCCCAAGAGGTTCGGGGACGCGAGGGGACCGCTGTACAAGTGATCTGGCGCATTTTCGGGGCTCAAAACAGAGAATTCAGCGTGCTGCAGATTCTCGCCAGGTTTTGCAAAGTGCCCGTATGCGTCGGGAAAGTCGTTCAATGCGTGGGAATACTGACTGTGAAGGGTCCTAGTACAGTGATGTTGCTGAAATCAGGCCGGAACAGTTGAAATTCAGCCAAGCTTGTGCGGGGCAGCTTATAGGGAACCACAGCGTTTATTCCCTCTTTTAAGCAATAAAGAAATACCGAAAGGGGCGTCTAAGTTAGGGGCCAATCTGGTGTCGGTCTTTTCATACAGGTGCAATCTAGCAGCCTGTATCCCTTTCCCCTTTGTTGTGTCTTGAAAGTACAGGTAGAATAGACGACTAATAATGGGTGAAAGCTAAATCAAGGTTTGAAGTAAAGTCTACCGCCCTTTTTGGATTGAACAGGCCGGTTTCATGGTTCCATCGACGGGATTAAATCACTTTTTTCCCATAGAAGTGAGCCTTGGTCAGGTTGGGCTTGAAGACAGAGGGGATTATAGACCAGACACAAGAAATTGTAATTATGGCTGACAGACCAGATGATGTGACTGAAGAGGTTTTCTCTTCACAGGGTAAACAGACAGGGTGAGTCTTCAAGACCACCATAGACGGATGATGATATATTCAGGACCTAGTTGGCTACTACTGTGGCTATGTTCACACAAGTAATGCAGAACCCGAGGTTTTTAGCCTTTCTGCAACCTCCTGTTCCGTCTCAGCAAGTTGGGTCACTGGATCATATTCAAAAGCCTGTTAAGGTTCGAGCACAGGTGATTCATAGTGCACAGTCAATGGAAACACCTGTACACTTGACGGAGAACATGCAGTCTCCACAACCTGTGCCTAAGGTGCAAGAACAGGTGGCTGAGATGCCAGTCTTTCAAGCTGTACCAGTTCAGCCAGCCACTTTTCAGCAGCCTATAGCTGGTTCTAATGGGCAGGGAAGCAACCTATAGGCTATGCAACAAGTCTTCCCACCACCTTCAGTACACCTTGGCTATTTTGGAGGTGAATCGGTATTCCAGAGCATGGCTGGTCATGCACCTGGAAATCAGTTTTACACGCCAGGAACAATGTTCGGGGGTGCTCAAACGATGATGCCTAACCCTATGTATGGTGTCACGGGCATGCTACCAGGATTTCAAAGTACTCAGGGCCAATTTGGGATGCCACAGGCAAATTTTGGTATGGTTGGAATTACAAATCAGCAGCCAAATATGGCATTTCTAGGTCAACTTAATTGCGGTCAAGGAACACAAATGAACCCTAACAGTGTTCCCATGTTTCAGTCACTTCCATATGACAACTTAACGCCGCTGGAGAGGCCAACTCCGTACAAAGAAGGTGGCAAAGGTGTGACATTCACGACCTTTACAGGGTTTGATGACAGGAAGAAGGCTCTCTCATTTTTCCAGCAGTTTGACAAGGCCTATGCAGGGGGAAACTTTACAGAGGCTTCAAAGGTCCGCAAGGCAGTCACTTTCTTGATAGGGAATGCGGGACAATGGTGGACAACTTTATTTTGCAGCAGCATGGTTATCTGATGACTTTGAAGCAGATGTCATGACAAAATGGCACCAGCTTAATGCTGTCACTTGCAAGAATCTCGATGACTACAATCGGAAGTTTTGGAAAGCTCTACTTCCAGTAACTTCCTATAGGTTTGTGCCACTGACAGAACAGATTGAAAAATACTGTTGTGGCCTACCCAAAGGATTGAGAAAGTACTGTACAAAGACTAAAGTCACTACTTTGACGCAGCTCATCGAGGTAGCAAACACTAGCAATGGTTTGCTCAAGGGAGAAGATTGTGAATTCAATACTGGCGTCAAGGAAGGATCAGCCAAGAAAAATTCAGCGAAGAAGTATGTTCCCAAGGAGGCTCCGAAAGGGACTCAGGAGCCAGCCAACGCAGGGAAAGACAAAGCTATGGCTGAATCAGAAAAGGGACCAACGAAGAAATGGAAAAGACGTTTTCCTCGCAAATCGGAAGAGCAAAAGAAGGTCCTGAGGTCAGAGAACAAATGCTTCATTTGTGAGCAACCTGGCCACAATGCTTACAATTGTCCCACAAAGAAAAGGCCAGCTGATTCTGAAGACAAGGAGGACAAGAAAGGAAAGAAGCCCATGGCTGGTCTAGTGCCAGATATGGTGGGCGACAAGCCAAATTCAGATGCAAGTGAGCTTTGCAGAGCATGGGGAAAGGTCAAGGATCAAACAATGCTTATCTTCTTTGATCCAGGTGCCAAAGCCAATTTCATTTCCCCAGAATTGGCTTCAAAGTTGGGAATCAGACCTGAAGAGATCGGGTATACAGCAGAGGCAGGTTTGACATGTCCTGGCCATACAGAGGCTGTGATACCCATCATTGGAAAGTTGCGCCTACATATCCAGTCCTATGTAGATGCTGAAGAATTTTACATCATGCCACTGGACGGATGTGATGTGTTGTTAGGTATTCCTTGGTTATTTCGTGTACAGGGAATCATGGATGCCTACAACAAAAAGATCACTGTACAGAGCAGGGGAAAGACTCACATTCTGGACGTAAAGCTTAAAGGGGAGTCTATTCCCACTGTATCAGCTTCTGCTATTACTTCTGTAATGAAAAAACATCTTTCTGCGTACTTGGTTTTTGCACGTGAAGTGTCAGATTATGATGAATCAAATTTATCTGTGCTAGATAAAGAAAGGTCAATGTTTTTACAATAGTATAGTGACTGTTTCTCCAATTCATTACCGTCTCAATTACCGCCAGAGAGACCCGAGGACCATGCGATAGATTAGGTGCCAGGCAGTAGCCCACCAAATAAGCCTCCGTACAGGGTTAGTGCGGCTCAGCAGAAAGAGATAATGGGCCAAGTACAGGAGCTGTTAGAAAAGGGGCTGATTCAGCCGAGTTCATCTCCATTCTGTTCTCCAGTGTTGGTGGTGCAGAAAAAGGATGGCTCATGGCGTATGTGCATCGACTACCGTGCACTGAACAAGAATACCATCAAGAATAGGTTCCCTATACCTAGAATTGATGATATTCTGGACAAATTAGAAGGAGCAGCTATGTTTAGCAGGATAGATCTAAAGAGTGGGTACCATCAGATTCGCATTAGATCAGAGGATGTGCACAAGACTGCTTTTAGAACGACGTTTGGCCTTTACGAATTTTTAGTGATGCCCTTTGGTCTCACAAATGCTCCTGCTACGTTCAATAGGATGATGGACAGAATTTTCCGTTTACACCAGCAGTTTGTTGGTACATTCTTTGATGACATGATAGTCTACTCAAAGAATGAAGAGGAGCATAGGCATCACTTGGCCATTGTGTTCAAAGAGCTACGCAGTCATAGGTTGCTCATCAATGCAAAGAAAAGTGAATTTTTTCTGGAAGAGATTCATTTTCTCGGACACATTGTGTCAAAGGATGGTGTCAGAATGGATCCTGCTATAGTTGAAGCGATCAAGTCCTGGCCAGATTTGAAGACGATGCACGATGTCCGAAGTTTCTTGGGATTATGCTCCTATTACAAACGGTTTATCCGAAATTTCGCTTAGAGCTGTACAGATTGTCAGTTTGGCAATTGCTCTTATGGAATGTCCAAAAGTTTGGTTAGTGCTATAGAAGTGAGTATTTCTTGTCAGTTTGTCGAGGATACACTAATTGCTTCTATTAAAGGGTACATGTGTAACTACATTCTTAAACTGTCGGTTTGGGTATGCTCGAAAGTGTTATTGGGCCCAACGTGTACTATAAGACAGTGGCAAAATGCGTAGCTACCATTTTGTCATTGGAAAGTTAGTGACTCAAAGCAATGGCAGAGTGCGAAGCTACCACTATGTCATTGGGACAGGGTTCACACGCAGGCAATACATGTGTCGACGAAGTGTTGAATACACCAGGGTTGACAATGAGCATGTATGTGTCGTACATGTGTCGACAAGTGTTGAATACATCAGTGTTGACTGTGAGCATGTACGACATAGATGCAAACGAGGACATTTGAAATTTCAAGAGGGGGGTATGTCACCAGCGTGTGACTACTATCTACCTTTTTGTTGATTTCTTTCTTATTATTTATTTACTTTCACTTTTTGGAAACACCCCTCGGGAAATCTAACTGCCCTGCATTGCATAGCTAGTGTGGAACTGTCCAGAGGGAGTCCAGGCCTGAGGGCAAGAGAGCGCTAAGGTTGGACAAAGACTATGGTTAGCCAAAGTGGGGTCATTGACTAGCCAAAGTGGAATCCTTTGCTACAGAGGCTACATTTCAGTTGTGGGTGTGGCTGCAGTGTACAAAGGGGGTCAGATGACCTAGAAAGATACAATGGCAGCATCTCCTAAAATTTAGGGAACTGCTATTTTGGGACCTGAAAATGTGTTGGCGTCATTACCTCCGGAATGACAAGGAGAACATTTTCTTACTCTGCCGTGAAGTCAACTTGGCAACCGGTTGGGAGATTTTTAGGCGGCAACCCCGAAACGGGAAAATACTTGTAAATGCGCCTAGTGGCACATTCTGGTGCACTTTCCTCATGCAAGAGAAGGTGGCGCTGAATTTTAAGCTGGGAGGCGCTCATTTTCAGATTTTGTCACAGGTTAAGAGCTATGGAGTGCTTGCTTTCCCTCCTATGTACAGTGCGGTTGCAGGAGTGATGCCCTTCACGCTACGCACTGCACTCTCTCTCCCCTATGGCAGTATGTTATGCCCCTTTAGTGGGCTTTTCATTTGACCAATGTACATTTGTGTGGGTTCATGCGCGATTGCCGAGGCAAGAGCCTCTTGCACAGGTACTGGATTAGCTAGCGGCTAATCCCCCGCAGGTACAGGTGAATTCGGAGAGGTTTCACGCCAGAAATCTCGTCCGATTCAAAGGGCAAGTAGCCCTACAGGTGCGGGAGCTCGAGGACTTGCTATGGATGCGACTGGCACGCAAAACGGAGCCCGAAACAGTAAATCACAGCCTGCTGTGTATTTTTGCAGGTTTAGGGTTTTGGCCCTAAACGGTCCCTAATACCCCCAGGAGGTTCGGGGACGCGAGGGGACCGCTGTACAGGTGATCTGGCGCATTTTCGGGGCTGAAAACAGAGAATTCAGTGTGCTGCAGATTCTCGCCAGGTTTTGCAAAGTGCCCGTATGCGTCGGGAAAGTCGTTCAATGCGTGGGAATACTGACTGTGAAGGGTCCTAGTACAGTTATGCTGCTGAAATCGGGCCGGAACAGTTGAAATTCAGCCAAGCTTGTGCGGGGCAGCTTATAGGGAATCACAACGTTTATTCCCTCTTTTAAGCAATAAAGAAATACCGAAAGGGGCGCCTAAGTTAGGGGCCAATCTGGTGTCGGTCTTTTCATACAGGTGCAATCTAGCAGCCTATATCCCTTTCCCCTTTGTTGTGTCTTGAAAGTACAGGTAGAATAGACGACTTATAGGGAATCACAACGTTTATTCCCTCTTTTAAGCAATAAAGAAATACCGAAAGGGGCGCCTAAGTTAGGGGCCAATGTGGTGTCGGTCTTTTCATACAGGTGCAATCTAGCAGCCTATATCCCTTTCCCCTTTGTTGTGTCTTGAAAGTACAGGTAGAATAGACGACTAATAATGGGTGAAAGCTAAATCAAGGTTTGAAGTAAAGTCTACCGCCCTTTTTGGATTGAACAGGCCGGTTTCAAAGTCAGCCGTACATGCCAGGAACAGTGTTTGGGGCTATGCAAGGCATGGTGCCAAACCCCATGTATGGTAGTATCGGCATGCAACAAGGTTTTCACTGCAATTAGGGCTAGTTTGGGGTGCCACAGGGGCATTTTGGCATGGCTGGTTTTTCTGGACAGCAGCCAGATATTGCACCTCCGACACAAAATGTTAATGGCCAATATGTGCCGATCATGCCTACTACAGTGCCCATGTTGCAAACCATTCCTTATGACAACTTGGGGGCACTAGATAAGCCGAAAGCTTACAAAGAGGGTGGTGCAGTTGTGAAGTTCAGCACCTGTAGTGGCTTCGAGGATAAAGCAAAGGCTCTCACTTTCCTTCATAGGTTGATATAGCTTATGCAGGAGGGAATTTTACAGAGGCCTCTAAAGTAAGGAAAGCTGCCACTTTCTTAAAGGACAATGCGCTTACATGGTGGACGACATTGTTAATGCAAGGACATGCACCCGCCACTTGGGTTTACTTCAAGAAAATGTTTGCATCTGCTTGGCTGTCAAATGAATTTGAAGCCGACGTCATGACAGATTGGCAGCAGCTTGCTTCGGCTACATGCAAGAGCTTGCTGGAGTACAACCGGAGGTTTTGTAAAGCGTTACTCTCAGTGACCTCCTACAGATTTATGCCACTGACAGAGCAGATAGAGTACTACTGTTGTGGGCTGCCTAAAGAACTTCGCGATTACTATACCAAGAACAGAGTGGCTACCCTCACTCAGCTTATGGAAGTTGCTAACATTGGTCTTGCCTTGTTGAAAGGAGAGGCCAGTGGGTTTCCGAGCAATGAGAAAGGAGGGAAGCAAAAGAAAAATTCAGCGAAGAAGCCCTTTGTGAAAACAGCTCTTGAAGCGTCACAGGGGTCAGAAAAGGCCACCAAAGAGAAGGATTCAGCCGGGACTCCTAGAGCGCATACAAAGAAACAGAAAAGGAAGCCTTTTGTGCTCAAGTCGCTTGAGGAAAAGAAGGTCCTAATGATTGAAAATAAACGCTTCATATGCGAGCAACCTAGTCACTTTGCTACCAATTGTCCACAAAGGAAAAGACCAGCTGACTCAGATGATAAAGAGGACCAGAAAGGCAAGAAGCCTAAATCCACGGCAGGTTTGGTGTCAGATATGGTGGGTGACAGGCCCAGCACAGATACCAGTGACTATGTAGGGCATGGGATAATGTTAGGGGTCAAACAACACTCATCTTCTTTGATCCAGGTGCCAAAGCCAACTTTATCTCACCAGAGTTAGCTATGAAGCTGGGCATCAGAGCTGAAGAGATGGGGTACACAGCAGAGGCAGGGTTGGCATGTCCTGGCCACTCAGAGTGTTACTCCCATTATTGGAAAGCCGCGTCTGCATATTCAGTCGTATGTGGACACAGAAGAGTTCTATATCATGCCATTGGAAGGGTGCGATGCGCTACTTGGGATTCCCTGGATGTTCAAAGTACATGGCATGCTGGATGTCTTTGGCAAGACGACCACCCTTCAACATAGGGGCAAAACTCATGTTTTGGATGCAAAGCTCAAAGGGGAGTCTGTCCCTATTGTATCTGCTTCTGCTATCACTTCTGTAATAAAGGATCATCTTTCTGTGTACTTGATTTTTGCACGTGATGTCTCATATAATGATCAGTCAATTTATCCGTGTTAGATAAAGAAAGGTCAGCATTTTTGCAAAAGTTTAGTGACTATTTTTCTGATTCATTACTGTCGCAATTTCCGCCAGAGAGACCTGAGGACCATCGAAATAGATTTGGTGCCAAGGTGTAGCCCACCAAATAGACCTCCCTATAGGGTTAGTGCGGCGCAACAGAAAGAGATTATGGGCCAGGTTCAGGAGTTATTAGAGAAGGGGCTGATTCAGCCTAGTTCTTCATCCTTTTGCTCCCCAGTGCTCCTAGTGCAGAAGAAGGGTGGCCCATGGCGCATGTGTATTGATTACCGTGCGTTGAATAAGAATACCATCAAGAATAGGTTTCCTATCCTCAAATTGATGATATTCTCGATCGTTTAGAGGGTGCTGCAATTTTCAGTAGGATAGACCTTAAGAGTGGGTACCATCAGATTCGTATAAGGCCCGAGGATGTGCACAAGACTGCGTTTAGAACGACATTTGGTCTCTGTGAGTTTCTAGTGATGCCGTTTGGGCTAATAAATGCTCCTGCCACATTCAACAAAATGATGGATTGGATTTTCCGCTCGCATCAACAGCTTGTTGGGATGTTATTCGATGACATGATAGTCTATTCGAAGAATGAAGAGGAGCATAGGCGTCACTTCACCATTGTGTTCGAAGAGCTGCACAGTCACAGGCTACTTGTCAATCCTAAGAAAAGTGAATTCTTCCTGGAAGAGATCCACTTTCTTGGCCACATAGTCTCAAAGGATGGTGTCAGAATGGATCCCGCAAAGGTAGAAGCTATTAAGAGATGGCCAGACTTGAAGACTGTGCACGATGTCAGAAGCTTCTTGGGATTGTGTTCCTACTATAGAAGGTCAAGAATTTTGTTGAGATAGCATCACCTCTTTACGCATTGCAAAAGAAAGAGGTCACTTTCAGATGGACCCAAAAAGAGATTTCAGCTTTTAGTCTCTTAAAAGAAAACTTGACTTCAGATCCAGTAATTGTTTTGCCATATCTCAGGAAGTCATTTGTGGTTCAGTGTGACGCGTGTGGCAGTAGCATCGGAGCAGTGCTAATGCAAGATGGACGGGTAGTAGCTTATAAAAGCCGAATTTTGCAAGGGCGAGAGAGGACTATGCAAGTCTATGAGAAAGAGCTCTTGGCCGTGATTCATGCGCTGTCTAGCTGGAAGCACTACCTCTTAGGTGCTGATTTTGTTGTCCAAACAGATAATCCGACCTTGCGAGACTTCTTGACACAGTCAAAGCTATCCGAAACGCATATGCGATGGACAAACATTCTTTCTATGTTCCACTTCCAGATTATGCATGTGGAAGGCAAGAAGAATGTTGTGGCTGATGCGTTATCAAGAAACGCACAGATTTCAGCTGTGCCAATTCCTTATCATCATGAGTTAGATGACATGAAGGAACACTATGCTACTAGTGAAGATTTTGCAAGGATCTTTGAACAGTTGCAAGAGTGGCAACATCATGAGCACTTCCTCTCAAAGATGGTTTTATGATGATGCATGGCAAACTTTGTGTCACTAGGCCATTGTGACATAAGGTCATGGAAGAGAGTCATGTCCCACCGTATGCAGGGCATCATGGTATTGATGCGACAGTTAAAGTGGTAGAGATATTCTTCTATTGGCCTACCTTGAGGAGAGATGTGGATGCCTTTGTGCGAGCATGCATAATTTGCCAAAAGGTCAAGTTTGACAGGCAAAAGGCACCAGGGTTGTTACAACCACTCCTGATTCCGGATAAGCCATGGAAAAGCATTGCTATGGACTTTATCTTTGATCTTCCAAGAACGCCAATAGGGAATGATGGTATATGGACCATTATCTGTAGGTTCAGCAAGCAGGCCCATTTTATCCCTGTCAGGAAGAGGAAGAAGATAAAATCTGATCAGATGGCATGCTTGTTCATGTACAATGTGTTTAAGTACCATGGTATGCCACAATCGATTGTCAGTGATCGCGATCCTCGCATGACCAGTTTGTTCAGGAGAGGATTGTTTGAGAACATGGGCTCTACGCTCAAGTTCTCGTCTTCGTTTCATCCACAAACTGATGGACAGTCAGAAGAGGCTAATCCTACTGTCCTAGATATGTTGAAATGCTATGTGTCAGATAATAAGGGCAAGTGGGAACAATATTTGCCTATGCTTGAGTATGCGTACAATAATACGGTGCATTCGTCAACTAGCAAAAGACCTTTTGAGATTGTTGAAGGCGGCAAAAAAGTTCCTCCCATTTTGCATACAAAGGACAAGATCTTTGAGGCAGATTGATATGTTGAGAACATGGATGAAATATATAAGAAAATTAAAGTTGCCTTGGAGAAGACTCGGGCAAAGCAGAAAAGGTTGCTGATGGTCACCGTCGTGAATTGCTATTGTCACCTGGTGATTGGGTTCTGTTAAGGTGCGAAAAGGCAAGGTTAAAGAAGATGAAGGGCAAGGAACGGCTGTTTCCTAAGCTCAGCATGCCTTACTATGGGCCTTTTCAAGTGCTTGACAAGATCAGCGATGTGGCTTATGGGCTGAAAATGCCTGATGCGTGGAAGATTCATAATGCGTTTCACGTGAGTCTTCTAAGACCCTTCGTGCCAGAAGATATGCCAGATGAGGATCAACCAAAAGTTGAGGAACTTGATGAGATCCTGGTACCTGAGCAAGTTTTGGCACATAAGGATAGAAAAGTTAAAGGACAGGTTACAAGATGCTATTTGGTGAAGTTCTAGAACTATATGGATGCAAAGTGGATGGAAGAGCATGAACTCTCAGAGTCACCAAATATATTGCAGCTTTACCTTGAAGCCTTTGGGTTACAACCTACTTATGTCCCAACCAAACGTGTGCAAAGGAGGGGTAATGATAGAGCTAGCACATCAAATGTATATATGAATTTAGTGTAATAGATGGAAATGACATAAGTATGAAGGTCTCATTAAGTCATTTGTATCTATGTGTAATACCTTTCTTGCGGATACATGCGATGATAAAAGAGTGTTGGTGGCACAAGATCATCCGTGGCGTGTATTTATGGTATGCAATCGAGGACGTTTGCTATTTCAAGAGGGGGTATGTCACGAGGACGTGGCAACTATTAACTATGTCACGAGGACGTGGCAACTGCTAACCTTAGTTGTTGGTTTCTTTACAATGATTTTTGTTTTATTTTTGAGACCCTCTTTTTGAAGTAGCAAACGGTCGGACATTGTATGGCCAATGTGAACGGTAGTTTCACCCGCAGACGGGAAGTGGTCGGCACTTGAATTCATATAGTAAGAGGATGTCTAGGCTCAAAGCAAGATCATGTAGGTCCCCCCGTTGCACTTAGCAAGTTGGTGGATACTAGGAAGTGAACTCAATAAAGGCATAAAGTCAAGGTGGGACTACCAACAGAAAGTATCCGACAGTTGGGCCACATTGCACTTTTGGATGCGGTCCCAATGAGGATAGATGGTCAGATGACCAGTGGGAGCCCAACGGAAGCATCTTCTAAAAATTAGGGAACTGCTATTTTGGGCCGTGAAATGTGTTCGCGTCATTATCTCCGGTATGGCAAGGGGAACATTTCACAACTCTGCCGTGAAGTTAATTGGGCAACCAATCGGGAGATTTTTAGGCGGCAACCCCGAAATGGGCAAATGCTTGTAAATGCGCCAAGTGGCACATTTCTGTGCACTTTCCTCCTCCATCAAGAGGTGGCGCTGAAATTTAAGCTGGGAGAGGCCTCATTATGCAACTATCACAGGTTAAGAGCTATGGAGTGCTTTCTTTCCCTCTCATGTACAATGTGGTGCTAGGAGGGATGCCCTGCATACTACACACTGCTCTCTCTCTTCCCTACGTGCAGTTATATGATGCCCCACAAGAGGGCTCTTCATTTGACTGATGTACAGCCGTGTGGGTTCATGCTTTTGTGCTGAGGCAAGAGCCTCCTTGAGCAGGAACAAGGGTAGCTAACTGCTACTCCAAAGCAGGCACCGGCGAGGGTCATAACCTCACCGTATAGGTGCGTTTTGTAAGGTGCAGCGGAATGAATGTTTGAACTTTGCTCAAGATGAGTGCTCCGAACTGTGCTCAAGGTTCCTTTTGTTCTTATGGAGGGGAGAGCCTTCCGTTCTTAATGAGAGAGTGCATTGAACACAAACAAAGTGAATGGACACTGTGCGTGAAAGTGCATGAGATTGAGAGATAGAGAGAGAAGAGAATACGACACCAGAGACGTTGTAAAACCCTCCTCCGAAGGTCCCACTCTCTATGGCGAGAGCGGTCTACTTATGATTGCACAAATCTCTACAATGCTTGGACTTGCCAACGATGTCGACGACGATGAGGACGACAACGAGACGGGCTGAAATCTGAAAATGCTAATGGCTGAAATCTGCAAATCTTTATCTGCTGAATTCTGACTCTATGTCGATGACGATGTTGATGGCGACGATGCGACGATGACGCGCTGAAAACGCAGATGCTGAAATCTGCGTTTTCCGGGCTAAATCTGCAAACTTCACTGGATCTGACCGTGCGGTGAGTGTCTGTTGCAGGAAGGTAAGATCTGCAAGGTTCGGGACTCGATTTGCGGATTTGAAGTCTTCTTGCAAAAACGCTAGGGCTTTTGCTGGTTCTGCTGTTGCCGGATGTGTTGCAAATGCAAAACGCTAGGCTGATCTGTGGTTCTACTATCACCGGGAATCTGCAAGTGCAAAAACGTTGGCTGATCTGGGTTCTTGATGCAAACCGCTAGCCTCGTTGCTGTGTAGCAAAAACGCTAGGCCTTGCTTGTTAGGTGCAGCGGAATGAATGTTTGCGCTTTGCTCAAGATGAGTGCTCCGAACTATGCTCAAGGTTCTTTTTGTTCTTATGGAAGGGAGAACCTTTTGTTCTTAATGAGAGAATGCTATGATCACAAACAAAGTGAATGGACACTGTGCGTGCAAGTGAATGAGATGAGAGATAGAGAGAGAAGAGAGATACGACACCAGAGACGTTGTAAAACCCTCCTCCGAAGGCCCCACTCTCGTCGGCAAGAGTGGTCTTCTATTGATTGCACAAACTGGTACAAACTGAATGCATGTGACTGATGCAAGTCTAGGTGTGGTTCTACTATCGTCGGGAATCTGCAAGTGCAAAAACGCTGGCTGATCTGGGTTCTTGATGCAAAACGCTAGCCTCGCTGTTGTGTAGCAAAAACGCTAGGCCTTGCTGGGGTTCCTGCTGAGAAGGTGCCTGTTGAATCGAAGCTCCTGCTGCCTCTTCTGCCAAAAAGTGCTAGCGCTAGGTTTTCTTATATACAACTTAGCAAAATTGCCCTACCTACTTTCCAACAAAAGTCACTTAAAAATAATAAGTGAAAAATGTCAAAAATAGGGGAAATAGGTCTATGCACATTAAAAATGCTACTGATGGTTTTTGATTGGAATCTGATGGTCATTGAAACCGACCCGTAGGGCGGTAGGCGTTGGCTTTCACCCAAAAATTCTTTACTTTAGACACACACACAGAGCACTTTGCAAAGGAGACCTGTAACGAGAATTAACACTTAATCACACACACGGCTCGAAAGCTAAAATGCTCCGAGCAGACGCCGACAACCTGTAGGCCCCAAAATTGGCGCCCCTTTCGGTATTTCTTTATTCTTTAGGAGGGTAAATTACAAGGTAAGGTCCTGGGAATCCTTCACGTGTATCCACCTAGATACCATTTGATTTGGCCAAATTTCGGCAGCATAACAGCCCCAAAACTTGCGCGAAACCAATTCCCCTGCGAGAACTCACTTGCACTGGCGTATATCCTTTGATTCCTGCCCTTTGATTCCTGCACGCTGTATTTACTGGTTTTTGCCCTGTTTTCAGCCCCAAACAGTCCCTTAACTGTCCTCTGCCAGTGGGGCACGATTCCCAAAGGTTCTAGCGTCCGTATGGCTACAAAACAATAAACTTACAGCGCATACACAACGTTGATTTTGCACCTGTATGGTGAGGTTATGACCCTCACCAGTGCCTGCTTTGGAGTAGCAGCTAGCTACCCCTGTTCCTGCTCAAGGAGACTCTTGCCTCAACACAAAAGCATGAACCCACACAGCTGTACATCAGTCAAATGAGGAGCCCTCTTGTGTGGCATCACATAACTGCACGTAGGAGAGAGAGAGCAGTGTGTAGTGTGCAGGGCATCACTCCTAGCACCACATTGTACATGAGAGGGAAAGGAAGCACTCCATAGCTCTTAACCTGTGACAATTTGCAAATGAAGCCTCTCCCTTCTCTAAATTCAACGCCAATTCTTCTGCAAGAGGAAAGTCTATGAAAATGTGACACTTGGCGCATTTACAAGCATTTCCCCGATTCAGGTTCGCCGCTTAAAAATATCCTGACTGGTTGCCCAGTTGACTTCGCGGCAGAGTTGTAAAATGTTCCCCTAGTCATACCGGAGGTAATGACGCGAACACATTTCACGGCCCAAAATAGCAGTTACCTAAATTTTAGGAGATGCTTCCGTTGGGCTCCCACTAGTCTTCTGACCATCTATCCTCATTGGGACCGCATCCAAAAGTGCAATGTGGCCCAAATGTCGGATACTTTTTGTTGGTAGTCCCACCTTGACTTTACGCCTTAATTGAGTTCACTTCCTAGTATCCACCAACTTGCTAAGTGCGACGGGGGAACCTATTTGATCTTGCTCTGAGCCTAGACATCCTCTTCCATATGAATTCCAGTGCCGACCACTTTCTGTCTGCGGGTGAAACTACCGTTCACATTGGCCATACAATGTCCGACCGTTTGCTACTTCAAAAAGAGGGTCTCAAAACAAATAAAATAAACCCCATTGGAAAGAAACCAACAACCAAGGTTAGCAATTGCCACATCTTTGTGACATAGTTAATAACTGCCACGTCCTCATGACAGTCATGCTGTGTGCAACCAGAGGATACGAATCTAATCTAAGTGACTGGTCATGCACGGTTTGCGAACAGACTCACAAAAGTGCCAGATCACTTCCTATTCTAGACTGACTGAACCCTGGTCGTGCTGTAGCTTGTCCACGGACACATAGGTTTGGATGTGTCACGTGACATGTTTTCAGTGCTGTGTATGCGCTGTAAATTGACTGTTTTTCAGCCATACGGACGACAGAACCCTTGGGAATAGTTTGGGACAGATAGGAGACTGTTTGGGACTGAAAACAGTGCAAAAACCAGTAAATACAGCGTGCTGAATTTACTGTTTTTGGGCAGGAATGAGAGGGTTTATGCCGGTGGAAGAGAGTTCCATCAGGGGAATTGATTTCGAGTAAGTTTTGGGGTTGTTATGTTGCCAAAATTTGGTCAAAAGAGGTGCTATCTAGCTCGATACAGATAAAGGATTCCCAGGACTCTTCTTTGTAATTTACCCTCCTAAAGAATAAAGAAATACCTACCGAAAGGGGTGCCAATTTTGGGGCATACAGGTCGTCGGCGTCTGCTCGCCGAGCCGTGTGTGTGCTTAAGTGTTAATTCCCGTCGCAGGTTTCCTTTGCACGTTCTCTCTGTGTACGTCTAAGTAAAGAATTTCGGGTGAAAGCCAAAGCCTACTGCCCCATGGGCCGGTTTCACTGGCCCACTAAGAGGCAAATTGTATGAAAGTTCCAATAGTACAAGGCATGCAAAACCATAGGGGGAACATGCCGATAAGAAGCAAATTATCTCACAAGCCACAAAACATCCCTCACTCCCTATGATTAGCCCCTGGTAGATATTGGGGCATTTGCTGCTCCGCAAGGACGAGCCGTAGAGTTGATAAACTCTAATCTTATGAAGAGCCATGTAGTCTATACACATCCCCAAGATCCGTCTTTCTTGAGCACATGTAGCATTGGTGAACAAAAAGGTGACGAACTTGGTTGGATGAAGCACTTTTCCATTAAGTTGTCGTTGACTTGTTCGATGATTTTTTTGTTGGGCTCTACCCACTTTGTATGGTGGTCGGTTTGGCAGGGTACTCCCTAGAATCAAGTCGATGGTATTTGTGAAGAACGCGCTTTTTACTGTGCGTGTTTATTCATACAGACTTAAATAAAAACTGAACTCTGAACAGAACTTGAAGACAAGAGACTCAAGATACTGAATGTGTGTTGATTGCTTCAAACTATTACAAGAGGCACCTTATATAGGAGACGAAGAGACACATGTGAATAGACATCACCATAGGTCGAGAGACATGACTCTAGACCATTTAGTTGTCTTCTTCCACCGCTTTAGTCACGACCATTCGGCGTAGAGATGCAGCCATTCGTTGAAGAGGCATGGTTTTTACTGAATGTATACGACCCTTGAGCGAAGAGACACATTCAAGAATAGGGGTCTCTAATCTGGTGTGTCAATGTATTTGCAATAGGAACAAGCAGGGAAGGTGATACAAAGACAAAGAATACGTCACACTTGTGACATTCCCTCCCATTTAAAATAAAACCCTATGTGTGAAATTATAGACATTTGTTTATCAAAAACTCTTGAAGGTTGTCAGGCTACTGTTGCATTTCTTTGTCCGTTTGCCAAGTAGAATTTGACTCATCAAGATCCATCCACTTGATTAGGAACTCCATAATTATTTTTAATTTTCAGTCTTGTCTCCTTATGATGAACATCAAGTATAAATTCTGGTACTAACACCAAGTGTTCTTCTTCAATCTCTTGAATATAGGTTGTTACATTTGAATAACTGAATCTCCTAGAATGTAAAATTGAGCAGCAAGTTTGGCATTAGCTTTAGAATACTGCCAACCTTTTTTGTATTTGATGCTTTTCAAGCCAAGGGTCTTTAAATATGAGCCTTGGCGGAGTTTTTTGGCATTCAGACAATTGCAGATTTGCAGAGCGCTCTCTCCCAAGCAGTCGTACATTCTGAAGATCAATAAAAAAGAAATACCGAAAGGGGCACCAAGGTTTTGCGGCCAAAGCAATTGGGAGTGGAACTCTGCCACTCCGTGTCTATTGTGTGGAATCTCTCTCGCTCTCTCTCTCTCTCTCTCTCTCTCTCTCTCTCTCTCTCTTTGTGTGTGTTTCAACTTTGTTGAAGTGCGAAAGTCTGTTGAAACTTGAATGTTCTAGTTTTGTTCTTTTCAGCACGGGGTGCCTACATTGTGCGCAATGTCAACAGCTGGTGGGCACATAGTTCCTACTTTTGCAGCTAGCAACATATGGAGGCTTCTCCCTTTTGAGAGCTCAACCTTGGGGCAGCCCATTCAAATCTTTATGGGCATGTTTTAGGTCCCCTAGGTGGTTACTCGAGTGGGTATATTCTCTGAAGCACAAGTAGAAAGGACATAGTTTTGATGAAGATTCCAAGGGAGCAAGTTATAACAGTGGGAGTATATGAGCTCTTCCAAGTCTGTATGGAGTGCAGCGTATTATGTTGGATTGTCCCTACAAGCTTGATCTTGACAGATGTCGAAGAGTGGTGGACATATGAAGTTATCGTAGGGAGTTTCCTTTAGTAGCACGTGTGGGATCTGTCTTTGGCAAACATGATCCTCAGGTGGCGACCTTTGTGGTCTTTACTTTCTTAGCATATCGGGTTTACCGATGGTGATATCCTCTTCAAGTCTAAGTTTTATGCGACTGAGGTTTTGCTATTTAATTACAAAGAAAAAAGGTTGTTTCAGATTTCTTTTTGGTGGTACTTATTCTCTTTTCCCAAGATTGAGCGGGAAGGGGGCTTCCTATCTTCAAAGGGGGGCTTCTGGCTGGCTTTGGAAACTTCTAGTGGCAGTGGTTGGTCCATTCCGACGTGGGGTTGAGGTGGTGTTTACCGCAGTGTACTCTTGAGGATACTCCTCTTTCAACAAAGTACCATGCACGGTCCTTCTCATCCTTGGTTTCCTTGCCCGCTTCTTGTGGCTTGTGGATTGTGTACTTTACGCAGATTGTAGTTAGTATCATTGTGGATGTCTTCTTGAGCCACTTTGGTGGTTGCTTGGGCTTTGGATTTGTGGTGTGTCAGTTGCTCTTCCTAGTGCATCCGAGCAAAACTTATGTTTTGTCTTCCAGTTTGATCACTGTAAGCTGTACCCTTCAAGACACGCCTATTTCCCTTATCCGTAGATTAACATGGAGTTTTTGTATAGGTATACAAGTTTTCTTAAAAAGAACTTTTTCTTCTCTTTTTAGGGAAAAACCAGAGTGTTGAAAAAACAAGAAGGGCCGCGCGGGTGGGGGGGGGAATCTAGTTTGGAGCACCCAACTCTTTTGGAGGACCTGCTATTGTTGCGGGTCCTTTGGGCCTATAAAAGCAATTCTTTGGGGCCTCACTTGCACACAAAGCACTTGCCTTCAAGGCACACCTATTTCCCTTATCCATAGATTGGCATGGAGTTTTTGTACAGGTGCACAAGTTTTAAAAAAAAACACTTTTTCTTCTTTTTTAGGGAAAAACTTTAGCGCTGAAAAAACAAGAAGGGCCGGAGGGGGGCTGATTTGGAGCGCCCAGCTTTTTGGGAGGACCTGTTGTTGTTGTGGGTCCTCTGGACCTATAAAAGCAACCCTCTAGGACCTCACTTGCACACAAAGCACTTGCAGATTGACGCCACTCTCGGATTTAAGCCCTCTAACTCAATGTACGAGAAGAGTCCAATTAATAACAAGATACCCGAACGGCGGCACGGATAGTGACAGTTTTGGGCCACCAACTGTGTACAGAGGCATCCCGCTCCAACATCTTCTCTCTCTTCTTTTGCTCTCTGTTCTAGTTCATTTGTTTCAAGTTGTTTAACGTGATAGTGTTCCAAAGTGTTGCATATTTTAGTTGTCTTTGTGTTTCCGTTCAATCCTTCGCTGGCAGTGATTATAGTTGAGGTCGCTATGTCAGAGTCCCTCTGTGGGGCTGGAGCTGAATTTGTGATTTGTTGTTGCCAAGAAAAATGTCACGTGTACATTTAACCCTATGTGCACGTGGACAAGCTAACTCCTACCTCTAGGGTTTAGGACAACCTAGGCAGTGTTCTAGCACCCTTGTGAGCCTGTACACAGGACGTGCATGTCTAGGCACATTAGAGTAGTTGCATACACTTTGATTGCACATGAGCACAACTGGTGTCTTTTTGCTAGATATAGGCACTAGGGAGTGTTCCCATGCAATTGCATTAGTACCCTGTCACAAGACGGACACCAGGTGTGTCACGGGAACGGAATAATAGAGATAGGCACCAGAAGGTAGAGAAAGAGATCTTTGTATTGATGAATTTCTTTTGCAGAGTTTTGATACAACAGAGGAGCAATAAAATATATGGGCGCACTCCGTTGTACGGAGCTCGAACCTCCCGACCACCCTCGAGCTTCAATTTGCTTGTATGCAACATCTCACTCGCACTCGCACTTGCACTCTCACTCGCACTCTCACTCGCACTCGCAGAAGAGAGATCGGTAAATGATCCCCAAAACGCACCACCCGTCCTTCTATTCTTCTTTTCCTCGAAAAGCCTACAACGATTTTCGCACCAAGTATACCTGCGAGAATAATATAAGAACGTGATCGCTAAGCGATCCGTGAAGGTTAGATTTTTATCATGAAACTTTGCACAGATCCTGTTTCACACATTGATTTCTGCATCGCCTACAAAATAGCCAAAGCTTATACTCATGCAACCAATTCAACATGATAATCAAAGTAAAAAAACAGAATTATATACCTTCATAATCTCAATTACAATACTCTACCATGAAGAAACAATCCACTTCTTGGTTGATAGCAAGGAGAGCTGTATGATGTTGTATGTCTGCCTGTCCTTGTGTATACTACATTGCTGCTGCCTTCTGTTTGTTTTGATCATAACTTTTACAAACGAACTCAGAACAGAGCAATCCAGGTACTCAAAACGACGGGAATAGGTCTGGTCTATAAGGCAACGCGGACAGAATTGCGAAAAACGTCTTTGTTTGGCTAAAAACGCAACTTTTAGGTCGCGACTCTTAAAAGCTCTATTTTTGGGTCTCCACTAATTTTTCAACTTATTTTAAGACTATTATGCATTTTGAACTAAAACACATAAATATAAAACATTGATATTAATAAAAATCTCAATTTTACTGTTCATAGACAGACTATCTGTTATTCATTAATCTTTATCAAATCCGTCTTTAGTGTATTATTTAAAAAAAAGAATATATGTTCTCTCTTAATATCTCAACTCATGCATATAAGCTCTATTTAATAGACTATTCAACAATCTTTTAAATCGCGCTAAATGAAAGATATGCCCTACTATATTCTTTTCGACTTTAAGAACTTAAAAGATTAGTCCTATTACATTCTCCCCTTATCAAAATTAACTCTGTCCTCAGAGTTGGAAAGAGGGAAATTCTCTTTGCAAAACACTAAGATCAACCCATGATGCGTCCTCTACTGGATAGTTCTGCCACTTAACCAAAACTTCCACAATGTCTCTATTTCTTAGATATTTAACACTCCTATCTAGCACTAAGTCTGGTTCTACAGTCAATGTTCCGTCATCTTTCAGCTTAGAGTTGTCCTGTAAAACATGATGCACATTACGAATATACTTTTTTTAATTAACTCACATGAAATACAGGATGCACTTTAACATGAGAAGGCAATTCCGATTTGTAATCTAATGAATCAATGCGCTTCAAAATTTTAAATGGCCTAGCAAATCGTGGAGACAATCTTCTATCCTTTCCAAGAATCAAATGAGACTTCTCAGTAATAACCTTAAAAAAAAACCATATCACCAGTTTTATACTCCACAACACGATGTTTTTTTGTCATAATACAATTTATGTCTCTTTTGAGCTTCTCTAATATTCCCCCTGATTTTGACGAACTCGCTATCCCTTTCCTCAAGCATCTCACGTGACAGTTCTACCTTATTCCTCGAGTTAAGGAAATGAATAGGTGTGGGACAGTTATAGCCATACATTGCCTCAAACGGAGTCATCCTAATAGATGAATGATATGAACTGTTGTATGCAAATTCAACTAAAGGCAAATATTCATTCCAATTAGATTGGTTTTCATTGACATACATTCGTAACATATTTTCTAAAATACGATTGACTCTCTCCGTTTTCCCATCTGTTTGAGGATGAAAAGCAGTAGACATGCGTAACTGTGTACTTATAGAGTCAAAAGTCGATCTCCAGAAACGAGAAGTGAACTTAGAATCTCTGTCAGACACTATGCTCTTGGGCATGCCATGCAAACGAAATATCTCTTTCACAAACAAGCGTGCAATGGTCAAAGCAGTATCAGTTATTTTTACAGGAAAGAAGTGAGCTTGTTTTGTGAGTCTATCTACCACCACAAAGATTGAGTCATACCCTCCACGAGTAGTAGGAAGTCTAATGATAAAGTCCATGGATATAGACTCCCACTTATGTAAAGGAATGTCTAAGGGTTGAAGGTCACCAGGCATCCTCTTATGTTCAATTTTAACTTGTTGACATTGAAAGCAGTCACGCACATAATTCTTAACATCCAATTTCATACACGGCCAAAAGAATTAACTTTTAATCTTTTCATATGTCTTATTCAATCTAGGATGACCAGAAAGAGGTGAATTATGACACTCATGCAGCATTTGACTCTTAAAAGCAGAATTTGCAGGAATACACAAGCGGTCATAATAATACAGATTTCCCTTATACAAGTGATATCTGTTCTCATACATCTCACCAATATTTTCACGCAAGAATTTCAAAATAGACATATAAAATGAATCATTTTCAACTTCAACATGTATATCATCAATCAAATTAGACTGCACAACAGTCAACAAATTACACATAGGCCTACGACTCAATGCATCTGCAACTTTATATTCTTTTGCACACAAATACTTTAAATCAAAGTCATACTCAGCCATCAAATCAATCCATCTTCTTTGTCTGTTATTTAACAATGGCTGAGTGAAAATATACTTCAAGCTTTGATGATTAGTACGCAATTCAAATTTTACACCAAGCAAAAGATGACGCCAATGCTTCAATGCATGAACAATAGCAAGCAATTCTAGATCATGTGTTGCATAGTTCAATTCATGTTATCTTAATTTCTTAGACTCATATGCAACCACTTTTCCTTCTTGTGTCAAAACACAACCTAATTGTTCACCACTAGCGTCATAGGACACAACAAATGGTTTGCCCATCTCAGGAACTTTTAAAACACAATTTTCCGCTATGTTAGCCTTCAAGGTCTCAAAAGCAATCTCACAGCTAGAAGTCCACACAAAACCCTTGTCTTTCTTGGTCAATTCGGTCAAAGGACTTGCTATCTTAGAGAAATCTTTAATGTGTACTCTCTCATATTGTGCTAGACTCATAAAGCTTCTCACATCCCTTAATGACTTAGGTGTTGGCCACTCCACAATAGTCTTAACTTTGTCAAGATCAATGTGAATCCCCTCTTTAGAAATCACTCTTCCCAAATACACAATCTGATCCTTTGCGAAAGAACACTTACTTGCTTTGGCATACAATTTATGTTCACGCAAAACCTCAATTTTTTTCTTTAAATGCAATGCATGATCTTCTTCATTCTTAGAATACACAAAAATATCATCCAAGAATACCAGAGTCATCAAGATACGGGTGAAAAATATTATTCATTAAGCACATGAAAGTTGCTGGTGCATTAGTCAAACCAAAAGCAAGAACTGTAAATTCATAATGCCCATAACGTGTACGGAGAGCAGTCTTTGGAATGTCCTCGGCCTTAATGCGGATTTGATGGTAGCCAGAACGAAGGTCAATCTTTGAAAATATTGTGGCATCACTCAATTGGCTAAGCAATTCATCTATGTGAGGAAGAGGATATTTTTTCTTAATGGTCTGTTTGTTTAATACTTGTCACGGGAACGGAATAATAGAGATAGGCACCAGAAGGTAGAGAAAGAGATCTTTGTATTGATGAATTTCTTTTGCAGAGTTTTGATACAACAGAGGAGCAATAAAATATATGGGCGCACTCCGTTGTACGGAGCTCGAACCTCCCGACCACCCTTGAGCTTCAATTCGCTTGCATGCAGTGTCTCACTCGCACTCGCACTCGCAGAAGAGAGATCGGTGAATGATCCCCAAAACGCACCACCCGTCCTTCTATTCTTCTTTTCCTCGAAAAGCCTACAACGATTTTCGCACCAAGTATACCTGCGAGAATAATATAAGAACGTGATCGCTAAGCGATCCGTGAAGGTTAGATTTTTATCATGAAACTTTGCACAGATCCTGTTTCACACATTGATTTCTGCATCGCCTACAAAATAGCCAAAAGAACATACTCGTGCAATCAATTCAACATGATAATCAAAGTAAAAAAACATAATTATATACCTTCATAATCTCAATTGCAATACTCTACCATGTAGAAACAATCCACTTCTTGGTTGATAGCAAGGAGAGCTGTATGATGTTGTATGTCTGCCTGTCCCTGTGTATACTACATTGCTGCTGCCTTCTGTTTGTTTTGATCATAACTTTTACAAACGAACTCAGAACAGAGCAATCCAGGTACTCAAAACGACGGGAATAGGTCTGGTCTATAAGGCAACGCGGACAGAATTGCGAAAAACGTCTTTGTTTGGCTAAAAACGCAACTTTTAGGTCGCGACTCTTAAAAGCTCTATTTTTGGGTCTCCACTAATTTTTCAACTTATTTTAAGACTATTATGCATTTTGAACTAAAACACATAAATATAAAACATTGATATTAATAAAAATCTCAATTTTACTGTTCATAGACAGACTATCTGTTATTCATTAATCTTTATCAAATCCGTCTTTAGTGTATTATTTAAAAAAAAGAATATATGTTCTCTCTTAATATCTCAACTCATTCATATAAGCTCTATTTAATAGACTATTCAACAATCTTTCAAATCGCGCTAAACGAAAGATATGCCCTACTATATTCTTTTCGACTTTAAGAACTTAAAAGATTAGTCCTATTACAAGGTGCCACTAGAGAAGAACAGACTGAACAAACTTTTAGCACTTCAATAACTGAATTGAAACAGAGAGAGCACCGCGATACGAAGTGGCGGAATTCCACCCCAGAAAGTACTAGCCCCAAACCTTGGCGCCGCTTTCGGTTTTTCTTTATATTACTTGAACTCTGTACAACGCCTTTACTCCATCTTCCGTAGCTTCTCCAAGAAGCATGCCAGGGAATGAGCCCTCTACACATTTAAAGGCCCTTGGCCTCAAAAGTAATTACATGAAAAGCAGTAAACTCAAAAGTATCTGGTCCAAAAGCAGGCGTTCAAAAGCTATCAGCGTAAATCGTACAGGTTGTTCGTAGGCCGTGCATGTCTAGGCACTTGGAGTAGTTGCATTTCCTTTGGTTGCACACAGCATGATCATCAGATTACAGTCAGTACCCATCAAGGGCATTTTACAGTGCACAAAACCCATTTTCCCTATTTTAGCCATTTTTCACTTATTATTAATAAGTGACTTTGTTGGGAAACTGGGTAGGGCAAATTGGCTAAGCAGATATATAAGAAAGCTAGTGCTAGCAGTATCTTGGAGAAGAGGCAGCAGATAGCATCTGGCAGTGCACCTTCTCAGCAAGACCGGCAAGGGAACCTAGCGTTTTCAGCTACCAAGACCAGCCAGTGTTTTTCATCAACTGCAGAACAAGCCCAGCATTTTGCAAGTTGCAGATCAGCGTGGCGATAGCAGATTCCATAGCGTTTTTGCAGCAGATGCCTCATCAGCCCTAGCGTTTTATTAACAGCAGATCAGCCCTACCCTCTGCAATTCCTTGGCGACAAGACCCATTTTTGCATCAACGTTTTCAATTTTCAGCAATCCGACTCCGTATCGTAGCCCCCAAACCTCGCAGATCTCACCTTCCCGCAGCAGCAGATCCTTGCCGCACGGTCAAATCAGCCAGCATCTGTGCACTACAAGGGGCTACCTCTATGATATACCACTAGTTTGATGCAGACTTTGTAGGATGAAATGCAGATTCAGCCTGCTATTCGCAGATTTCAGCATTTGCGTTTTCAGCACGTCATCGTCGCATCATTGTCATCGCCGTCGTCACTGACATAGAGTCATAATTTACTAGATAGCATATTTGCAGAATTCAGCCCCTAGCGTTTTCAGTTTTCAGCCCGTCTCGTCGTCGTCGACATCGTCGGCAAGACCATTGCATTTAGGCCATTGTAGAGATTTGTGCAATCAATAGCAAAGACTTCTCTCGCCATCGAGAGAGGGGCCCTTGGAGGAGGGTTTGACAACTTTTCTGGTGTCGTATTCTTCTCTCTCTATCTCTCAGTCTCAACACCTTCATTCACAGTGTTTACCACTTTGTTTGTGATCATTTGCACTCTCTCACTAAAGGAATGGAAGGCTCTCCCTTCCGTAAGTAAAAGGAACCCTTGAGCACAGTTCAGAGCACTCATCTTGAGCAAAGTTCAACATTCACTTCTGCTGCACCTTACATCAATCTACTTGAAAGAGTTAAATAATGAACACAGATCGAACATGTCTGAACTTGATAGAGAACGCCAAGGTTTTCTCCACACTCATGCCGATTACTTCTCTGAGGGCCTGCTAGGCGAGTTGCCCCCATCTCGTCCTGAGGATCACACCATTGATCTGATTCCTGGAAGCACGTCACCGAACCGGCCACCTTACCGTGTTAGCTGAGCCCAGAATGAAGAGATCATGAACCAAGTGAAAGACCTTCTAGAAAAGGGTCTTATCCAGCCGAGTACTTCACCCTACTACTCTCCCGTGTTGTTGGTCTTAAAGAAAGATGGATCTTGGAGAATGTGCATTGATTACAGAGCTCTCAATAAAATTACCATAAAGAACAGATTTTCGATTCCAAGGATCGATGATATTCTTGACAGACTTCAGGGATTCTCTTGTTTTAGCAGGATTGATTTGAAAAGCGGATATCATCATATCCGAATCGCTTTGGGATATGTCTACAAGACAGCCTTTCGAACGAGCTTTGGTTTGTATGAATTTTTGGTAATGCCTTTTGGCCTTACCAATGCTCCAGCAACTTTCAACCGAATGATGGATAGGATTTTCAGAGAGTATAGATCATTTGTCGACACTTTCTTTGATGACATTATAGTCTTCTTCAAGGATGAGCAGAACATAGACACCATCTGCTACAGATCTTTCAAGCATTCGAGATCACAAGTTAGTTATAAATGCCAAAAATAGTGAATTTTTCTTGCCGGAGATACACTTCTTGGGACACATCGTCTCAACAGCTTGAGTATAGATAGACTCGACCAAGATTGAGACTATCCGCGATTGGCCCGATTTGAAGAATGTTCATGAAGCTAGAAGCTTCTTGGGCTTGTGTTCTTATTACTGGCAGTTCATTCGAAAGTTTGCAGAGGTAGCTTCCCCTTTGCACATTCGGACACAGAAAGGAGTCCCTTTCTTGTGGGGACCCACAGAGGTGACTTCCTTTCAGACACTGAAAGAGAAATTGACTATTGAACGAGTATTGACTTTGCCGGATTTGCAAAATTTATTTGAATTATATCGTGATGCTTGTGGTCGTAGTCTGGGAGCGGTCTTAATGCAAGAAGGCCATGTGATTACCTATGAAAGCCGATCGTTTTCAAGGCCAGTTTTATGAAAAAGAGCTTTTGGCAATGATCCATGCTCTTACTCAGTGGCGGCATTACCTACTTGGAGCCGACTTCACAGTCTTCACTGCTCATTAGAGTTTACGCTAGTTCTTGTCACAGAAGCAGCTTTCGGAAAAGCAGATGCGGTGGGCTAACATCTTGTCACAGTTTCACTTCCAGATTGTCCATGTTCAGGGACAAAAGAACTTGGTGGTAGATGCTTTGTCTCGGAAGCCGCTAGCCTTGGCTATTTTCGCGATCCATCATAGAAGCTTTGAAGACATGGTCGATCAGTACACCACAGATCCGGATATTTCGGATGTATTCACTTGAATACATGAATGGGGATATAGTAGCAGGATATTCCATACGGGATGGCTACTTGATGAAGAAAACGATGTTGTGTGTTACACAGCCTTTGTGGGAAAAGGTTCTGATTGAGTGCCATTGTCCACCTTTTACAGGTCACGGCGGCATCCACACCACCTTGAAAGGTGTGGAGTGTTACTTCTTTTGGCCGAGACTCAAGAAGGATGTAGACGACTTTGTACGCAGTTGTTTAGTATGCCAGAAGGTCAAGTTTGACAGGCATAAGGCACATGGATTGTTACAACCTTTACCCATTCCTACCCGCCCCTGGGAAAGTATTGCTATGGATTTCATTTTTTATCTCCCGAAGACATAGAGTGGGCATGATGGCATTTGGAATGTCATCGACAGATTTAGCAAGCAAGCTCATTCCAGTGAAGAAAACAGTCAAGCCAGATCATTTAGCGAGACTGTTCATTGCTCAGATTTTCAGACTACATGGCATGCCTGAGACAATAGTCTCCGACAGAGATCCCTGATTCATGAGTTTGTTTTGGAGGGCTATTTGGAAGAACATTGGTACACGGTTGCAATTCTCCTCATCTTTCCACCCGCAGACAGATGGGCAATTTGAGATTGCAAATTCAGTCGTACTGGATTTATTGAAGTATTACATTTCTGATCAAAAGACTCAATGGGAAAACTTTTTGCCCTTGGTGGAATTTGCCAACAATAACACGATCCATCAACTCTTCGACGGGGAAGGCGCCACTTGAGATGATTGAAGGTGCTCCAAAGGTTCCACCCTTCCTTAGCACGAAAGATAAGATTTTTGAAGCCGACGAGTACACGAGGGACTTGGACACTACATTTGCCAAGGTACGGGAGGCTTTAGTGAAATCTCAGGAACGACACAAAAAGGCAGTAAATCGACACCGTCCCGATTTGAAATTAAAGGAAGACGATTGGGTGCTCTTACATTTTGAGAAGACACGCCTAAGAAAGAAAAAGGGGAAAGAAGCGGCTTTTTCCAAAGCTTAACATGAGGTATTATGGCCCTTTCCAGATAAAAGAAAAGATAAATGATGTCTCCTTTAGAATGAAGCTGCCCGATACTTGGAAGATTCACAATGCCTTTCATGTGAGTATATTGAAGCCTTAAAAGGCGATGTGACCGATGACGGGGAGCCAGATGAGCAACCCAAATTGGTGGAAAGCGAGGAAATACTCGTTTCAAAACAGATTTTGGCACACAAGGACAGAAAAATAAAAGGTAAAGTGATTAGGCGGTTCTTGGTTAAGTTCAAGAACTATCATGCATTGGATGCAAAGTGGATGGAGAAGAAGGACCTAGTAGAGACTCCTCAGATTTTGGAACTTTACCTTGAAGCATTCGGTTTAGCATAGTCTACTCCGATAGAACCCTAACTTGCGAGGGTGAATCTAGTGCAGCGGGTTTGCACAAGAGGGGAGTCACTCCTCTCCTTTGTCAACGGATTACCCCGATTTTGAATAGAGTCAATGATGTCCCCTTTGGGTTTCAAGGATACTAAAGGGCTGAGTAGTATTTTGCTGTATGACTTCATAACTGGTATTTCGGAAAATGAAAATGATTGATTTGTACTTGACTTGTTTGAATGCAGGAATTGAAAGACGAAATTGTCAGAGAATGCGTGTGCGGAAGAGAGGAAGAGAGAGAGAGAGAGAGAGAGAGAGAGAGAGAGAGAGAGAGAGAGAGAGAGAGAGAGAGAGGACCATAAAAGCAAGATATGGTGAAGAGGGGGCGATCAACCCCCCATGACTACCATGAGCAGAAGACCCTCAGTACAATCAGTATGATGGAAGTGGGCACCCCCCTTGCTCCATAAATAGGTGCCCAAGGGGAGGTAGGGCAAGGTCTGATAAAAATCCCCACGACCCAACAGAAAATGATGTATGGAAATATATAAGGGCACCTGGACAAAGCCGGCCCCAAACTTGGGCGGCCGGATTAGGAGCAACATAGACTATGGGTGGCCAGCCCGGAGACATACTAGCCGTACATGTATGCCCTAGACCTGTGAAGGAACAGAGTGGTGTAAGTCTAACACCCCCTCTTAGCAACTGATGCTGAACAAACCGCGTGAAGCCGAAGATGTGAGGCGAATGATGAAGATGTCTGCTGCGATGTCTGTAGCAGTCTAGGGTGCCCCAACCGCCAGGAAATCTCTGTGGAAAGATGCCATCACGAGCAGTGTAGCAATTGCTGTACTCCGCCGATAGAGTGTGAAGATACTGTGTGAAGGTCCCGAACTGAGTGTGAAAACAACTCCTTGGTGATAAAAGAAGTCTTCAAGCCCTAGTTGCTACTCCTCTTAACCCCTTTAGAAAAGCACTCAAGCTCCTGTACTTGTGGCTCGAATATCATTAATTGCAAGGAATAGAAGAGAGGTTTTTTCACCACCAAAACAACACCGGCTCCTGTCAAGCTTCTAATAGCTCAATAGTGGTTAAGCCGTAGCCAATAGACCTTGCAAGTGTCCTGCCCAATAGGATCTGTGGTGTCCGTAGTCAAAACGTCTGGAGAAATTGGAGAAGCCCATGAACCGTCATGAGAATGCACGGAAGCGTGTCAATGCATGAACCTGCAACTTAGTGTGGCCAGGTGGCTAAGCTGTGTAAAACTCTAGGAAGGCAAGATGTAGTAATCTGCGCCATAAACTCCTCCGAATCAAGGAAAGCCAGACTGAGCAGTGTGCACTGTAGAAGCTACCGTAAGTTGTAACAGTAACCGAGAGACCGCACGGACCACCACCGGATGGTGTCCTGTTCAGTAGGTAGGGTAATCCAAGATGAGGAGAAAGCCAGACTCAACAGTTTGCGTTGTGAAGGGTCTCTGAGAAGAGGTGTGGTCAGACCAAGCTGTCTGCATCGTAATCATCCTCTATGAAGAAGGGAAGCCAAAATGAGGAGTCTGCGCTGTGAAGGTTCTCTGAGAAGAGGAAAGGCCAGACCAATCTGTCTACGCCATCTTGCCTGTATCTCCTACCTCCAATCCTTCGGTGTCAACCAAAACATAATCCACGCCAACAATGCCACCAAACCACAACTCGGTGTGGCTCTCAATGTGAATGAGCTGGGAGTGGCCTACTGCCCAGGTCGGGGGATAAGTCTGTTGTAAGGTTACCAAGGTGAGTGTAAGCAACTCTGAAGGTAGCAATCCAAATGATCAAGAGTGTAGGAGAGCAACTGCACTACCATCCAAGCCAAGCTCCGGGTGACTCCGGATGTAGTCGTGGAATGATGCCTGATTTCCTGTATCTCGCGGGTAAACTCTCCAAGAGAGTCCAAAGCCTGAAGTCCCTCTCCAGTTTGTAGATCCAAGCAATGAACCTGTCCAAGAAGAGATCCAAGATCCTCTCCCTAAGTCCATGCTCCTGTGTAAGCAAGTGATCTGACGTGTCGAGGTCAAGTGGTGAGTGTCTGTCCACGCAAGATGGTGGTGTCTTCTTTGGAAATGTCGGAATCCCATATGCCATGAGCATGGCCATATCTCGTGTGAACTCCTCTGATGAGTGCATAGGTGTGTCCATAGCAAACCACAAGTCACCACCCCCTCTGGAGTGTGCAACTGCCGAATGATGGCTGGAATGAATGGATCTCCCAAGGATCGTACGCCCGTAGATGATCAAGCCGATGTCGAAGATATCGTGTACTATAGCAGTCACAGAGAGACCGCACGGACCACCACCGAATGGTGTCCTGGCAAGAGGTAACTTCATCCTTTGTGAAAAACACAAGCCATGTGGCTGCTGTCCACCCAAAAACGCAACTGGGAGGTGATGAAAATGCTGCTGTCCAGCGATTTTCAACATGCTCGTACGCTCCCGGCAGGGTCCGGAGCGGTGCAAAGGGTGTAGGGAGGGGTGGTGAATCACTGTCACTAAGCCAGATGGGCTGAAAACAGAGAAAACAGCAAGGGGTAATGGCTGAAATCTGTAGATTTGAAGAGGAACTTCGCCGGCAAGGCATCGGATGCCAAGGCCGGGTAGGTGGTGGCAAGATCCGGGGTCCAGAAGCTGAGTGCTTTCTCCTGCTCTGCAAAAACGCAGGTCAATTTGCAGCCCTCTTTTGCTACACTTTTTGGCACCAAAAACCTTCTGTTTGCTGAAAAAACAAAGGCTTAATGGGTACCCTAGGTGCCCAACAACTTGTGGAATGGTGTCAACGACACAAGTGACCCCAATAAAACCGCCAAAAATGGGCTGAAAACCCAAAAACGCAGATGAAGGTAAAAAATGCAAATGGATCTAGAGGGGTTTTCTGCGACAAAGATGTCCAAAAAAGGTAGCGCTAGCAGGGAAATCAGCAGATTTGATGTTTCTTGTAAAAAACACAGGTTGAGGCTGATGTAAAAAACTCTGGCAGATCTGGCTCCAGCTGCAAAAACGCTGCCCTAGCTGATCCAAAAACGCAAGGTGATCTGCTTCTTGGGAGGGGTACTTGACGTTGATGAAGCGCTGTCCCAGGCCATGGAAAGCCGAAGCTGCTGATACCGTGTGAACTGGCATCTGATACCATGTGAGAGCACGCGTGTGCGGAAAAGCGCGCGTGTGTGCGAGAGAGAGAGAGAGAGAGAGAGAGAGAGAGAGAGAGAGAGAGAGTAGACCACAAATGCAAGATATGGTGTAGAGGGGGCAATCAGCCCCCCATGACTACCATGAGCAGAAGACCTTTAGTACAATTAATATAATGGAAGTGGGTACCCCCCTGGCTCCATAAATAGGTGCCCAAGGGGAGGTAGGGCAAGGCCTGATAAAAATCCCCACGACCGAACATAAATGATATATGGAAATATATGAGGGTGCCCGGACAAAGTGGGTGGCCGGCCCCAAACTCGGGCGGCCGGCGGACCAGGAGCAACATAGACTATGGGTGGCTAGCCCGGAGACATACTAGTCGTACATGTATGCCCTAGACCTGTGAAGCAACAGAGTGGTGTAAGTCTAACAGAAATGACTGCAGCGTTTCGGTCTCATAAATCTCTATAGACATGATTACAATAAGGATTAGATAATCGGGCATCCGTGAGGTCCGGAATGGATCTAGATGCGATTACTAAATATGTTGCCGATTGGTCATGGTCTGAGATTTGGAATGAATTTGTTTGTGATTTGTCATGTGATGTCAAGTGATGTTCTGTGATGTGCGGTGATGTGACTGTTGTCTTGTACAAGTGCTAGATGTGTCGTGCCTAGTGCGTCGGTACTAATAGTCAGTGTCTACTAAGACAGTTTATGGCCTGTGTCTGTTTTGCAGGTGTAATCGAGGGCGATTACAATTATTTCAAGAGGGGGGTATGTCACAAATTGGTGACGTGGCAGGCCCTCGGACACACACACACACCCTGCTGGCAGTCCCGTGAATTGCGGCGACAGGCTGACGTGGCAAGGTTTGAATGGATGCCCACAATTTCCGCTAACATGCTGACGTGGCAGATTTCCTCAAAATGCGTTGACTGGCTGACGTGGCGGTACATACAGATTTCCGAAAATTACACTGGCTGAATTTGGGGCATCTTTTGATTACAATTGCTTTTGAGTTTAACTTTTGGGGCTGTGCTATTGGGCATCCCTTCTAAGAATAAATAAGCTGCAGGGGCTCACTTCTCTGGGCATTTAGACGCAGAGACTGAGAGTGAGCACCCGCGGGCTCTTGTACTTTGCACACAGATAAATATAAAAAGAAATACCGAAAGGGGCGCCAGTCTTTGGGGCCAATACCTCTTGGCACGGAACTATGTCGGGCCGTGTCGTCTTTTGTGATCTGTTTTGAAGTGAATCTCTACTGTGTTGCGGTAGAATTTAGACTTGGGGTGTCTGAGTTTGTTACACCCTTAGGGTCACTTCTCAAGCATAAGTCGAGGACTCGCAGTACAAGCACCAACATCCCCAATACCATGGCGTTTTTGCTTAGCATCATCCCACGGTACCAAATCAGCCATAGGGTTAGCATTTTCCAGCTTTAGGCAGCAGATTAGCCAGCGTTTCTGCAATTTGCAGATTCAGTCCAGATCAGCCAGCCTTTTCAGATTTTAGCGCATTCCCATGATCATCATCAACACCCTCGACAGCAGCAATAGCAGATCAGCCCATAGCCTCGTCAAATTTGCAAATCTCTAGCAGTTCCTCTAGCGTGTTGCATTTTCAGCCTTTAGCCTCGCGGATCCAAGCATCCACGGTAAGATCCCATCAGCATCTCAGCATCTAGGACCATTGTATTAGCATTTGTGCAATCTAAAGCAAATACCTCTTCAGCGATAGAGAGGGGGCCCTTGAAGGGGGTTTTGGGACCCCATCCAATGTTAGTCTTCTTCTCTCTCTATTACTCACAGAACTTTCACTCACAATACCATTCTATCTCCTCTCGAGTCTGTTGCACATCTTTCTCATGCTTGATACTCACTGAGTACTCATCTTGAGCATTCACCATCAATCACTTCAGCTGCACATTACATTGATATCAGAGCTCTTTGGCAGTGTTCGGTATCATCACTCAAGAGAAGAACGTAAAGTACCTCTCGCAGATTTATTTCTTAAAGAATCTTCGAGTTTTTCTCCCAAACTTATTAGCAACTCCTACCCTTAGTCAATGGCGCATCCGGAAAAGAAGGGCTTGTCCAACTTCCCCTCGTTCCTCTTTTCCACTCATCGAGAGCGGACCTTGCACATTGCGGCAGGCTAATCGACGTGAGGTGGAAAAAAGTAACTTTGGTGTAAGTGCAAGGCCGCCAAGGGATATACCCGCAAAAAGGAGTTGAGCTTGAGTAAGAAAAAAGCTTTCTTCAACGTAGATTGCTACCAAGTTCTTAAGAACCCGAAGCACCCTAAGTGCTAGAGTAGCCCAAGTACCCAAGAACCCCAAGCATCCCAATACCAATGAACCCAAGTACCTCAAGTACCCCAGTACTTAGTGTATGGTCATCACCAGAAGCGGGATGGATACTTTGCATGAAAGTGATATGCAGTAATTGCCCGGACGTTATAATTATCCTGACGTTATAATTATTCTCGATTCCCCAAGCTCCAGAGCGCAAACTTATTCCAAAAGGACTTTTCGCTCTCGGAGCATGAAACGAACGAAGAGGGAGTATCTCCTGGCTACACGAAGTGCCTACAGACACGCGTCGGACGAACCACCTGACCATAGCCACCATCCGGCAGCTCCCCCGTGTTGGGGCCAGCATCCGAGGACGTAGGCGTGCACCTGTAATACCACCCGGCCTCACCTCCTCGAGGTGATATCGCACACTCCTAGCCTCGCGGGCTAACTAGTGGCACTCTGCCAATGGGGGTCGATAACTGCAAATGAGGCCTTGGCCTCCCTTTCATAATAATGGCCGGCCACACTGGCCGTGTTCACACTACGTCCGCCCAGACATTGGACGCCCATCCCGACGGCATCTGGGCTAGATCCCCTCTCCTGTGAGCGGGACATAACATACTTCTCCCCTTAAGAACCATTGGGATATTGAGCCCTCAAAGCTCTAACGGGTTCCCAAGTAGCAAACCTTTCAGATCGACCCTTCCATTTAATTAAGTACTCGTCATAAGCCTTTTGACGTGAATGACGGGTACAATGATCTAAGACTGCTTCTGGTTCTTGAGGAATATACTCAGTTTGCATATCTTGCCATACATTTTCCTCGATAGGCACAACAACATCGGCTTCACCCAATTTCACTTTAAGGCGGCTGACGTGAAAGATAGACCCATTGTCCCACATCTAGAGTCCTTGGAGACCTCTTTTGATTAGCATAATTAGTGACTCGATCACGAGCCGTCCTTATACTATCCTTAGCCAATTCGAGCATTTCTTACATGTCATACAGGAAATCACGAGCTTGTCGTTCCTTGACTTTCTCTAAGCCAATAGCAATTGGGGATTTAGATTTGAATCCATACATCAACATGAATGGGCTAAATCCAGTAGCAGAATGCTTGCTACTAATATAGGTAAACTCTAACTGTGGAAGATACCTTTCCCAGTCAGACTGCCTATGAGAGACATAGGCTCTCAACATGTCCTCTAACGTCTAATTCATCCTCTCAGTTTGTCCGTCGGACTTAGGATGGTCAGAAGACGACATACTCAACTTCGTCTGAAGGTGAGCAAAGACATCTTGCCAAAATCGGCCAGTCAACTTAGTATCTCGATCACTGACGATATCTTCAGGGAGACCATACAGCTTATAAAGCTGATCGACAAATAAAACCGCCAACTCATGGCTTTTTACTGTCGACTTTGTTGGTATAAACTTCGCCATTTTTGTGAGTCTATCGACCACAACCCAAATAGCGTCATTGCCCCGACTAGTATTTGGCAAACCAACGATGAAGTCCATGGAAATACTCTGCCACTTGGCATCTGGGATTTCCAATGGATGTAGCAGGCAAGCTTTCCTAAGGCGCTCTGCCTTATTGACCTGACACTGAGCGCATCTCTTCACATAGCTCTCTATGTAAGAGCGCATTCTTGGCCAATAGAAAGATCGCTTGACCAAAGCCAAAGTTCTCTGGATGCTTGGGTGCCCAGCGCTAGGAACATCGTGGCATTCACACAAAATCCTTTGTCGAATCTCATCGATTTCCGGCACGCAGACTTTACCATTTCTGAACAATAGTCCACCTCTAATGGAATATTGTCGCTGTCTCGTCTCTCGAGCACGACTCACTTGGGTCTCCGGACCACTCAAGCCTGTATGCGAGTCATGCCCCGCTTCGACCTCGTTCCATATCTTGCCAAAATGGCCATCGGAACGACATAGCCCTCGGAGAGAGAGATAGAAATCCGTCAAGATTTCAGCCATAGACAAGGCATTGACCTCAGGAATCCCGCTGAGCGCATCGGCAACTCGATTGCTGGATCCTTTTCTATAACGGATCTCAAAGTCAAACTCTTGCATAAGCTCAACCCATCTAGTCTTCCGGCCTCTGAGATCACCCTGATCACAGATATAGCGCAAGGAGTGATGATCTGTCCATGCAACAAACGTAGAGCCATATAAGTAGTGCCGCCATTTCCTCGAGGCGTGGACCGGCGTAAAGCTCCTTTTCATACGTTGGATAACGCATCTCAGCGTCAGAAAGCTTCCTACTTTCAAACGCAACAGGACGCCCATCCTGGTATAATGCCGCACCAATCGCATAATTACTAGCATCCGTTTCAACCAGAAACGGTTTGGTAGGATCCACAATGTGCAATATCGGCGCAGTAGTCACCAAGTGCTTTAGTGTCCAAAAGCTCTCGTCGAGACGCTCATTCCAGACAACAGGGGGATTACCTTTACGATGAGGACCCGAAGTCTTTGGCCCTTTCACCCCTCCTTTTAAAAGTTGCGTAAGTGGAGCATCAACTTTAGAGTAATCCTTGATAAACTTGCGAAAGAATCCAGTAAAGCCTAAAAAGGACTTTACTTGGCGTACATTCTTCAGATTGGGCCAATTTCGCACTTTATCCAACTTTTCAGGGTCAACGCGAACTCCATCGCGAGTAATGATGTGACCCAAGTACAGAAGCTTTTTCCTAAAGAATTCACACTTAGAAGCCTTAGCGTAAAGCTTTTCAGTTCTCGGGACTTCGAGAACAGTGCGTATATGGGCTAGGTGCTCAGACAAACTTCGGCTGTAGATCAAGATATCATCGAGAAATACACCGTTTCTGGTGGATAGCCTGATCGTAGGTCTATCTTCGTAAAATATAACGTTCAGTGGAGCCGATCTATCAGATCGTCCATGCGCGGGAGCGGATACTTGTTCTTGACAGTGAGCTTGTTCAACCCTTTATAATTGACGCAGAAGCACATAGTGTTATCCTTCTTTCGGGAAAGTAACACAGGCGCTCCCCACGGAGATTTACTTGGCCGAACAAAACCCTTGTCGAGATAATCTTTCAGCGACACCCTCCTCGGTTTTACCAAACCCATTGGGTTGCTTTGAGAAGGGCTGGCTACCAGCCACCAACTCAATGCCATGATCTACTCCTCTTGAAGGCGGCAAGCGAGGAGGTAGATCATCAGGAAAAATATCCGCGAAATCAGTCATGATTTCTCGGATAAGGTTGGATTCGTCGGAATCCCAAGTTCCACAGAAGAACATGAAACATTTTTACGAAATTCAGTGACAGAAGTACCAAGCACTAATGAATCAAACCAAGCAGATGGTACACATTGATAACAATCAACATCAGAAGACTTTATTTCTTTATACATTTCCAAAGCAGTAACAACTGGTATTGCATAACCATTATTTACAGACTTCTTATTACAAAGCGACACAAATACATGAAACATGTCTTGCTTAACAAAAACAAGAGAGTGATGTACATAGTCTATATACAATGAGTCTTGTTTATCATAAAGCCATGGAATTTCTAAAATAACATCTGCTCTGTCGAGACGCATGATGTGGAAATCCAGGTTCTCTTTGTAATCAGCTAGCTCGAGCGACAAGTTTGGAACCATCCGATTCCATACATCCATATCCTCGCCACGAGCCATCTTCATGTGATACTCATGGTCACTGTCCCGCGTCCGCAGGCTCAGTTTCTACACCAATTTTGCATCCACAAAATTGTGTGAGCTTCCATTATCAAGGAGTACGGTCACGTCGTGACCATTGATCTTCCCGGGGGAACAGAGAAGATCGTGCTTATCAAACACTTTGGTGCTAAAAGTACAGTTAGTGCATGAACTGCGCTATAAATGATGGATTTCAACTTGAACAACATCAGAGTTACCCGAGATCTTGTGAATCTGAACCGAAGGACGACCTTGCGGTTTCTTTGTCTTCTTCTTGGGGCAATCCTTAATTGGTGACCCGTCTGACCACATCCGAAGCAAGCCCCCTTCTTCACTGCATCAACAATTGAAGCATTTTTGGCTTTCTTCTTCTCCTGAGAAGATCTCGGCGGTGATTTGGACTTATGCTGGAATCGGGGTCACTTCCTCGAAGCACCGTCACCGGATTAATGGTGTGCAATTCTTTTCTTCTCATAGTTTGCTCCATTTATCAAATGGAACGTCCTGGCCTTTGCCACTGCATCCTCAACGTCAGTCGGGGCTTTGTCCTTGATTAAGGCCCAACGTAATCCTCATGTGATCCCATCAAGTACATGTGCACAACATGCGTAGAATCCACCTTGCAGAAGGTGAGCGCCTCTTTGAAAGCTGTCGTATACTTATCAAAAGACAGAGTTTTCATCGAAAAGACTCTGCAGTTTGGCATAAGCTTTCAAAGGGTCCATTTTGGCGAAATTCCTCTTGAATTTCACACAAAAATCAGCCCACGTCGTAGGCTTCTCTGTCATGTCGCGCCACCAAGTAAGCGCCTTACTACCCAAGTAGAGAAAAAAAAAATCGTCTGAATCCTCCGTTCATCATGCTCCCCATGGAGATCAAAATACGTGGTCCACTGGTGCAGCCAGTTATTTACCGCCAATTCCGTACACTCCTCTTCTCTTCTCCTGAGAAATTTGTAGTTTTGTACGGAATCGTGGCAGTTGGACCACCCTGTGAACGCCCAAAAGCAGCAATCTGTGTCCGCAATTGCTGAAGATGGGTTTCGCCCTCAAAAATGCGCGCAGTCGTCAACTGGGCCGTATTTTTTTTTTTTCCAAGAAAAAGATCCTTCTATTAGTTAATGAAAACTGCCCATAGGGCTACAACCACCTCTACAAGAGAGGGCTACAACAAGCATGATGGGGAGACTCTCCCAATGAAAAAACAACATATATACAATGAGGCTAAATCAAGAGATGGGAGGAGGGAAGAGCCACACAGGTGGACAGTAGTGCCATCTGAGCACCCCCTGGACTATGGTGTAGAAAGGCCCAGGGCGCCAGAGTCGAAGGAAAGCCTCGCGGTGCTCCTGCATGCGGTCGGAGCTGCCCTGTAGTCCCTCAAGCTGTCCTCTGAGAGTATGGATCAGCTCTAGCCAGAAGTCACGAACAGTCTCTGCTGGTGGCATAGGGCGAGCCTCAAAGATGCGGAAACAGCAGGCCCGCCAGATGAACCAAATTGTCATGCCACTGATGAGCTCCCAACACTCCTCTCTCTCACTGCACCACTCGTGTGGAGTAAGCTCTATAGCAGGCTGAAGTGTAGGACGCCCCCCCTGCATCACTATCATCGTGCTGGTGGAAGATAGCTCAAACTGAAGTGCCGGGCCCGTGAGGGTGGACCAAGCCACTGCCCCCCAAGTGTACTGTCGAGCCGTGGAGAGAGCATGCATCGGCCGAAGAACTCGTAGCCACACCTGCTGGGCCGAGGGACAGTCCCAAAGACAGTGACGCTGACTCTCCACCAAATGGTCACAAGCTGCACATGTGGCCGAGAGACCACTATGCACTAGCCAGCTCCCTACTGCTGTGGCTCTATGTGCGACCAGCCACTGAAACAAGGTGACTCGCCTCAGCTGTCTAGAGTCCCACAACCTCTCCCAAAAGTCTGCCAAGAACTCGAGTGTGAGACCCTTCTCCTGCCAATGACGTGCTGCAGCGGGGAGGGCCTCTCTCTGTGCTGCTAGTATATGCCGTCCAAGCCGAACAGTGTACTGAAAGAAGGGGACTCCTGGGTGGTCTGCAAAAGAGAAGCGATCCCTCCATAGCCACTCACCAGGATCCCACTGTACTCGTGCCAGTGGACAGCACTCCCAAGCCCAAAGCCTCCAGTGTCCAGTCTCAGGAGCTGTTGGGTCAGGGTCTATGACGCAAGTCCTCCCACAGATGCCCACAACTCGGATCCTCCGAAAAAAGCACTCTGCTACCTGCGGGGCCTCTACTGCAACTCGCTGTAATCGTCCCCCACCTTGAAGCTCGAAGAACAGGGCTGGGACAGTCTCTGAGCAGGCCCTGACTGAAATGAGAACCTCCAGTCGTGTGAAGGCTCCCATCCACCGGGGTGCTACTGGCTCGAGAGACGTGAGCCACTCAGCTGGAACTGACTCTGAGATGTCCCGACACATGCTCTGTACCCCTCTCATGCCCTGCAGCTGGAAACCCTGTACCTCCTCTGACAAACCTGTGAACTCTAGCCAGTCACCTAGAGAGCGCGCTGGACCTGTTGCCATTGGACCCCAGGAAACATGAGGTCGACTACCAACCAAGTGGCCTCTCTGAGTGCTAACCATGGGGTTCCAGACGAGGGGCTGCCGTAGGCGCTCCTCCGTGCAAATCGGCTGTCGCTGGCCACGCCGTATTTTCTAAAGCAGTAAGCCGGGAACTAAGCCCTTGCACGACCCCTTCGAGAGAGGCCAAGCGAAGGTTCATCTGAACGTTCGCGTTTTCCATAGCGGTAACACGCTGGTCGAAACTCTGGAAAGTACTTGTAATCCATGTGTAGAGAGCATGCGTGAATGGAATTTGAACATTACGTGGCGCGTCGTCACGCTGCACATCCGAGCTGGAGGAATCCATGGCAAAGTGCGTGAAAAACTGGAAGTTTCACGCGAAACTGGGCCTTTTCTGCACTTTTCGATCGCGAAAAGTTGAACTTAGAGGAGCTCTACGCGTCGGCATGAGCGTCCGAAGGCGAGCAGGTGATGGCGGGAGCGCGGAAGCACGAGCAAGTGAGGGAGAGCAGGCTCTAGAGAGAAGCAAGAGAGTCTAAAAACTCAATTCTCTGCAACTTACAAGTCTCTGTAAGTGAGTTTTTAATAAAGCATAGGTTTCAAACTGTACCTTAAAAAAGGTCTTGGCCACTTAAAAAAAATAAAAGGGGTACTTGATAAAAGAGCTCTTAAGTGAGTTAAAAAACTCAACGCATAGAGAGAGGTAGCGTTAAAAAAATCGAACGCTTGGAGAAGTGCGCAGTAGACGCATGGAGTGAAAGAGGATGCGCTAAGGCTCGTGGCTGCTTGTGTCCGTCTTACGGAAGGCTACCCACGTAGGAGCCAGCGTTGCAATTTTTGCCACGCCAGAAGCTGCTCTTCCACTTCCCTTCCTCTGTGTGCAACCAGCGCAAGGCTTCCCTGCCACTCCTCTCAGAACCCCACAGTAAACCGGGAGAGGTAAAACCCTCTCTCTCTCTCTCTCTCTCTCTCTCTCTCTCTCTCTGCTTCGCATAGAGAACTTGACAGAGAGATTTGAAAGAATACTATATGATGAATTTTAATCTAAAACGAGCAAGTTAATGATAAATACACTGATTTTCATTGAAAACCAGTAAATTCAGTAAAAATCCTCTGATTTTCAGCACTTCCACCTGTTAAATTGCTGAATTTTATAAAAAATCAGCGAAAAGTACATTAAGTTTCATCTGCAAACATGCTCATGAGAAGAAAAATGCACAATTTCAGCGGTTAATTACTAAAAATACGCGAACTTGAGGTTCCCCGACTCGAACCGATCTGTAGGTGTGCACACAGTCCCTCGTGCAGCCAAGCCGGCTCTGATACCATGAAACGAACGAAGAGGGAGGATCTCCCTGCTACACGGACCGCCTACAGACACGCGTCGGACGAACCACCCGACCATAGCCACCATCCGGCAGCTCCCCCGTATTGGGCTAGCGTCCGAGGACGTAGGCGTGCATCTGTAAGACCCGGTGTCCCATACCACCCGGCCTCACCTCCTCGAGGTGACCTCGCGCACTCCTAGCCTCGCGGGCTAACCACTGGCACTCTGCCAATGGGGGTCGATAACTGCAAACGAGGCCTTGGCCTCCCTTTTATAATAATGGCTGGCCACACTGGCTGTGTTCACACTACGTCCACCCGAACACTGGACGCCCATCCCGACGGCATCTGGGCTAGATCCCCTCTCGTGTGAGCGGGACATAACAGAGCACCCAACACAGAACCTGTTTTCGACCCAAAACCTGCACCTGTTCGTTATTCCTTTTGAGGCGTAACCATGCCGAATTCTCAGGACGGAGGTGGCCAATCTGAGGATGCCCTTACTCTTATCAAAGAGCAGATGTCCACACTTTCCACAAGTCTCGTATCACTTCACACTCGCTTGGATGAGATGCAGACGCAAAACACTTCTCGAAGTCGTCCTACGACTTCTCGGACGACTAATGCTGCTTCTCCACCATCGACGAACCGAACGAACCAGATCCAACTGAAGAGGTAGACAATCGCGAACTTCAATTACTTTATAAAATTTTTAATGATGCAAAGAAGAAGAAGCTTGATATTAAACTGCCGGAACCGCATAATGGTCGCTGCGACAAGCGCGTGCTGGACCAATGGCTATTTAAAACGGAGGTCTACTCGTCAAACACGGACTTAGTCGAGAGTAAAAAAGTTGCTCTTGCTAGTTCTCTGCTTAAGGACACGGCATTTCTTTGGTGGCAACGACGGAACGCTGATGGTAAACACACATCTTCTTGGGATAAATTCCGGCGCGCTATGCGCAAGGTGTTCGAACTTGCCAATGCAGATTTTCATACCCGATCCTCTCTTCGCCGCCTGAGCCAGACAAGTTCCTTGGCCGCGTACATCACAGAGTTCCAAAGGCTAACTCTAGAGATGGAGACCCTTAGTCCTCTGATAAACTTCACAGCTTTATCGACGGACTCGAATCCAACTTGAAGGACGATGTGTACAAATACAACCCTACCACCTTGGATGCTGCAATTGTCTACGTGGAGCGTCTTGGCGATAATCGGTGCCCTATACGGAATTTTGTCCCCTAGTACCAGATCTTCAAATAGCACTCGCTTTTCACAATGCGATCGCAAAGAAAGCTATAGCCAAAGTCAACAACAACAATCTCAGTTCACACAGCAAGCAACGGAGCCTTATTCAACTTTAAGGTTCTATTCTCAAGATCGACAATCTCAAAGCATATCTTCTTCAAATGCTGCACTTGATCGTGGTAAAGGACGTGATTTTTCTCAAGATCGGCATTCTAATACTCAACAAGGCTCTTCGTCAAACACTTCTTCAACTTCAAAGAAAGATGGTTTATGTACAATGCGGTGGTGACCATAGATGGTATCAATGTCCAAAGAAACCAAATCTGTCTAATTTGAAAAGAAATTCCGACAGGGAAACGTCATCGAATGTTGAACAACCAACTTTTACTCAAGATAAAGGACACTCTGTGGTCAATACAATTCATGTTTCAAAAGATACGACTATTCTTATAAAGCATGCTCAGTGCAATTCTTCAATTTTGGAGCCTCTCTCAAAGCAAGTTTTAAGCCTTCTTGGAACTCTCAATGGTCGCTGTATCAATGTTTTGGTGGATAGCGGATGCTCTAATAATTTCGTTAGCACTCGAATAGTTCGACAACTTGGCTTACCAACTCAGAAGACATCTCACTTATATGATGTGGAATTAGCAGATGGATCAATTTTAACTCGTGATGAGATAGTTCGACAGTTGCAGTTCGGTATTCAAGATTATGCAGATCAATTGGATTTTGAGGTCATGCCTTTATCTTATTACGACATGATTCTTGGTCAGCATTGGTTATTCCAGTACGATCCAACAATTAGCTTTCGAGGACATACTATCAATTTGTTCAAAGATGGATGTGAACTGATTTTACACGGGCTTTATCGCACGGAACGAGTGATTCAAGCCTCACGTGTTCTAGTCAAGTGGCATGATACAATGGATTATGAAGCGAATATGATTTCCGAGCAGGGTCCCAACGGGAAGCCGCCTCCACGTGGCGGGACTGGATGTCGACTAAGTGCTTTCCAAAACCTCAATGGGGGGACCACGTACGGTTGGAAAACCCTCTCCGTGTGTAGGAGTAAAATCCCAAAGGGGAGGGGGGAGGACATTAGGGATCATAATGCCTTAAAGACGAGTATGAGCTGCAAAGCTAGATCGGGGTGGGGTTGAGACTGGGAGAGTATGGAAGGCAAGAAGGATGGTCGGACCTAGGGAAAGCCCTGTAAAAATCATCCGAGGATGTCGAACGGACCCACCCAGGGAAAGTTCTGTAAAAATCATACAAGGATGTCGAGCGGACTCGAGGGGGGAACACCTTGAACGCCCAGATACTTTCCGTCGGTTTACAACCAACCCCCCTAGGTGTAGAGGCTCGGCTTCTCATATTTGAATGCAAGGGGAGAAGGAATGTACCTCATGACACAACCGGTGGCAGCCAAGAGGGACACAATCCCTGGAGGACCGCTTGGGGGGAGAGGCTTTTGGCCGTAATTCCGCACCAGCAGTATGAAACACTTACCCAGTGGAAGGGGGGACGGTGACGGCTTGAGACCAGAACCTAGACTGGTGGACTGTGAAACGAGGGACGGGTGAGGTGAGGCGACGAGTTCCCTTGACCCACTTCATTTCACGACCCACCAGCGGATGGGTGTTTCATACAGCTGAGGTTGGTGGGTTGAAAGCGCTCCTTGTGTAACCTTTCCGCTGGTCCCCCCCTTGACTCACGGAGAGAGTAAACTCCAAACTAAAGGGGTGGCGGTGACGTCCTGAGACAGACTGGTGGGTTGTGAAACGGGGGACGGGTGAGGTGAGGCGACGAGTTCCCCTGACCCACTCCATTTCACGATCCATCCTCCCTCGGGGCGGTGCCAATGTCACCCTCCACGGAACAGTCAATGCTTGTGGAAGGGTGGGTGCGCCATGAAACGGGAGACGGGTGAGGTGAGGCGCCGAGTTCCCCTGATCCATCCCATTTCACGGAACACCCTCTACTTCGAGCCAAAACCATGGACCCTCGGGCTTGGTGATCCACCCACAAGTGTACCAACTACGTGATGAGTTACAGTAGGGTGTGGATTCTAAAGTCTTGCTAAACACGGGACCGTTATGGACCACACCCAGATCAAGGACCCGCTTGTCCCTCGGTCTCGCCCACCGATTGAGAAGCAAAACGCTGTGCGTATTGTGCCGATACTTCACGTGAATCCACGAACTTAGAGGATGGAGTTGATTCGTCAACACGTTGGCAGTTGTGACCATGAAATCTTACATGCAGGATAACCATAGTCCGGAAAGTGGGTTGTCGATCCCCCGGGAATGACATACCTAACCCGGACCCCTCCAAATTAAAGGTGAACAACCTGTTCATTAAGTATAGTCGTACATTTTCTATGAATTCACAACCATATTATATAAACGATCCAAGAGCACCAGTTAAGGGTACCTGGGCTGACGTGGAAGAGGGCTGCTACCAGGTATCCTCGGGGAGGCGGGCGCTGGGAGCTTCCCCGAGTATTGCGAGCGACAGCACCCCAGAAAATGGGGAGTGGGGCCCCGCTGGTCGCTGCTACGGTGAACCTGAACTCACAGAAACCGGGAAGGACGGGATGAACCAGTGCGTAGCGGGGCAGCAAAACTCATTAACTATGGCTGAGACTGGACGCCTCACAGTTAACTCGGAAGGGCAACCATCTGAGGAGCTGGAGGGCGGGGGCATAGACCAAGATGGAACGAACTCAACAAGGGAAGTACGGTACATTGAGGTCATGAATGCCGATCAACTTCAAAACACCAGGCTAAGATCCTTGTCGATACCCGAGATTGACCCGGTCGCCGCCCCAAGCAGACCGGCTAGAGAGGAACGGGTAATGATGAGAGGCAGGCTTGGGAGGGGTGTTTCAGAAGGGACGGTTGGCAAGCTGTGCATTTGGGGCGCTAATGAACACACCGAAGTGTCATTCAGCAAGGCCTTGAAACGCGCACTGAGATCAACCTCCCTGTTTGCAAGTATTGAGCTTTTGGATCGATTCCTTAACAATCGGACGGGGAGCACCCGCTTTGATGTTTTCACTTCTAGTAAACAAGCAGCCCTAGATGTCCTCCAGGTCATCCAATCGGAGAGTAGGCTTAGGTGGTTTGCTAAGATCTCGCTTCCTTTCGCTAGGAGAGATAGGAACCGTTTGAGGCCGGCGATGGAAGTGCTGAAATCGCCGATCTTTGCCAAGCTTAACATTAATGGACTCCGGTCGAAGCGGGGGGAGTTGGAGTACATAATGTTACAAAAGACTTGGAATGTGGTGGGTCTCCAAGAGACTCGACTATTTCAGGGTGCATGGCCCCTTAGAATGGCGGGGTATTCGACATTCCAAGTGCCAGGGTCTGATAAACCAGGTGCCGGGGGACTTGTGACCTTGGTCTCCCAGGAGCTCAGAGCCTTTGAGTTGGGAATGTCGGACGTAAACTCCTTGTTTGTTCAACTCTTCCCTTTGAATATGAAGGATGGTTGGATTTATGGAAATGTTTATGTCCCGCAGAGGCAGTTAGTGGATGAACGAGCAGATGTCTTAAGCGCGTTAGCTTCGAAGCTTCGTAGGTTGGGCAGAAAGGGCCTTCCTCTCTTGATCGGAGGGGATTGGAATCTTAGACGGCGCCCGATGAAGAGATGGCTGGGGAATGAAGACCTTGATTTTAAGATTGTCCAAACGAGAGGCTCTGGACTCTCGTATCACTCTTCCCGTGGTAAAGGACGATCAGACATTGACTTCTTTTTGGCCAATGATCTGGCCCTTCAATTCCTCGGCCATGCCAGTGTCCAGAGATCGGTGGATGTGTCGGACCACTGGCCTGTTAAGGTGAAGTTGGTGTGTGATGTGGTGTGTGCGGAGCCTCCCCCACCACCCCCCCCCTCCATTGATGCGACTAGAATTGAGCCAGCAGATCAACTCTTTTTACACCACAACTTCTGGGATTCCCTACCAGAAGCAGCGGAGGAGGGGGAAGTCACGCAGGCGGCGGTGAACCGTCAGTCGAAGAGCTTTGAGGAGGCAGCTGAAAGAGTCTCTCGAGATGTTGGTGCGTTCTCCGTAAGGCCCCCCAAGAGGCCTAATAGAGGCTTTAGGCTAGACCCGAGAGCCCGGAGATCCATCAACCGAAGACGGGAAGCGTGGAAGTCTCTGCGGGATGCAGAGAGTGATTCCTCTAGTGAAGATAGGGCGTGGAGGAAGTTTGTTGAATGCCGAAAAGAGGCGCGAGCTGAAACGAAGAGAAGCGAGAGAGAGGCTCTCAAACGATTCATGCTCAAGAGCGTCGAATTGGCAAGACGCAAGGAATGGTATGCTTGGTGGAAGCATATGAAAGCCGTTCTAGGGGGGAGCAGAAAAGGAGGGCCCGCTCAACCCCTAAGAGACCAGAACGGCGAGCTGCAGGCGGACGAAGAGAAGATCCGAGACATTTGGAAGGATCATGCTTCTCGCGTCTTCGCCGATCCCTCCGGGCACAGCAAGGACCCAGAACACTGGCAAAACCATGCTGTGCGACTTTGGCCTAGAATAGAGGACATCAATGACTCTATTAGATGGACTGAAGTTCGAGAGGTATGCTGCAAGATCAAGCGGCATAAAGCAGCTGGGATAGATGGCATTCCCCCTGAATTTTTCAAGATCCTTATGCAAGACAAGGGAACTAGATCGGATCGATTTAAACCAAATATAGACATGGGAAGAGCAGTCTTCAAACTGCTATGTACTTGGTTTGATTCAGGGAAGTTGCCGGAGGCATCATCTACCTCGGTAGTGGTGTATATCCCGAAGAAGGGTGATCTTTCTAATCCGGACAACTACAGAGGGATTTCTCTAATTCCTATCTCTCTGAAGCTCTTGACCTCACTCGTGATCAATAGGATCTCAGTGAAACTTGAGGAAAGAAACTTCTTCTTGCGTGGTCAAGCCGGATTTCGGACTCAGGAGGAGTGTGTGGCACAGGTGATTGCCTTGAAAGAGATTGTGCTCAGACGAAAGGTTGTTAAGAAACCGACGTTTGCGGCATATATTGACTTTGAAAAGGCGTACGATACAGTGCCACACGAGGCGCTCTTTTTAAAGATGGAAGCCATAGGGATTGGAGGTCGTTGCTTGAATTTCTTTCGAGCCTTGTACCAATCTTCCAAGGTCAGAGTGCGGGTGGGAGCGAAGTTGAGTGAGGAGGTCCAAATCGCCCGTGGCGTGCGTCAAGGGTGTCCCGCGTCGCCTACTCTCTTTAATATATTCATTAATGACATCTTGGATGAGAGTGCGACTGACCTTGGGGTGGCTATTCCAGGCCTACTCCTGAAGATCCAGGGCCTGCTTTTTGCAGATGATTTAGTTTTATTTGCGGAGTCTAAGGAGGAGTTGCAGGCTAGTTTAGATAGATTGCATAGTTGGGCGGAGAAGTGGGGGATGAAGTTCGGCATAAAGAAATGCCAGGCGACCGTGTTCAACGGGGACCTTGAGGAACTTATTGCCTTCAAACCCCACATCGGACCTGAGGAGATTCAGGTAGCTTCGGAGTATAGGTACTTGGGCATCTTAATAGACAGCGAAGTCTCGATCGATACTATCCTTAAGGATAGGATTGAAAGCGCACGTAAGTCTTTGTATGCCCATAAACATCTTCTATGCTCTAAGAAAATTCCGATGTGGTCAAGGTTGGCCTTTCTCAAGGCGTGCGTCTTCCCAGTGGCGACTTATGGAGCGGAGATTATGGGCTCACATGACATGAGGAAGTTGAACCCATTAGAGACGCTTATAGCAACTGGAATGAGGTGGGTAGTCGGTAAGGCCGCGAAGTCGAGTTCTGTGGCAGCAGCAACTCTTCACCGGGAGTTAGGGCTCCCCCCCGTACCAGCTTACTGTGCAGGACAGAGGGTACGAGCTTTTACCAAGTACGCAGGTCTAAAGACTTGGATTGCAGATTTGGTTAATAATATACCAGAATGGAACCAATTCAAGAAGTGGACCTGGTGTAAAAGGACAAAGTTTTGGGGGCAGAGGTATATCAACGGCGCTTCTGTTGAAACCGCAAGACAGGAGAGCTGGAAGCTCTGGGAACACTCACATCAATGTGTCTCCCTTGATCCTTATATCGAGAGGAAGTATGAGGACACGCGTGGATACCTCTATAGGCAGAGCATTGGGAAGAACCCCGGTGGGATGGAGGAGAAAGTCTTGTTACTAGCAAGAGTGGATGGCTTAAGGCTTAAGGATAAGATTGAACGGGCACAGTCGAGGACTTGCCCGTTATGCGGAATGAAAGAAGGTTCAAGGTCACTTACGCACCTGTTGGTACAGTGCCCTGAACTGGACAATCTCAGAAGCACAATACGACCCTGTTTGGAACATGCTAGATGGCTGTTAAACAATCCGAGCGGTGAAGATACCGAAGTGTTACTCTTGGGAGGGGAGATTAGCGGAAAGCGATTGCCAGGATGGGTTGTCCCCCGTGGGGCCCATAATGGTCGTCGTGGACCGCAGCTGAGGAGTGCCTATGCGGATAACGTTGCAGCATTCCTCTGCGGGGCCGTACCGCGATACTACAATGCTCTGGCCCGTGAGGGTGTTGAAAGCTCGTAGGGCTTGTAGTTATTGCGTACGGTGCGGTCCCGCCTAACATGGTCCTGGGGCTTTCCGAGCGGGCCTTGGTGATCATGGTTGGCCGGATCGGGATGCCTCCTTTGAGCCGACGCCCACCTTGGGTATGGCAGTCCTACCGGACATCCGCTGGACGGGGGCCTTTTTCTACCAGGCGAAAATCCTGGAGTACCTGGGCATGATTCAGTACGGTCTGTGAGTTACAAGGGTTTGTCCCTCTCTCTCAGCCTTGGTCCTTAAGTGCATCACTGAATTCGTTTGGTGATTTCCCGACGTTACCCTCGGGTGGCGTGACTAACAAGGGAACATGGACTGACTAACATGGCATGAAAAGACTTTTTACTCCCCCGAGGGGGAAACTTGCTTCCATTCCCCGTTGACATGCCACGATACGGCATGGAGGCGCTTTTCCCTTTGTCGGCAAGTCCGCAAGGTAATTTGTCTTTGACTCGTTTGCGTGCACGCGAAGCAAAGGCAGTTCCTTGCTGGCTTGCCGGCTCTAGCCCAAAAAAGTAAAAAGTAGAAAAAAAAATTCCGAGCAGATGCAGAAATTATTATTGATGAATTTTTGTTCATTAACTTGTCCTGAACCAATTGATGAAGACAAAGATGATTTTAAGCAAGAAGTTTTTCCAAGTGATACTTCGCTACCAGAAAAAGATAAGGACATAATTGTAGATTCTGAGTTAGAAGATGATTATGCTTTCTTTGATTCTTTGTTGGATGATGATATACCAATTGCAAGTCATGAAGTGGCAGTTTCTGAAGACGATTCTGAAGAGTTTTGGGATTTATTACGGGAAGACGATTGCAGTCTCAATCTAAAATCCTCTTCAGTGATTCACAAAGTTGAAGTTACTCCATCTGAAGAGTGGCTTGAGAAAAATTCCTCTTCGCCAAATATTTCGCAGTTATTGGAAGATCTTAAACCAAAAATCTTACATCACGTGAAGGATTTTGAAAGATCAATCCCTTGTTGCAGTCAACCTCATTATGCCAGATTCCTCTAAAAAGTCTTTGAACAATGCAATGACATGGGATTTAGCAGTCAAAGCAAAAAGGTTTTGCAAGAAGCAAAGGTTCAAGACAAAGGTTTCAGATAACTCAAAGATTGAAGATTTTCGGAGATTCAATGTTTTTCCAAAGTTCTATCAACATCAAAAGTCATTTCTTTGACACGGGCTCTCATTTTAAATGGGAGGGAATGTCACGATTGTGACTATCTTACAGTATTACATCTACTCCTAGTTGGAGATACACAAAGTGCCATGCCAAGGAGAACCCCTACGCTTGAATGGTCATGACCCTTCGCTCAAGAGATGTGCCTCTTCTCCAAAAGCCACACTCCTTCGACGACTGGTCACACCCCTTCGCTCTACGGTTGCGACTCTTCGTCCGATGGTTGTAGCTCTTCACTGAAAGGATGTGTCTTTACGTCTAAAGTTGCGCTCTTCACCATGAGACGTGTCTTTTCATTTGTGTCTTTTCATCTCCTATATAAGTAGCCTATCGTACTCAGTTTGTCTCTTCACACCCCTTCGCTCTACGGTTGCGACTCTTCGTCCAATGGTTGTAGCTCTTCGCCGAAAGGATGTGTCTTTACGTCTAAAGTCGTGTCTCTTCACCATGAGATGTGTCTTTTCATTTGTGTCTCTTCGTCTCCTATATAAGTAGCCTATTGTACTCAGTTTTCAAGCATTCATTCAATCAATCAAACACACATTCAGTCTCTTGAGTCTCTTGAGTCTCAGTTTGATCTTAAATATGAAGTTTAAGTCTTATTTATAGGATTAGCGATTTGCGTTTTCAGCCTTTAGCCTCGCAGATCCAAGCATTCACCGCAAGATCTTATCAACATCTCAACATCTAGGACCATTGTATCAACATTTGTGCAAGCCAAAGCAAATACCTCTCTAGCGATAGAGAAGGGGGCCGTTGGAGGGAGGTTTGGAACCCCATCCGGTGTTAGTCTTCTTCTCTCTCTATTACTCACAGAACCTTCACCCAAAGTACCATTCTCTTCTCTCTATCTAGTCTATTGCACATATCTCTCATGAAGTAAAAGGAACCGTGAGTGCGCATTGAGCACTCATCCTTATCATTCACCATCAATCGCTTCTGGTGCTCGAAAGCAAGGAGGCGATGGGAGAGTAAGGAAGTGAGAAAAGTAATTAGAGAGGGTCTAGGGAGAGATGGGGGTGCAGGCGGTTGTGTAAAAAGGGGGAAAGCACTGGAAGAGGGAAGGTGGAGGCGAAAGAGGCAAGAGTAGAGAGGGAGCGAAAGAGGAGCACAAGGGGAGAGAAGTGAGCATGGATGGCGTGAGGTGCAGCAGCAGCGAGCGTCTTGTTTCTCTTTGAGCAAAGAGGGTTATGTAGGAGTCATCACTACTCGAATGGATGTGCCCCAATATGCAGGTCCTATGAGCGAGGTCAAAGATGCAGGTACACAATCCCCTGGTTTGCATAGAACAGTTTGGCTCTGGATGTAGGTGTAGCATGTGCGTGGCACACAGCCATTGTGTACATGACAGAAAGAGAGCCAAATGAGTTGAGGGGTGCACGTGTGTGTAGGGTTGACAAGTCCGAGCATCGGATGCTGGTACAGGTTGATGTTAGTACGGTACGAAATGAACTAAGCCAAAGCTAGTACGACATATACGATGAAGGAAAGAGGGGGTTTAGAAATGAGCTTAGGATACCAAAATTGAAAGGCCCAAATGGCATTTCTCCAGCACACGAGGGTGCGTCCGCTACTCCGCTGGACGTGGACAAACCTGTGTGTGTGTGGGCGGGCAAGCAGACGGGTGGCGGCGGCGAGAAAGAGGGGTGTCGACAAGGAAAGAGATGAAAGAAAAGGGGGAAGAAAGAAGATGAGGAGTCTAGAAAATCAAGAGACGAGGAAGGAGGTGGACTGACAAGCAAGTGGACTCAGCAGAGCAGAAGAGAGGTGTTTACTGGGAGCTGAATGGGGTCAGGGACTGCTGGAAAACTGTGCATTTGTGCATCTCAGACCAGATAAATTCTTTGTATGTTGTAGGCACGTCATTTTAAATCTGGCTTTGGTACAACTAATAAGTCATTCAGTATCTGTTCCTGCAGTTGTACACGCTTGCTTAATTGTGTTCTTCCTGTCCATTTGCAACAGCCTGGGTCAATTTACATATCACAGACGCTACACTTCAGGAATCCGGTTTTTGTTGAAGAAAACCTCCGGGCTCAAGTCAAAGCAATTCATCTGAGAAATTTCCGGGATAAACACAGGTGAAATTTTCTGTTTTCAATAAAAGTTAATTGATTAATTTATGAATCAGTCTACCCCCATTGGGGGGTGGGGGAGGGAAGGGGAGTTCTTTGCATGGTCACCACTTTGATCCCTTGAATGTTAAGGGAATGGAAAGCTAAGGTGGGGGTTCCAAGTAGGTGAATTTAGCATGAACTGAATGAGCTATGTGTTGAGTAGGGTTTTTACTTGAAAGAAGCGATGTTAGCTGCTGGCCTGCATATTTTCGCTGATTAAAAGTGACAGATGGTGACTCTGCCTCCACTTTGCTGGTGCATTAAAAGTGTTTGACCCACACCACCCATAACATGTCCTCCTAGTATTGTAAGTGCCTCTTTTTTAGCGCTCTATAACGTACACCAGCTGTCTTTAATTCTGAGGTGAGAGTATTCTGAGTGCGATTATGGCAAAGGGTTCCAATTTGAAATGTCTTTCTAGAATTTTGTAGTTGTGTGTTTAAATTGATGCTATCCAAGGTCGCTTGTTTCTCTTTGGCAAGGTTGCACTTCAGATGTATGTTTTCAATTTGAAATACAGAACGTGTTTGGTAGAGATTTGTAGTTATGTGCTTAAATTACTGCTATCCAAGGTCGCTTGTTACTCTGTATATTTTCACTCGTAGATCCAGAACCTGGTTGTTGACTAACAATCTGCGGTCATGTTTTATGCAATGCTCCTTATGAAATGAAGTTTTTCCGTGCAGGGTAGAATTTGCAACCTCGTGCTGGAAGGAGGAGAATAACATTGTTGCAGTCGAGGGAGTTGCAGTTGCTTTGCTGCCAAGCCTAATGGGCAAAGTGAGCAGGTGTTAAATGTGAAACGAGGATGCAAAAAACACTCTCTGTAATAATAGTTTATAGAACGGAAACCGAAAGACATAGAGTTCCAGGAATGTCTGTGGTCGATTCAACTTCTTTTGATCATGTTTCGATGTGTTGGACGATGAAATAAGGAACTTTCTTTCTCTAGATTTTCCCTTCTTCTTTAAGAGTGTTGATTTCTCTCTACACCCGATTCTACAATTTTTTCCCTATAGAAATTGGGAACTGTTTTCTCCTCTCTCTCTCTCTCTCTCTCTCTCTCTCTCTCTCTCTCGGTGAAAGTCTCTCTGGATGTGTTATTGGCCTCTCTAAAATTTATTGTTTGTCTAAACTGCTTTTCCCTCTCTCTCTCTCTCTCTCTCTCTCTCTCATGCTGGTACGGAGAGATGACATCATGGTTTGAGCTACATGGATTCAACATGGACAGACTACCCCCCTTCCAGTTCTCATAGGATGCCCCCTCAGACTCTTACAAAGTCCGAGATCAACACGCTCATTCGCTTGGACATGACTTCGTTGGCACAGGAGTTGGGCACGAAGATGGCTTTCTATAGGGAGCATTTTCTCCAACTCACTGGGGACGGTTTTGTGTGAGGCCCAGATACATGGACACCCACTTATCTCACGGGATACGGTGTGCTATTGGCCAGATATGCACATCTTCACACCAGCTTCAGGTGGAGAGGCAAATACATCGGAGTGTCAATAGAGGCCAGGACAAGGACATGTCCCCTATGTCATACGGAGGCTGAGACAGCTGCACTATGTATGTCATTGCCCAGTTTACTATGATATACGAGGTCGCTTCCATTGCTTGTTCAGAGAGGGTTTTGGACCGCTTTATAGAGTCTAGGATTGTTCTTGCTGGAGCTACGAAGACACAGAGAGAGCTTGTTGAGAGGAGAGGCTAGCCAGTCTCAAAGACGGAAACAACTGATGATGGACTTCCTGTGATCCTGATGAGGATTGTATATCATGCTCACTCTTGTGTATGGCTTTGTATCACTTCTGTCTCTGTCATGTATCAGTTTGTGTATCAGATATTCATCTAGTAGGTAGGGATTTTTGATATTTTTTTCAGCACTCCACTTTTAATCTTTTTGTACTAGACGTTGTACTAGATTCCTCCGTGTAACTTTGTGGTCTCATAGGTCATTTTGGCCTTCTGAAGACGTTACTATAGAATTTCATCTCTCTCTCTCTCTCTCTCTCTCTCTCTCTCTCTCTCTCAATGTACGGATTCATCACCCATTATATCACCCTCTTGTATTCATATATTGTATCAGTGGTCACACATACCCCACACAGATACAGTTCCAGCTAGTAGCACTTTTAGATTCACTTTAGTATCTCTTCTTTTTTTGTACCCAGACATGGTATCAGATTCACCAGTTTGTAACGGACTGGTCTCGTTAGGTCATTTTTGGCCTGTTGAAGATGTTAATATATCATTTATTTTCATTTCATTTTTCAGGCAATAGATATGAATTACTCTGATGTGATTGGTTTTTTTTTTGTGTGTTCTGAGTTCCTGTCAGCTGATGGGGACCCTTTTCCACGGCTCATAATCAGGTCCATTGGTGTCCCCATGACCTTAATTTTAAAAATCATTATTCATGCTATTTTCCATGAGAAAAACTACATTCTTGTAAGAGGATCTTGTTACAATGAGCAACAATCCTCAAAACTTTGAAACATGGGAGAAGAAAGGGGGCCAAGAGCTAAAGGGGAACCAATTCTTTATCAAGGAACTACCAAGGATGTATAATCACGTGGAAACTATCAAGGCACCGTGGAATTTGACATCTTGCGGTTGGTTTCTGAAGGGTTTTCCATGCAAAATTTTTGTGAGAATATCAAGTCAACTAAGGGGTATAAGCTTGTACACAAAAAACTACTTCAGCTCTTAGCTCACATAGCTGGTTTGGTTTGGTAGATTTCTGTACTTGGAACTGTAATATTCTTTTTGGTCAATTGGAGGAAAGTAGCGAGCCTTTCACACTTAGACAAAACTTAGGATCCTTTTTGGTCAATTAGAGGAGTGAACCTTTGCAATTGTCTGATAAAAGTTAGGATGACATGAGCAGTGTTGCTTTTAAACCTCTTTTGTATGATAACCACCTCCCTGATCCCTACACGTACAAAATGGTGACTAGTCACTGACCAATTTTACTTTGGAAAGTATTGAAGTGTAGTGGTTTTAAATATTTGCTGGAGTACATATGTAGTCCTTAGTAAAGGGTTGGATTTTGGGTGCATATCTAGACCATTGGATAAAGCTTGCGGATTAGTGCCACATGGCAAGCTAATGATAATAAACTTTTTTAAAGTTATTTTTTTTAGGCTTTTGTGAGAGGGTGCTGAGATTTGTGTACTTCTCTTATAAAGAGGGGCATTGAGTATTGTGTCAAACACATCCTCTTTCACTTTGTTTTCTTTTCAATTTCTTATAATGCTTCAAGTGTTTTTCAATCATTATTTTTATGCTTTTGGAATATATTGTATTCCAAATAGTTCATTGTTACTTTTTTCAATAAAAAGTAATATTTTATAGCAATATCACATGTTTTAAAATACAAATGTCACTTTCTATTTTTCTCTCGCAAAGAAGCCTCTTATTATAGAATTCTTCTCAATAGCCTTATGTAGGCCATAGTGAATTTTCACCTTGTTGAATTATGTTTAGTGTTGCTCTTCATGGATCAATGTAGTAGATAACACCTGTGATTGTTAGCCCTAGGTTTGATGGTTTCCACTCTGGAGCTATATATTGTGAAGAGACCTCTACTCCTCTTGTTGAATGCTTTCTTAGTAACAGGTTTGGATACTAATGACCTTTACTATTGGTGGATGCTACATAAACATGTAACACTCATGATCTAGTATACAATGTTCTTGCATTGTAGTGTAGACATAGTATGTGACACTATACTGATCCTCTCTCTCTCTCTCTCTCTCTCTCTCTCTCTCTCTCTCTCTCACACACACACACACACACACACACACACACACACACACACACACACATATATGCATTTGCCTATCTCACCATTATACAAAATCTACTTCTAGTTCACACAATTGAATGACAATGACTTGTACATAGATATTTAATTTTTTGGCTCCAATGAATTTCATTCTCACGTTGCTCATGCTTAATATTTCTTTGTGCACAAACAATCAAGGACATATTAGCAATTGTTATCTTGACGGGGTGCCTTAAGGACACTAAAGCCTTGATGCTAAATAGAAGCTAGCAGTGCATGTAATTGGCAATGCAAGCGATTGCTAAGGCATTGCAAGGTATGGCTTAGGGAAATGGAATGTCATTGATTGCAAGGTTTGCCAAAAAGTTGTAAGTAAATATAGCCAGTGTAAGCATTTGTGAATAGGGTGCAGGTTAAGAGACAAGGTTACAATATGTATATGCAAAGGCGTAGTAGTTTATAACAATATGTAGCAAAAAATAGGGGCATTTCTCTTGTTGACAAATGGGGGGAAGATTGTAAGGCTTCGCTGCTTAGTTTGTGGAAAGGGCATGATTGAATTAGTAGCATAAATTGTGGCATGCAATGTGGATAAATCATTGTTATGGCTTGAAAACTTCATTGGTTTTTTTGGGGGAATGATTGTTAAGATTTCATTCCTACAGTGGTATTTTCTATACCTATGTAATTGCACATGCTTTTGCGAAAGTGATGGAAAATGTCTCGACAATTTGAGAGGTCTATTACTATGTCCGATATAAATAATGAGATTCACTTTAGCCTTCTGAACAAGAAAAGTTTGAATGCTTTGCATTTCAAATATACTCGACTAAGAATACACTAAAACGAGATCTCCTCCTTGCCTAAGGTGTTGTTTCACTCGACCAAAATAAATCACACCATAAGGTTTAAAAAGACAAATTGCAAAGAAATGGATTGGTCTTCAATTGAAAACCTGTATGAGAGAAAAGGAGCTAATGAAAACTATTTATTTAATCACTATAATAATGGGGAGATCGTGTCAATTATTTACGTAAGAAGAGAGTTACAAGTTATTTAATAAACATTATTTCTTGGATGCATGTTGACATGGCAAGGGGATTAGAGATTAGGGTTTGAACATGCCACCTCTCAACTCATGCACTTTCCCCTAAACATACCAGCCTCCCCTGTTTTTTTTCTTCTTTAAGCATTCTCATGTTGTCATACCACATAAGAGTCGCCAGTAACTCAGTAGCTTACAAAACCATTGAAAATAACACAAGGCATTTGCAATCACTATGCATAACCATTAATATCTCTCGGCCAACCTGCTAACCATAGTTCTCAAGGGCGCTTTTGCACATTTGCACATTTCTGAAGGGCGCTTGTATCAGGAGTCTCCTTCTTGTTTTCAGCTCCACTTTTCGAGAAACGATTAAATGTTGTAAACAAAACGCATCAAGTTATAAAACAAAACAAAGGTGCTACCTATCAAAGGTGTATTCCACTCCTCTCTTCAAACATCCAAAGACACCTGGCGGACACCAACTAAACCTAAAGCACTCACTCCAGCTTAGGAACTCACACTGGGCATACATAATAAGAAGAGCATTCACTTATATATGTGCAATTATGGAGGTTGTTGAACTACGGTCTCAGGTCAGTACTCACCTTGATAAGAGTACCTTGATGACATACAATAAGGTTTTGTTTTTTTGTAACTATGAGGAGGTTAGGTTATTTTCTGCTATTATGCGCAATTATCAACTGGCTTTACTTGGTTTTTGTTGTCAGTATGCCGCGACTGCATAACTATGAAGGAACTTATCGTTTATAGGATGGATGGTGAAAAAATATGGCTTGCAATACCCATTTTTAGATGGTGATAGTTGGAACTAATTATGTTGATTACTGTTGGGTTTTTTTTGGATTTTTTATGGTAGGTTGATTAGTTTCTTGTAACAAAAGGGTTTTGATAACTTGTACAGTGCCTTAAATTCATTTTAGATGAGGATTTTTGGTATCCCACGCATAACCAAAGTAGTGGTGCTCGATATGGCAGTATTCGGACAGTAAAAAATGGGAGATCTTTTGGTACTTGGTACTGGCATTTGTCTGGTCTGTCTTAATAATACGCAACCTAAATTCGGGTTTGTTTTACTCTTTGTCTGACGCTTGGAAAAATCGCATACTATTGCATAGTGTAAATGGGGTTTTTTCTTCCCTTATGCCATTTATGGGATGGTTATACTTGCTAAGGATCTTGCTTATTATCTTATATAGCATGACGCTAACAGAGCCGTTAACATATATGGGTTTTTTCTTTTTTGATAGACAAGATATCAATAGATTCTTTTCACTACACTTCTTGGCTTTGGCTCATTTAGCGTGTTTTTCCTCATTTAGCTTACAAACTCAGGTAAGATGAATTCTGTAAGCCCAAATGGGCATGAGAAATTTGAATTAGCTTATTAACATAAGCCGAGTTTTTGAAATTGGAATATTTTTTGGGAGGTTCTGTAACTGGTGTTTTGGATACTTTATGACTTCATGGTACTTAAAAAAGCCAAAGTGAAATTGGAGCTTGACAAAACTGGCAAAGTTATTCTGGTATTGAAAGACTGATCTAAGAGATGTTATGGGGATTAAGACACTTGGTTCAGTGGGTTGGTGGCTTCTTTTATTAAAATAATATATATGCTAATATCTATTTAAGGTCTAAATTTAAAAAAAAATGGGGATTTATAAATACCATACTTATAAGTACTTCCTTTAAAATCTTTGGGGTTGCAAAATACAAAGGACTGAAATACATGAACACTTTGGACAATGGTTTTAAGTTTTTTTTTTTAAAGTTGTAAGTTGGACATGGATAACAACTGATATAGTCCATTGACACCTGTAAAACACATCCAAAAACTAACATATTTGTTGTCTTGTTTGGATGGATGCAAGAGAGGACTCTATCCTTTCTTGGATTTTTTTTTGGCTTAAAGCTATTGTCTGTCAGATAGTACATTTGCAAGAAAGGACTCTATCCTTTCTTGGATTTTTTTTTTTGGCTTAAAGCTATTGTCTGTCAGATAGTACATTTGGGAAGTAATTCTTTATTGTATCACTATCATTGTATACTAGAATGTGGCTTCATTCTCATATGCCATGTACAAAGATAATTCTAAGATTGAATTGTTTTTATACTAATTTGAATGTAAAAGTTCATTTATGTCTTTTTATATAAGTTAAAACAACTACACACACGTCCTATACATAAAAAAAATTCATTGCATTTTTAAAAAAACCGGGACACTGGCTTTAGAAACTTTCTTGAATCTTGGTTTTATGTTTGGATCCACTGCCTTTAAATCCTTGATTGGTTGGCTGGTGTTAGGTGGTCCTACATAGGCTAAGATTTTGGTTTCCTACTCACGGCTTTATGGTCTTTGACCTTGCCGGTTTAAGGATTGCATGCCCAAACTACTGGACTAATCTTATATATACTTTCTTTCAGGATCACAAACATTTTAAGTTGACATCCCGCATGAGGGTAAACCACGACCCGAAGAAACATACAAGGATTTTAGAACAAATTAGATTTTACCTAAAGGACCAATCTCTTAAAACTGCCCTGACTGTTAGAACTAGACCTTTTTTGGCTAGATGGGCCAAATATTGTGTTACTTATTACCCCAAATAATCCATGACTTACTATCTAATTTTGTCTATTGCAAACCCTTGCTCTCTCGCAACGCCTGGAACTATCTTCTGAGCCCCTTTCTGTGGCTACCTCTCTTGTCCTCATATGTATTGGCAGTTTGGATGCTTCTCAATTAATATATGAATCGACTCTATCTTCTGACAAAAATATGTCTATCTTACACATGTTGTCCTGTAATGGGTCAAGATTTTGGCTACCTTGGACAAGGACTCCAACGATGGGGTGAATATGATTTCCCACTACATAGCCCAATTGCCTATACTTTGTATACAATATCAGCAAGAGCTTGCCTTCTTTTCTTCTTTTGGAGCAGAATTATCTAACTTTTTGAAAAAATTATGTGGGCTTAATCCATCTTTTATCAGGGTCCTTGCTGCCCCATCTATTCCTTAAACTAGCGGAATATTTTGTAGAGATAGTGCAGCACTTGAGGTTGTGAAGGAATTCCAAAACAATTTTTACTCCTTAAGGTACCCAAGGTTTCCAAAGGTTTTTCCTTTCCTTCCTGTTAGACAAATTGAAACTGAATCCTTTGATGTGGACCATCAGCTTTGGGTTCTACCTAACAAAGCTTTTCTGGCACCTATTCTTAGTGAAACTTGGGTATATCTGGCTAACCTCCCAACTGTCACTATTGAGGATTATATACTCAAAACTTTGAAAGGAGACCAGTTCTTAGACAAAGGAGACCTCATTAAAGCCCCCTTCAATCTCAACCTGATAGACCACTCCAAGTGCTCCTCAAATACAGATCTATACATATGAACAAACGGAAACATGGAGTTTGCTAAAAGTAATCGTGATTTGTACACAGAATCCATTTGGAATGTTTTTCGACCTTATGTTAAATGTGTTTATAAATTTCTTGATCCTAAAGCTTCATGCGAATCCAACATTATGTTGTTTGACCATGCTATCTGGTTTATCCTCAATCATTTGGACCAGCTCTTTCTTGAAAAATCAATGAACTTTTATCTGTCTCTCATCTGCTCTTGGCTAGGTGGCCATGCCAAAAAATTAGTTATTACTCAAATTGCTTTCAACATTTTTCGTGGGCTTATGCTAGATATCCTCAAAGAATTGAAAGTTGATGAACCAGGGACTTATTTAACTACCTATGCAAATTAGAAGGGTGTTAAGATTATCACCAGTCTTCTCAAGCCTTGTATTGATGATGATGATTTCCCCTCATTGAAAAGACCCAACTCTCTTGCCACCCCTAATTCTTTCACTTCATTCCTGACACCCAGTTCCTCCTCTAATTTTACTAGAGGAAAATCTCGTAGCTTCACTAGGGGAAGAGGTAGAAACACCCCTATCAGGCACCTTCTTGACTTATGATCACTTATGATTGTGCTAGTTACTGTTGGCCCTTGTGGAAGATTGTCTCTCACGAAAAAGATATCTGACAAAAAGTATATTTACAAACACTGTCTTTTTCAAAATGTACTTTTGGATTGGGTACACCCTAAAACACTTTTTGTGAATGTTTTGACTTGTTATTTGAAAACCATGAGATACTTGATAATGTTCTTATTGGTTAGAAATATCAACAACCCATTAAGAATGTAGTCTACAGTAATAATTTCTTACGACACAACACTATGCCTAATTGTGACTATGATAAATTTATTCCATACTGCAAAGTTTTTGATACTTATGGCTTACCTGTCTGCACTTGAAATCTGGATCTCATTGAAAATATCACAATCCGGAAAATCCTTGCTAAGGCTTAATCACATATCCATTTTTCCTAAAAACCCATATCTTGCTTTAACAGCTTTGTTTAGTTGTTTAACTGACTTTGTCAGTACTCTCTGACTGGAGAAGACAATCCTCCTGGACTTAGTTAAATTGGTTGAAAAATGCTTCTCTAAAAAGATCTCACATATTCCTTTTCAATGGTTGTCTACTAACAGCTCTTGGATCACACCATAACTAACTGAAGATTTTCAAAAACTTTCATATAATTGGTTTATTGTTGGACTTGATAAAAACTCCAATTGTCCCACTCTTATATGCAAAAACTTGGCTTGGAATGCAGCTCACTAGGATTTCTGGGAAGGAATTCACACCACTTAATACTTCCCCCTACGAAGTCAAAACATCTTGAAAGTATAGGGTATTTTATTCAGAATACCAAACTTATTGTACTTTTTTCTACCTATAAGTTACACAAGCATAAGTTTAGATGGCCATCTAATGCCTCAAATAGTATTTTTTCTAACAGTACCAAAGATATTACCCTTTGCCTTGATCTTATTCTTTGAGAATTTGAAAATGTATATGTCTCTAAACAAAAATTTGCTCTAACTTTCTTCAAATTCACTATAACCCATTCTAGTTGGTAAAAAATGCCAATGAGGTTACTCTAAACCTCTCTAAACAAATTTTCATCTCTTCACAATTGATATTACTCAGTGCTATGAGAAAATACCTTTGGAAGGTGAATTAGGTCTTAAAGATGTTCTATCCCAGATGATTAAGCTGGCCTTCGAGAATGCTAGGATTAATGGCTTCTTATACATATCGCTCCCCAGAAAACCTAGATGGATTAAAAAATTACAATCTTCTCATCTCCTTCACTTCAATGAAGTAAAACTATTCAATAACATATCTTGGGTACTTGATAACTGTATCATTCTCTTCGGAGAACAGTGCTTTAATCAAAGCTAGGTTATTCCCATGGGATTTTCCTGCTCATATGTAATGTGTAATCTATACTTAGCCTTCTTTGAATACAAATGGTTTCTAGAAAACATGAGCGATAAAAGGAATTATCATAAACTTTCACTTTTTAATCATACTTACAAATATATGGATGACTTATTAAGGATTAACAATAGGTTATTCTCGGATGAGATTAATCATGTTTATCCCAACTGCTTAAAGATTGAACCAACCTTTAAACATGGGTTTACTTCACCATCTGGCTTTTTTGCCACTACTATCCAATGCCTTAACTTTTCAATTGGACTACATAACCCTTGTCTAGGAGACTATGACCAGAAGTTCTCTTGGAAAAGAGGCCTTTTAGATATCCCACCTATTGAATTCTTCAAAAAGAACAATAGCTGTCCACATAAAGCTGCTCTTAGTACGTATATCAGCCTCCTATACCTTATAGTATACTCTCCTTCCAACTGCTTCTTGGATTGGAAAGATATTAGGATTCTTATACATAAATTTTTGCCTCAATGGTTTCAAAACAAAAGACATAATTAACAAAATCACACAATCCCTTTCTCAATACGATTGGCCTGGCTTACATTTCAACCACATTAAACTCATTTCTCTGATTAGGTAGTAGGCCCATTCACAATGGGCCTACTATCGACCCATTGTGTATGGTGCCTGGGACAGGGCGGACACACACACACACATGTATATCTATACAACAGTTTTATTTTATAAATAAAAAACTAAAACATATTTTTCCTTTCATACACGGATCCCTATTTACCTTAAAAACCTAAACTATTGAACTAATCGGTGTGTTTTTTTTGGAAAAAATGGGGGGTAACCCTCCTCGTTATAATATCTCATGGGTACCCACCCCTTAGGAGATTTTGTAAAAATAGTGGCCTTCATTACCCTAAGCTTCACGCTCGCTGGCTCTCTCTGTCCCCCTTGCCTACACTACAACACGCAGTAGCCTATGCTACACTTGCTTCCTCTCCCTCTCAACTCTCCGTATGCAAGCATGAGTGGCCATAAAGGTGGCTTGGGAGATCGTAGCCGCTGAGTAATCGATAGTGGGGCGTCTTCCCACCCTGAACAAGCCGGATGCGCTATATAAGGTGAGGGTACTTTGGCCCCTCACTTAGTTTGTGGGTATTTTTTCTCTGCATGTGTATTTCAAGGAGAGATGTGAGATACTGTGCAGCTATGGAGATTGTTGAACTACCATCTCAGGTTGATACTCACCTTGATACTAGTACCTTGATGACATACAATAAGGTTTTTTTTTTTTTGTTACTATGAGGAGGTTATGTTATTTTCTGCTATTACGCGCAATTATCAACTGGCTTTACCTGGTTTTTGTTGTCAATATGTCGCGACTGCATAACTATGCAAGAACTAATTGTTTATAGGATGGATGGTGAAAAAATATAGCTTGCAGTACCCAATTTTAGATGGTGATAGTTGAAACTAATTATGTTGACTGTTGGGTTTTTTTGGTTTTTTTATGGTAGGTTGATTAGTTTCTTGTAACAAAAGGTTTTTGATAACTTGTATAGCGCCTTAAATTCATTTTAGATAAGGATTTTTAGTATCCCAGGCATAACCAAAGTAGTGGTTCTTGGTATGGCAATATTCGAACAGTAAAAAATAGGGGATCTTTTGGTACTTGGTACTATCGTTTGTCTTGTGTGTCTGGATAATACGCAACCTAAAGTCAGGATTGTTTTCCTCTTTGTTTGACGCTTGAAAATATCTGCATACTATTGCGTAATGTAAATGGGGTTTTTTCTTTCCTTATGCCATTTATGGGATGGTTATACTTGCTAAGGATCTCGCTTCTTATCTTATATAGCATGACGCTGACAGAGCCGTTAACATATATAGGTTTTTACTTTTTTGATAGATAAGATATCAATAGATTCTTTTTACTAAACTTCTTGGCTTTGGCTCATTTAGTGTGTTTTTTCTCATTTAGCTTACCAACTCAGGTAAGATGAATTCCGTAAGCACAATGGGCATGAGAAATTTAAATTAGCTTGTTAACATAAGCCGAGTTTTTTAAATTAAAATAAGTTTTGGGAGGTGTCTGTAGCTAGTGTTTTGGATACTTTATGACTAGTGAAATTGGAGCTGACAAAATTGACAAAGTTATTTTGGTATTGAAAGATGATCTAAGAGATGTTATGGAGATTAAGACACTTGGTTTAGCAGGTTGGTGGCCTTTTTTATCTAAATAATATATATGCTAATATCTATTTAAGGTCTTAATTTTATTAAGAAAATGAGAATTTATAAATACCATACTTATAAAAACTTCCTTTAAAATCTTTGGGGTTGCAAAAAACAAAGGATTGAAATACATGAACACTTTGAACAGTGGTTTTAAGTTTGTTTTTTTTTTTTTTGTAAGTTGAACATAGATAACTCCTCATATAGTCCACTGACACCTGTAAAACACATCCAAAACTAACGTATTTGTTGTTTTGTTTGGATGGATGCCGGAGAGAACTCTATCCTTTCTTGGATTTTTTTTTGCCTAGTTATTGTTTGTCAAATAGTACTTACTCCTACCACATAAGTAATTCTTTATTGTATCACTATCATTGTATACTAAAATGTAGCTTCATTCTCATATGTCATGTACAAAGATAATTCTAAGATTGAATTGTTTTTGTATTAATTTTTGCATTTTTTCTAAAGCCAACTATCTTTTGAATATAAAAGTTTATTTATATCTTATTATATTAGTTAAAACAGCTACACACACGCACATACATGCTGAACAAACACGAGCAATTGCATTGCCTTTTCTTTTATACACACATAGCAATATGTTTTTCATTCCTAAGCTCTTGTTTGTCAAAATACGATCATCCTTTAAAGCGTCTCATTCGCCATGACATGGTTTTGAGTGGCAAATTGGGTCATGGCCTCACGTGTGTATACAAATGGGATCGGCATAACTAGTCCAAAATTTCATTGCATATTCAATACTAATATTACCAATGCAAACACAAGCACAAAAGGGATGAAGCGCCAGAGAGAAACGCCAGTTATATGGGATGACAAAAGCACGTATACTATCCTGCGACTCTTTTCACCCTAAAGATTGGGAAGATTTGGTCTTTGCTCTAAATCGGGAGATTAGAGGTAGCTTCAACCGGGAGCATACAAGAAACCGAATTGACACACTGAGGAAGCTGCACAAAAAAGAGCTTTGCAAACAAAACTCTACTGGCAATGTATTCAGCTGGAATTTATTTTTTCGGCGCACCAGAGGGCCCAAGGGGAGGTGCTTATCCCTTCCAAATATTAGCCATGAAACATGGTCGGCCGCACATGTCCCCCGAGTGTTTAAGTTTCCTATAAAAAGAAAATTGAGGCACAAAACGTTCTTGGCTTAATTCAAACAGATAGTTTGCTGCGCACTCTCCACGTTGTATGTCAAACATATTTGTACAAGCACCAAGTAAGCTTGTCCAAGTCACAAGTGTAGGTTGGAAAGGCATGATGCTTGTTAAACACATGGCCTCATTGAGTTGCCCTACCCTCCCAAGAAGGTCTATTATACAATCCCAATGAAACATGGCTAGTAGTGACCTGCTCCTGCTAAGATATTCCATCGACATTACAGCATCAAATGCATCTTCCACCAAACCCAAACCCGAATGATTACAACCAGACAAAAGGTTTAGAAGAGTTACCTCATCCGGTGAGACTCCCCACCGTTTCATCTCTTTGAAAAACCTGAGCACTTGTCTTCCCTTACCATGTCCTGCAAAAGCTCCAACCATGCAGTTGCATAACATCCGGCTGCAATTAGGAACACTGAAGAGACTACATGCCTTCTGTAAGTCGCCACACTCTGCATATGCACAAACTAGAATGCACAATTCTATCTCATTAACCTCCATACCTGAGTGTAGAACGCTAACATGTAGCTGCCTAACTCTTGCCAATGGGTAAGAACTAGGACACGCAGAAAGGCTGAAGGCTAAGGTCATGCTGCTTGGAATAAACCCTTGATTTTTCATGTCATATAAAAGCTGACAAGCCTGCGAACTATCATGCTGGCCAAGCAATGTTATGAAAGCATTCCACAGGTTATCATCTCTCTCGTGGCTTCTATGGAATACATGCTCTGCTGACCGCAAATGTCCATGCCTGCCGTAACTAGTCATAACTGCTGTCGCAACCACAAGGTCCAAGTCGAAGCCCTTGCAAATGATTTCAGTATGCATTCTCCAACAATCGAAAAGTTGACCCCTTTGAGCCGATGCAGGAAGAACACTCGCAAAAGTAATGGCATCAGGACACATTCTCTCTAATTGCATCTGACTAAACAAAATCAATGCCTTCTCATGATAGCCACTTTGTGCATATGCAGCAATCAAAGTATTCCAAGACAGGGTATTCCTCAAATGCATTCCGTCAAACACCATTTGTGCTAGACATAATAGCTTGCACTTGCTGTACATGTCAATGAGGACATTGCATATAACAACATCAAGCTTGAACTTGGTCCACGACACATGCATATGAACTTTTTTCCCTTCAAATGCAGACAGAGAGCATGCGCAAACATGAAGAACGTTGACAAAGGTGAACTTATCAGGGCCTACACCTTGCTGCAGCATATCATTGAAGAGTTGAATGCCTTTACCGCTTTTGCCACTATCTGCAAACATGTGTATCATTGTGTTCCAAGCAATGTTGCTCTTTTCAGTTAGTGAACTAAATAATTGGTTTGACTCTTCTGTCAAGCCAAACTTACCGTACATAGTTGCCAGCGCTGTGGACATGGCAGTATTCGAGACAATGTTCCTAGAATTGATTTGTGCATGTACCCTTCTGCCTGTTGTCACAAGATCATTAGTATTGCAAGCAGAGAGTACACACAGAAAAGTTACCTCATTAGGCAGAATCCCCATCTCTTGCATCTGCTTGTAAATGTAAACCACTTCTTCTGTACAACCAAGTTGGCAATACACTGTTAGCATCCCTGTCCACAAAACAACACAAGGCACATGCACCTGATGAAAAACATTGCTGGCATTCTCTATGCTACCACATTTACCGTACATACTTACAAAAGCAGCTGATAGTGAAACATTTGATTCAAGGCCTCTGTTTAAAGCTTGTACGTGTAATGATTTGCCCATTGACAAATCTAACTCTCTAGCACAAGAAGAAGCTGCACTTACAAAGGTGACAATATTTGGTATTGCTGATTCTTGTTGCATTTGCAAGAACAGCTGAATGGGCAGCCTTGCATTCCCATGTTGAACACATGCAGCAATCATAGCATTCCAGGTAACAACACTCTTTTCAAGGATCTTATCGAACAGGGTCCATGCCTCATGAAAATTATCGCATCTGCTGTACATGCTCAGCAATGCAGTTCCTGCGGCTACATTCGTCTCGCAGGCCATACTCTTGACTAGAACATGCACTTGCTTGCCTCGGGGAAGGGCTTCTTTAGTCTTGCAAGAAGAGAGGAGGATAAGAAAGATGGGAATACTGGGAAGAGCATTACAGTGGAGCGACTGTTGAAAAAACTGAACCACTGTTCTCTCATCTCTCTTCTGTTCAAATTGCAGGCTAATCATAAAGGTCCACATGGAAGCACTCCTGTCACCCATGTTATCAAAGCAGTAGTATGCATCACTACAGGAATCACATCTGCCATACATGTGTGCAAGGCCATCACGTAAAGAAGAGCTGTTATCCAGCCCAGAAACGACTATATGATGATGAAGCAGCATACCTGTGGAGACATTTCGCGCAAGTGCACATGATTCCAACTGGAAACTCAGAAGTGAGTCCTCTTGCGAATGGATGCACAATGCGGAGGAGGGATACTCTTGGGAACGCATGCGCAATCTGGAGGAAGAGGTGCAAGCCGCAATATGAGGTGTGTATGAGGGGGCTTCCGCGTGGTGTCCAGGCAGGGGGAAGATATCTCTTAGCACATCGAGCTCATTCTCCTCAGCCACATCAAGGTGGGCGCCAACAGATGTCTGTCGTCGACAAGGAAGCTGCTCTTCTGGAAGCATTCTGCCGGGGCGACGTAGCCTGCCTGCTGTCATGCCACACAGCGTTGCTCTCCATGTCAGCAGACACTAGGAGATGCAGAGAGAGAGAGAGAGAGAGAGAGATGTAAAGCCCACATGAGGCCCTTCGTTTGGCCATTCCTTCTTAGAAAAGTGTAACAAACGGATGCTAACTTTTCGCCATTTTGTGCACATGCATCCGTCCGATCAAAGAAAACCACTTGTTCCGTTCAGTCACGTTTTGTACGCACATGTGGTCGTCCGTTCACGTCTGTTCGTTGTTGGAGTTGACGTGCAAACCAACAAACCACGCATTACCAACATCACAAAGATAGCCTTTTCCAACAAAACATGCCTAATAACATTGCACTGAATGCATGAAAAAACACATGACAAAAAAAGATTTCAATGTTTGACAACCACATAAACAAGAGATTGATAGCCATAAAATAAGTTGTTCTAAGTAGATCAAAATGGATCATTGAATGTGATACATAAGCGCGTAGCATTGCTACTCATTGGCAGCCATAATGCAAATGCTTGAGAACCATAATGAAAACCCTGTAGCAGTACATAAATAGAGGTGTTGCTCATTGTAGCCATAAAGCAATTCACGTGAAAAAATCTACAACCATGTAGGACATGACTCAATCCTCAAAGTCCGAATCATCATCAAACCCTGCAAAACACAACTTCACAAAATTAGAAATAAGCTTTGTGGTTACATATTCAAAACCTTGATTGAAACAAAAGACAAGATCACTTTGAAAACTAAGAATAACTACTAAATCCACAACCTGCTACACCTAGACCTGCTGCGTTTTGAACCCTCAAGCTGCTATGGCGGAATAAGGTTTCCCTTATCTGCAAGACCATCTCACGATGAGCAGGATTACCGCCATCATTAGGAAGTGGCTCTTGGAAGTTGGGATGTGGATCTCGCTGATCATGAGGCTCCGTCTCGCCTCGGATTTACACAAAGTTGTGCAAGAAACAACATGCTCCTATCATAGTCGACGCGAAAGCAAGATTGACATTGAGATCTCGCAAAATCCGCCACCTATTCTTCAAAAGACCAAAGGCATTGTCCACTTTTGCTCTCCCCTTTGAGACTTTCCTGTCAAAATCTCACTTTTCACGTAAAAATCGCCCTGCCTTCATTGATATGGCTTTACCAAGAATATCCTCGCTTTGTAGGTTGAGTCTGCACTCAAATAAGCTTGTACTATCGCTCCTTGAATGTACAATAGTGGATGATCAAGTGCTTCTCCTCGTTTGAACTGACCATACAAGTCGCATTCTTTGAAGTGAGAAGAATCATGCACCGCTCCTGCAGCCCTACAAACTGCACTCCAAAAAGTTGTTAGAGTCGACAATACCCTGTAGGAGGATGCTGGGAAAACCATGCATGTTGATGTATTGTGTTGGATAGAACTCTCGTGCTGGCTTTCTTTGCAGACGGATGTGAGTCTCATCAAGTGCCCCAACAATATGCGGCAAACGAGAGATAGCTTCAAATCTTGTCATTATCTGCTCAAGAAGTTCTCCACGCGGCACTCTAATGCCGACCATGTGGAAGAAGTCATTTTTTCGTTCCCAAGGTTGTGTCTTCCTTGGTTTCACTTAATCATGTAAATCTATCCTCCATTTTAGTGATTAACTTTTCCTGCTTTACTCTTTTATTTATTTATTCTTAATAATTGCATTTTGCTGACCTTATGAAGGTGATAAAACTTTGTAATTTTGAACAATAATCAAATATGAAACTGTCTTTGTAGGTGCTTATGGTTTCCATGAAACATGTCTTCTCAATGTAGCCTACTGAACGCGTCTTTGTCCATCCAAATCCAGGAAGGGTTGAGATTTGTACCTATTCATTGGGGAATCCTTTTTTATTCTTGAGCAACGATTCATAGGTGCCATCGAAAAAGACATTGGTGCAAACTTTGTTCTTAAATTAAAGGTGGTTTTTGTTGCGCTGAAGTTTTTCACCATTTTATTCTCCACATTTTCATGAGATATTCTGCAATTCTAAGTGTTAACATACGGGCATCGAATATGAATGTCAATCAACCATTCCTGCATTCCGATTACCTTGATATATTAACCTCATGGTCTGTATTGTCTAATGGCGGGTTGACTCATTTTTATTACTTGTAGTTGCAGACCATGAGGTTAATATTAAAGTTCAATATATTTAAAAAGCGCCACTGTCGTGGCCCTTTTTAAATGCTTCCACTCGTCGTCCTGGTCCAGCAATAGTCGATGGCACCACCATGCGCGCGTCAACACGTGACAAACAACCAGCTGTCGACATTTTGCACGCCTGTGCGCGCGCGCGCGCTTGCGAGAGCGAGAGAGAGAGAGAGAGAGAGAGAGAGAGAGAGAGAGAGAGAGAGAGAGAGAGAGAGAGAGAGAGAGAGAGAGAGAGAGAGAGAGGCTCCTCACGTTCTCCATCGTTGCTCTGTGTGAGAGAGAGGGAGAAAGAGAGCCTTCGACACAGGAACATGAGGGCGCGTATTGTGGAGAGAGAGAGAGAGAGAGGAGGAAAACAGTTTGGGGGGCGGTTAAGTTTTCCCCGGCCTTCTATTTTTGCAAAATATAGAAACTTCTCTCCCCTTTCAATTTTGCAAACTCAAACGGATTTCTCAGCTGAGGATTACCTCAGATTCCACATAAACTCTACTCCATGATGTGGCTGCACTATTACCTTGATTGTGTAAAAGCGATTTTTGAAATGTTGTAAGGAGAGAGCAATGCCACCTGGCAGCAATAGATTGGCTTCTATTGAAGGTGGAAAATGCAACTCAAACTTGGGAATAAAAAGCAGCGAAAATTGAAGCGCAACATTGTAGCAAAAAGCAGCGAAAACATCCAGCCAGGTAATATGTGTTTTATATATATATATATATATATATATATATATATATATATATATATATATATATATATATATATATATATATATATATATATATATATATATATAGAGAGAGAGAGAGAGAGAGAGAGAAATGAAAAGAAATGAAATGTAATATTAACGTGTTCAAAAGGCCAAAATGACCTATGAGACCAAAAGGTTACATGTGGTGATTCTAATACCAGGTATGGGTACAAAAAGTACAAAGAACTGAAAAGAAAATAGTGGGTAGGGTGGGGTGAAAGCTGATACAAAGGGAAGACAAAGGGTGAGTTGATACAATGGAGCTCTTTGACAGTTGAGGCATCATCAGTATCCGGGACGGCTCCTATGTCGCGCCAGTATGGTATGGATCCTCTTTCGCAATCTGCGTCGATATCGAGAGGGCCCTCTCATCCGTGGGCGACGAGACCGCCCCAACTCTATCGCCCAGTCAAGCAGTATGCCTCTGGTGCCTCTGGTGTTGTTATGCTATGGGGACTGCTCGAACTCCTCTGTATGTGACTGAAAGAAATATGTGATCTTCCGCTGTCGCTGGATCTCTCTCATCGTGCCCCTCTTCAAGAGGTCCTGGTAGTATAATCCGAGGCATCTCTGATCCTGGTATCTCATGACTCTAGAAAGTGGCTCAAAACGGGCCCAAAACCCTCTCTGAATAGACAGTGAAAGTGGCCTCGTATCTCATAGTATACTGGGCAGTGACATATGTATGTAGCTCTGTCTCTGGCTCTATTTGGCACACCTAAAAAATCCTGGACTCAGCGGGTACTCCTCTAAATCTGCATGTCTCGATCTCTAACTGATGTGAGGATGTCCGTATCTGACCAATAGCACATCGTATCCCGTGAGATAGATGAGTATCCATGTATCCTGGTTTGATCACAAAACCATCCTCCAGGAGTTGGAGAAGATGCTCTCTATAGAAATTCATCTTCGTACCTAGCTCATGAGTAAGTTGTATCCATGTCCTCTTCGTATCCAACTGAATCAAGTCCTATCTAATGAGCCTGGTAATCTCTGCCCTTGTGAGGGGGATGGAGGGTGCATTTAGAGAGTACTGAAATGGGGGTAGCCGGTCCATACTAAAGCCATGTAACTAAAACCAAGATGCCATCTCTACATACCAACATGATCTATCTCCCTGCAATGCTAGCTGTCGTGAAGACTCTAGTGCTAATCGAGCATATTTGTCTCTAGGGAGATCCCAAGTGCTATGCATAAATGAAATTGATCGAGTGAGTGCTTCCACTACCAATGGAGGAGCAGCGAGCTCCGCCCTAACAATGTCATGTGGTATTGAGGCCTTGGCCCTAATAGAGAGAGAGAGAGAGAGAGAGAGAGAGAGAGAGAGAGAGAGAGAGAGAGAGAGAGAGAGAGAGAGAGAGAGAGAGAGAGAGAGAGAGAGAGAGAGAGAGAGAGTCTAGATTGACAAAGGATGATGGAGACGTCAATCGACATGTTGGCAAAAGTTGTTGAAGATAAGATGATGGAGATCGTAGTAGACATGATCGACATGTTGATGGGAATCGCGATAGACATAACAAAAATGAAAGCAGAAGTGAATGCGATAGCCAACCCTGCTAGTCCCCCAAAGAGTGTGACTTTGTGTCTATGTGTGAGCCTTTCGATTGACACATGATGATGGAGTCGTTGTCAATCAACATTCTAGCAAAAGTCACAAAAGAGAAGATGATGGAGTTCATAGCAGAGATTATTGACACGTTGATGGGAATCGTGATAGACATGGCCAACATGAAAGCAGAAGTGAATGTTGCAACCAATCGCTGCATTGATGGGAACCGCAATAGACATGGCGAACATGAAAGGAAAAGGGAATGGCAAATGTGACAACTGACATGATGGTGGAGTGATCGCAAATGAGATGAAGATGGACATCACTGTAGATATGAGTGACATGACAATGGTAATTGACATTTTGGAAGAAATCGAAGAAGATGTTATATTGGAGATCACAATAGACATGATGATGATCAGGATGGACATCATAGTAACACGACTGACATGATGATGGAAATCGCAATAGACAAAGTAGGCATGAGAGAACGCATGAAAGATGAAGAGACCATGATAGAGGAATATATATATCAAGGGATTTAGGGATGGCCACTAAAGGGATCTCAAAGAGCACGATGATTGCGTATGTGAATGCGAGAGTTGACAAGATGGCGGAGGTCTCAGATGACATGAAGATGAACATCACAGTAAACTTGAGGAACATGATGATGACAATCAACATGTTGGCAAAATTTGTAAAAGATATGATAATGGAGATTGCACCGGCAGACATGATGAGGATGATAATGGATATCGCAGTAGACATGAGAAACATGATGTTAGAGATGTAGAGAATAAGCGAGCCCATGCACTCATACACACACCTAAGAAGATCAATCATACGTTGCACTCACTTCTTTATCATTAAGATAGTAGAGAATAGACACTCTTCACTTAATAGTGGATTAGTTGGTAGATTTAAAGTTAGTCATAGTATGTGAATCACTTATGTTACTTGTATGACTGATTTAAGTGACCTTCAAGTATACACAATGGCTGAAGTAGAAATCTCTCCACTATAGCCTATATCTTTGTCAATCCATCACCGTCGCTTGTCGAATCGATCATAGTGTATCACATAGAATCCGTTCTTCATTTCTTCCCCTCAAGCTGAGAATGATATTGTATATCATGCAAACCTAAGGCTTCTCGAAAGTATGCAAACTTCTCTCTTTTAACTGCCTTTGTAAAGATATCTGCAACTTGACTATCCGTCTTCACATAAACCAAGCCAATCTCACCATCAATCAGCTTCTCACGTACATAATGATAATGTAACATTTAATGGCCTAAAAACTTGTGTGTAGCGGAAATTAGCATGAACATAGTGGGCACTTCATTAGAATAGATTCCTAATGAGAATTACAAAAGTGCTTGGGTGGAGAGTGAAGGAGTACGAGTGGAAGTGCGACGCGAGAGAGAGTGCGAGAAGAAGAGCACTACGATATGGTGAACTCGCTCTACTGTAATGTGTAGAGCATAGTGAGTTCTTATTAGGTTTTTACAAAAGAATATGTGTACATACCTGGCGGCCCCACCACTTACCTGGGCGACCACATTGGCTTTATACCCCAACAACCTCCCACTTAAAGTCCAATGTGGTACTTTAAGTGTGAGAGAAGCTACTATACAAGCTAATATACAAGAGATGTAGAGAAGTGATGTACTACCCTACACCTAACTGCTTGCGAAAATGCGCAAAGCTCTTTGAGGGAAGTCCTTTTGTAAGTAGATCAGCAGCATTTTCTATGGTGTGAACTTTGACAAGCTGAATTTGCTTATCCTCGAGCATTTCCCTGATGAAATGATACTTCACATCCACATGCTTTGTCTTTGAGTGATAAACCGGATTACGAGCCAATTGTATAGCACTCTGACTATCACAATATAACACAGGCATTTCTTCTTTGATTCCCAAATCTGTTACTAGTTGATTAAGCCAAATTGATTCTTTTCATGTCTCTGATGCTACAACATATTCAGCCTCTGTAGTAGACTGAGTAACACAATCTTGTAATCTAGAACACCATGATACTGCTCCACCAGCCAATGTAAAGACATACCCTGACGTAGACCTTCGGTTGTCTAAGTCACGTGCATAATCTGAGTCTGTAAAACCCTTTACACTTAGCTCCTGAATCCCATAGCATATACACATAGTCTTTGTAGCTTTCAGGTATCTCAATATTCCTTTCACTGCCTCCCAATGTTTCTTGCCTGGGTTTGACATGTATCGACTTACTACTCCCACTGCAAATGCAATGTCTGGGCGAGTAGCAATCATTGCATACATCAAACTACCCATTGCAGACACATATGGAATCTTATCCATTTCAGCCTATTCTCCCTCATACACAGGACAATCTTGTTTGCTAAGTTTTACATATGGTGGCAATGCAACACTCAATGCCTTTCCCTTCTCCATATTGAAACGTTGCAAAACCTTGTCAATATACTCTGTTTGAGATAACCAAATCAACTTCTTTGATCTATCTCTCTCAATGCGCCTACCAAGTATATGACTTGCCTCACCCATGTCTTTCATGTCAAACGATTTTTCCATCTTTGACTTCAAAGCTGAAATTTCTTCCAAGTGCTTGCCGGCAATCAACATGTCATCCACATACAAAATAAGGATCAGCCAACTACCATCCTTAGCCTTCTTTGTATATAGACAGTGATCGAACTCACTACGTTTGTAGCCTTGAGAAAGCATAAACTTGTGGAATTTATGGTACCATGCCCTCGGTGATTGTTTTAAGCCATAAAGACTCTTTAACAACTGGCATACCAAATCTTCCTTGCCTTTCTCAACAAACCCTTCTGGCTTCTGCATGTAAATTTCCACATCTAAATCACCATGCAAGAACGCTGTCTTGACATCCATTTGGTGCAACACCAAATCTAATATGGCAACCAATGCAAGAAAGCATCTCAATGTAGTCATCTTGACCACCGGAGAGAAGACTTCATCAAAGTCAATGCCTTGTTCTTGATTAAAGCCCTTGGCAACAAGCCTTGCTTTGTACTTTGGCTGACTATCATGAGTGGTGATCTTATACCTATAAACCCATTTACAAGGTAGAGCCTTTTTGCCCTGTGGTAATTTAACTAGCTTCCATGTCTGGTTTTTATGTAGAGCTGTCATCTCTGACTGCATGGCCAATTGCCAATTCCCAGAGTCCTTCATTTGCACTGCTTCCTTGTAACATGAAGGCTCATTGCAATCAGTCAGCATGACATAGTTCATAGATGGAACAAACCGATCAGGAGGTCGCGTGATACGTCCAGATCTACGCAAAATAGGTGGCTCAGGCTCAACCACAACCTGTGGTTCCAATCTATCCTGTCCTGGCTCCTCTTGAGCCCTGACATTTGGTCTTGCACGTGCAGGTCCATCTTCTTGGAAGACAACTCTTCTAATCTCCTCAACCCTCTCTGGTTTAGAATGATATTTGGATTCATTAAAGTGAACATCATTTAGAACGATATTTGGATTCATTAAAGTGAACATCATTGCTGTGGATAACCTTTCTGGATTTGGGATCCCAAAGTCTGTACCCCATCTCACCAGAATTACCATAGCCTAGAAAGATGCACTTTCTACTCTTTGGCTCAAGTTTGTTCCTAAATTCCTTTGGAACGTGAGTATATGCCTCACAGCCAAAGACTCTGAGATGCTTGTATGAGGGCATTTTGCCTGACCATACCATCTCTGGCACTGAATCCTTCTGCAAAACCTTGCTAGGAGATCTATTTATAAGATGAACAACTGTTGATACAGCTTCAGCCCAAAACCCATTTGGCAGCTGTGCATTAGACAACGTACTTCTGACCTTCTCTTGTATGGTCCTATTCATCCTCTCAGCAACACCATTTTGAGGAGGATTGTAAGGAGCAGTAAGTTCATGTTTTATACCTTTTGACTCACAAAAGTCCTGAAAGGCCTTTGAAACATACTCTCCACCATTGTCAGTGCGTAAGCATTTAAGCTTCTTGCCACTCTGATTCTCCACAAGTGTCACAAATGTTTTGAAAACACTGAACGCTTCATCCTTGTGCTTGAGAAAGTAAACCCATACTTTCCTCGAGTAATCATCTATAAATGTCATAAAGTAAGAAGCTCCCCCTAGAGATAGGTTAGGCATAGGTCCACACAAATCACTATGAACAAGTGCCAATTGTGTATCTCTTCTACTGCTTCTATGCTTATGTGGCTGCTGTGTTTGCTTACCATACAGATAATGTTCACAGAATTCAAAATTATTAAATGAAAAGCCAGGCAAATAACCAGAATGAGACAAGATTTCCATTCCCTTCTTGGAGATATGTCCTAACCGGCTATGCCACAAAGAAACATTCGGCTGCTCGGTTACATTGATTACCTTTTTAGAGACATTTGATACATAAATCATGTAAAGTCCTCCAGACTTTACTCCATGTGCTACTGTCATAGAACCCTTGGATATCTTCCACATGTTTTGTCCAAAAGTGGTGATGTAGCCAGTATCATCAAGTAAACATGTGCTGATCAAGCTCTTTGTAATTGCGGGAACATGTCTCACATTCTTCAGCGTGAAAGAAGAGCCATTCTGAAACTTCAATCGAACATCTCCAACACCTAAGATCTCACATGTCTGCCCATTGCCTAGCCGAACATGATCTTTAGTGGTCACATAAGAGATAAACCACTCCTTGTTTGGAGACACATGAAGTGATGCCCCTGAGTCTATAATCTAGTCACTCAGTGCATTTCCATCAGATGTTGTAAGAAGAGTTGAGTCCATTGTATTCTTCAAGAAGTAGATGTCTCCTGACACTAGACTGTCATCCTCTGCAACAATGTTTGTCACATTTATTTCTTGAATCTTCACTGAGGACTTGTTCTTCTCACCATGGTCTTCAGCTTTCACTTTGCCTTTTTCTGCTTTCCATTCTCTGCAGTCTCTTTTCGTGTGACCCTTCTTGCCACAATGGTAGCATTCTATGTCACTCTTGCCTTTAGCACTGCGGGACTTGCTACGAGATTGATTCCTCTTTCCACCTTTGTACTTCTTTGGTCCTTCCCCTGACAACTAAGGCTGTTCCTTTGCCTTTGTCCATTGTCTTTCTATTGGTTTCTTCAGTAAGCAGACTGCCTTCTACACCTGCTATGGTCAAACCATCTGGAGGTGTAGAATTACTCAAAGCTGTGCGAAAAGTGTCCCAACTTTCTGGCAATGTGATCAACACGAACATAGCTCTAACAGGTTCATCAAACTTGACACCTTGAGCTGACAACTAATTGTAGATGGTGTTGAATTCATTCAGATGATTGGACATAGGTGTCCCTTCTTTCATCTTCAAGTCAACAAGCTTCTTAAGCCAGTATACCTGTGAAGCTGCACTCTGCTTCTCATAAAGATCACTCAACTTTGTCCATGCTTCATAAGCCGACATCTCATCTGCTACATTGAAGTAAACGCTTTCTGCCAAAGTCAGCATAATGGTAGTGCCAATTCATCCATTTCACTCCATTCATCTTCGTCCATATCTTGTGTTTTTATCCCCTTGAGCTTTATAGGTTTTATCTGCTTCTTTTGTACCAACACGTGTCAAATCTGCTTCTTCCACAATGGGAAATTGGTTCCATCCAGCTTCTTGATATTGTAAAGAGCAGTGTCCTGTGATCCAGCCATAGCTACGCTTCACAGTAGTTTACTTTCCTGGGAAAAATTCGGCAGAGTTTCCCCTGTAAACTGACCTCTGAACCAATATCAACCTGTCAAATGAACCAAGAAAGCTTCAGATTCTGCAAAAATTTTGGCAGAGTCTCCTTTGTAAAATGGCTCTGGTGTACTAAAAAACAGACCAAAAACAGCTCAAAAATCCACTATCTCTCTGACATTGTAAGTTGTGGGTAAACCTGTCCTGCACCTGTACTGTCTCTCACTATCCTGTCATTGTCCTGTAAGCATAGACTTCGACAATGCCTCAACGACAGTAAAGCAAAGATGCAATCCCAACTGTCTAACTCACAATCAATACATCCTAGCTGCCTATCTAAGGGTGCTCGAGGGATCGCTCCAAGACCTATATCACCGAAAGGATCTCAACATTCGAGAATCCCCCAGCTCAATAAAACCTCACTCGACCCTCAACAAAGGTTGCAGTAAATCTGACAATACATAGACTTCCCACAAAGTCATACATCCACAAATTTCCCACTATATGCTGCAACCGCTGCGACGGTTGTTTGCTGCGTGACTCACAGCCATCAAACCCTCAACAGACATACATCATCTCTGACAATACATCCCATGTGGAAGTACCTGCAATGTCAGGATGAAATCTGGAATATCAAGCAGCAAACACAAGCTACCTGATGAACTAGTGGATGTCGCCTCCAGTCTGTGTGTAGATGCGCCCGTGTCGTATGTGACACGCCTCCAAGAACTATGAGCCGTCCTTCGATGTGTAGACAACCACAAATCAACCCTCTGGGAGTGCCGATATCCTCAGCACCTACAGTCGTAGGCCGAAACCTTAAATTTGTAGAGTCGAATCTGCACCCGCCGGTACCACGTAGTCAAACATGGCTTGCGCAGAACTTTGTCGAAGCCGAACGGTGGCCGAGATGACCTCATAATGAAATTTAGATGACCACAAGATTTGGGACCGTGTCTTCGCCTGTCGAATCTCACTCCAATCTGAGCAGGTGACTCTAGTTGCCTGCAAATGCTGCCCCGAGCCTCGATCTGAGCTCTGATACCAGTTGAAGGAGTACGAGCGGAAGTGCGACGCGAGAGAGAGTGCGAGAAGAAGAGCACGACGATATGGTGAACTCGCTCTATTGTAATGTGTATAGCATAGTGAGTTCTTATTAGGTTTTTACAAAAGAATATGTGTACATACCGGCGACCCGCCCACTTACCTGGGCGACCAGATTGGCTTTATACCCCAACAGAGAGAGCAACAAAAAGCATAACACCTAGTTAGATAGCATGAATAATACTTTCAAAAGAGAGACAAATTAAGCTATTGACAACAGTTGAGGACCAGATTTACATGGAGCCGGTCCCCCCTCCAAAATGCTTTGTATTATGGTTTCTCCCATCAAGAGAGACATTGTACAATACAATTATTTGTGTTCCTTCAAGACTAGCTAGTGCAATGAAGATGAAAGCTTCATGCACTAAGCAAAACACTTATCAAACACAACATCAATTCTCTCCGGTCTCAGACCCAAGACCTCACACACCTTCGAAGATGGTGAGAGCTAGCGGGGTATGAGAGTAGATTGAGAGGAAGAAGGAGTATTCTTACGAGAAAGATGTACATCTCCTCACATAATCACTCATATTAGCATAGCTTAGCTTAGTAATTAGCATGGTAGAGGAGATGAGCATGCATTGAAGCTTGGCTCTTGGTTGGATTTGCATCACAAAGCCAAGAGTTGTTGGTGTAGGCCTCCCTTCTCACAAGCTTGGAGTAGGTGGTAAGCTTTCCATTAAAGCTTGAGAAGGAGAGAGAGTATTCTTTACTTCACACATGAGATTGTGTGTGTGTGTGTGTGTGTGTGTGTGTGTGTGTGTGTGATAATGCGTTGCAAAAATCAGCCCCCTCTCTCTCTTGGTCGACCCCTCTTGCTATTTGCTCATGCTACAGTCTCATTGGACCTCCCTAGAGCTAGCCAATGATAATTAAGCAGTATAAGTGATAGCCTTCTGACATGTGTCCCCCTTTCCCATTTTGTGAGAGCTTTATGTAATTAATAAAATGCAACTAAACTCTCATTGGACCCCTTTGCCTCCTGGCCAATAGGAATCAGGCAAGCCATTGGGTTGTTGAATGCTCATTGGTCCCCTTGGGAGACTGTCCAATAGTCTTCTAGAGAGATTAATTCTCATTGATTCTTTCATTAAGTGTTTTTAATTTAATTAAACTAGATTGACTCTAGCCTAATTCTCATTGGTCCACCTCCAAGGCCATCCAATAGGAATTGGGTACACCTTGTGGGCATCTGGGCTAGGGAGCTCACTTGTGTCCCTCATTCCCTTTGTGTAAAGGGAGCTTGTGTGTGTGTGTGTGTGTGTGTGTGTGTGTGTGTGTGTGTGAGTTTCTCTCTCATCTCCTACTCCCAAGGCTCGCCCCCTCCTATGTAGGGATTGATAAAGACTTTTGGGACACACACAAAGCATCCAATTACCCCCATGCTTGACCTTTGGACACAACCTTTGAAATTTGGAACCTTAGCATTTTGGAAGTCTTAATGGGCTGAACCTTAGGTTTTTTTAAGCCCATTGTTGCACATGGATCTTTTGCATATGCCCCCCCCTTTGGATCCCTATTTTCCCTCCTTTGGATTCCTACTGTGGCTGGTCTGCTAGCTTAACCAATATTCTAGCTTTTTCTCCCCTGGTACTTCCCCATATTAAATGATCGGTTTAACATGAGAAAATCATTTAGGAGAATTAGATATTGATTATTATGACATTACCTCTCTCTTGAAATCATAGTCGTCCTCGACTATGGTGTAGAGAAGATAAAGCATATTCATGAGTCCTTTTCTTAGTGGGTAGAGGATCCCTATGTTACCCTACGACATCATTCCACAATGGATGACTAGTCCATTTGGCGCTTGAGAGCCTGAGGTTGCCGCAAGCATGTATGCACATTAGTCCTATCAATCTTCCTTAGTGGAGTGACAAGCTCTACTTGGTGTTTGGGAGACGTCGTCTCCACAAACTTGATCTAAGCATGCATACTACTTCATTTTTGTGCACAATAAAGAAAAAGAGAGTCTTATAAGACAAAAGCTTTGTTCATTTTTTACATTTTGTACATTTGCTTACTCTTGGGAAGCATTACTCTTTTGTACATTTGCTTACTCTTGGGAAGCATTGTAAGCATTGACAAGGTTTAGGTTATCCTTTGATTGTATGCCTTGCATCCATCTAGCATCTTCAAAAGGATAATTCTTAAACTTAATAAGATATCCTCGGATAGTCTTACTGCCTCTTAGTACCTTGTCTTCATGTCGGAGAATGGACTCGAGCTGCAACACCTCTTCTTGGTCCTCGATCTCCGGTGGGTCTTCAGTAGTTGGTTCTTAAGGTGTCTCTCATTTGTAAGGCTTTAATAGGCTCACATGGAAAGCATTGTGTATGAGCTAGTGATTGAGCAACTTGAGTTGATAGGCCATCTCATTGATTGGCCTAAGAATTTGGAAGGGACCATAGTACCTTTTTGCTAGTTTAGCATAGTACTTTTGGTGTCCCGTAGGATTCTTGACCGTCGTGAGCCTTAATCGAGCCTTGGGAAACTTTAACAAGACCCAATCGTTTTCTGTAAAGGCTTGGGATCTTTTGTGCTTGTCAGCAGCAGCCTTTCGCCTTTCTTATGAGATAGAGATAGCATCCTAAATCTTTTGAAAAGATTCTTGTAGGTCTCGGCTATACTCATCTGCAGCAAAGATCTTCCCATGTACCTTAAGTAGCAAGGGACTTTTTGATCTTCCCTCAATTACCTCGAAAGGTGCTTTTCCTGTGGAAGTATGTACAGTGTTATTGTAAGCATACTCCACTAAGGGTAAGTACTTCTCCCATTGGGATCTTTAATCTACTTCCGTTACATAGGCTTTTAGTAGATCGAGAATTGTTAGGTTAGCTATTCACTTTGGCCATCCGTTTGTGGATGATAGGCCGAAGAGAAGTTTAGCCTTGTCCCTAAATTCTCAAAGAGACCCTTCCAGAAATTACTGGTCATTCTCTATCCGACACTATGGACATTGGCAAGCCATGGATGGTACTTGAAAATTTGTGAAATGAAGAGGGTTGCCATTTGATGGGCTTTGATAGTCTTTTTGACACGTATAAACTGAGCTTGTTTACTGAATCTGTCTACTATCATCCATATTCCCGTATTCCCATGGATAGACTTACGCAATCCAAAGATAAAATTCATGGATATGCTCTCCCATGGTGAATTAGGGATTGGCAAGGGTTAAAGCAATCCAGGTTGCTTCCCTCTATCAAATTTTGTCTTTTGGTATACCACACATTTAGAGACATACTCTTGTATGTTCATTTTCATGGTAGGCCAATAGAAATATGTTTCAATTCCCTTTAGGGTAGATTGAATCCCTCTATGCCCCACATAAGGAGGAGCATGAGATTCATACATTACTTTCTCACGTAGTGAGTTAGTAACGCATAGTCTATTGCCATAGAGAAGATAATCATCTTGTAAAGTAAATGGTTCTTCTTTCTTCCCTAATGCAAGGGCTGAAATCGCATCTCTAAAATCGGGATCAATAGCATACTCATCTATCATTGAAGATAGATCATTATGAGTTTCTATGGAAACCTCATTCACTCTCGGCCGTCTTGAGAGTGCATCTGCTACTTGATTATGCTTGCCAGCAATGTGAGCAATATGAAAATGAAATTGTGAAAGGAAATTTGCCCACCTCATTTGTTTGTCGGAGAGCTTGGTCTGCGTCATGAAGTACTTAAGACTTTGTTGATCTGTTCGCAGAATGAAAGGAGTCCCCAATAAATAGTGCTTCCATGAGTCTAAGGCATGTAGAACTGCAAGGAGTTCTTTTTCGTATATGCCTAGAGCTTGCTCAACAGGGTCGAGCCTTCGGCTCTCATAGCCTATGGCGTGCCCTTCTTGGAGCAAAACAGCTCCAAGGCAATCACCACAAGCATCACATTGGACCTCAAATGTTTGAGAGATCCGGTAGTGTAAGCACAGGTTGAGAGATAAGCTTTTCAAAAGCATTGTTCTCCTTAGCAGACCATGTATACCTAACGCTTTCTTTGTTAGGTCATGTAATGGTCCCGCAATTTGTGAGAACTTTTCTATGAAGCGCCTATAGTATGCACACATACCTATAAAGCTTCTTAGTTCATGAAGATTCTTTGGTTTAGGCCATCCTTTTATTAGCTCTAATTTTGATGGATCCATTTGGATGCCATCTTGAGAGATAATGTGACCTAAATATTGAATCTCTTGCAAGAAAAATTCACTAAATATTACCTGGAGGTGTTGCTTGTGTTCGTCTAATGAATTAGAGTAGATGATAATATCATCAAAGAACACTCCAGTGAAGGTTCGATGAGGCCTGAACAGCTTCTCCATCAATCGGTTGAATGTGGCTGGTGCATTGGTCAAGGCAAAAGGCATGACAATGTATTTGTAAAGACCAAACGTGGTACGAAATGCGGTCTTTACAATGTCTTGATCAACTATCCTTATTTGATTATAGCCACTTTTTAGGTCAATCCTACTGAAGTAGGTTGATCCTTGTAGCTTATCAAATAGGTCTTCTACCCGTGGAACGGGAAACCTATTCTTGATAGTGATCCTATTTAGTGCTCTATAGTCGACACACATACGATATGTGCCATCTTTCTTTTGCACAAATAGCACATGCGAGAAAAATGGAGATGAGCTAGGCCTAACCATGCCCTTCTCAACTAACTCATGCACTTGCGCATAATCTCCTCTTGTTGAGCTTGAGAAACTCTATAAGGAGGTTTGTTAGGCGGTGAACTTCCTGTTAGAAGTTCAATTGCATGGTCATCATTACCTCGTTGAGGAGGTAGCTCACAAGGGATGTCGTCAATAAAAACATCTTGAAACCCCTTGAGAAAATTGGATAACTCTAATTCCTCTTGGTTGCTTTTATTTTCTTTTGCTAAAGCATTAGGTTCATTTTGAGAATCTTTAACAAAAATCATGTACACAGTCTCCTTTCAGGGAATTTAACATTGGCAGCCAGGTGATCAAACCATGGTGCCCCTAGGATTACATCCTCATGCTTGAGAGGAGAGATAAAGAAGTCCTCTTTGTCCACATAGCTTTGGACATGGAGCCTCAATTTCCCGATTAAGGGAGTGACTGAAGCTTCTTGCCCCTTGAAAGCACAGTCTACGGATAGAACATCTCCCATCTCGTAGGCTTGTATGCCTAGCGACATGGCAAAGAGAATAAAAGCATCATGTTCTCTTACCTTTCTCCAAGCATGGCATAGAGGAGATCCTTTCTGGTGAGTTTGGTGAGTCTCCTCCTCTTGGATTTCAACCAAGGTAGCTCTAGGAGGATCATGGTGGGTGTTCTTTTGGGCACAAGCGCGGTACGCATGTCCTTGTTCGCCGCACTTGAAACACCGGTTATCCTTGCGATAACGCTCAAGCTCTTCAGAAGAGAGTTTGTTTTTACCTTTGTAAACTCCCTTCTCTTTAGCTTTGTTGGAGCTGCCCTTAGGAGACTTTTGGACATTGTCCTTCCCCTTAGGCTCGTTGGAACCCTTGTTTTCCGTGGGCTTATTATTTCTTTTAGCCCCCGTTTAGAAATTGATTCGAGAGGCCACCATAGTATGGTGTATTACCGCCAATATGGTACGTGGCCTTTGGGAGTTGACATACTCCGCCATTTCTTTGGTTAAGCCCGCACAAAATTGTTGCTTTTGCTCTCCAAAATCCAACTTTTTGAAGACAGTGGCTTTGAGTTGTAGGTCCCAAAACTAGTCTACATATTTGTGGATGGATTCATACGGAGAGAGCTTTAACCTTTGCCATTCGTTGAGTACTTTGTCTTTGGCATCGGTGGCCAAAAACTGCTTCATAATGGAAGCTCTTAAAGCTTTCCATGTTCGTGGAGCTTCACCGTTGGCTTGTAGGCTAGACCACCATTGCCTGGCGGACTTTTGAAAGTGCATAGCTACATGGCGTAGCTTAGAGGACTCCGTGAAGCCCTCATCTCCAAATGCCGCATCAAATTGTTGGATAAAGGCCAAGACTTTGTCCGTAGCACCAAAGGTGCCATCATAGATAAGGAAAGAGATGCTCTTCCCTCCCTCTTTGAACTTCTTGAGCTTGGACGACCTCTTCCACGCGGCATAGGATTTCCTATGGCCTCTTCTTTTTTATGGTTCAAAGGTTGCACCATCACTTTCTTCAGAAGGTGAAGAATTTGAGGAAGGTGGAGAAGAGGGTGACCTCTTTCTCGCCTTTTTCTTGTCTTGATCTTCATCGTCTTCACCATCACTTTCATAAGAGGAAGAGGATGAAGAGGATGGAGAAGAGGGTGTCCTCTTTCTTGCCTTTTTCTTCTCTTGCTTTTTGTCATCCCTCTTTGAATTATGGTGTGGAGAAGGGTGCGATGGTCTTCTCCGTTTTGGAGGTGATGGAGAGCGTTTAGCCCGCCGTCTTCGTGGAGCCATCTCCGCCGAGGTGGCGGGAGACTCACTTCTTTCTCGTTCCTTCGGTGGAGGCTCTTGAGTTCTCCTTTGGGAAGGAGATGCATCATCAAGAGGTAAATTCTTGAGCCCTTCATATGGAGTCTCTTCTTCTTCCCAAATCGGAGAGAGGCCTCTTTTGGAAGTCTCACAAGGAGGCTTCCTAGGTGTTCTCTCGTGGTGGTGAGCTTGGAGAATCCCATGAGCACGGAGCTGCCGTTGCACTTCACTTTGGAGAGATGGATTGCCCATGGCTTGTTGAAGCCTAGAAGCAAGATAGTTAACAAGCATGGGGGCATCATTAGTAGCTTGCTCATTAGCAAAATCAAAGTTATTAACATTAATTTCACTCTCTTTACTATTGTCATCCATTCTAACAACTTTTAGGTGTAAACTTTTTAGGTGTACTTTGGCACTTCAAGCCCTAGTTGCTACTCCTCTTTACCCCTTTAGAAAAAGCACTCAAGCTATTGTACCCGTGGCTCGAATAACATTAATTGCAAGGAATAGAAGAGAGGGTCGTTCAACACCAAAACAGCATCGGCTCTTGTCAAGCTTCTAATAGCTCAATAGTGGTTAAGCCATAGGCAAGCCCCATAGGACTCCACTATTAAGACCCGGTGATGCCCCGTTAATTGCACGAAGGCAGGCGCATTGCAAGGCTGAAAAATCCCTATTCTACTTACTCAGAGGCAATTAATGATACCAACCATTTATAGCTAGCTTGAGGACCTCCCTTCTTGAGCAAGAAAAGAGAAACCTTATGCTCTGATACCAATGTAACATTTAATGGCCTAAAAACTTGTGTGTAGCGGAAATTAGCATGAACATAGTGGGCATTTCATTAGAATAGATTCCTAATGAGAATTACAAGAGTGCTTGGGTGGAGAGAGCAACAAAAAGCATAACACCTAGTTAGATAGCATGAACAATACTTTCAAAAGAGAGAAATTAAGCTATTGAAAACAATTGAGGACCGGATTTACATGGAGCCGGTCCCCTCTCCAAAAGGCTTTGTATTATGGTTTGTCCCATCTAGAGAGACATTGTACAATATAATTCTTTGTGTTCCTTCAAGACTAGCTAGTGCAATGGAGATGAAAGCTTCATGCACTAAGCAAAACACTTATCAAACATAACATCAATTCTCTCCGGTCTCAGACCCAAGACCTCACACACCTTCGAAGATGGTGAGAGCTAGCGGGGTATGAGAGTAGATTGAGAGGAATAAGGAGTATTCTTACGAGAAAGATGTACATCTCCTCACATAATCACTCATATTAGCATAGATTAGCTTAGTAATTAGCATGGTAGAGGAGATGAGCATGCATTGAAGATTGGCTCTTGGTTGGATTTGGATCACAAAGCCAAAGAGTTGTTGGTGTAGGCCTCCCTTCTCACAAGCTTGGAGTAGGTGGTAAGCTTTCCATTAAAGCTTAAGAAGGAGAGAGAGTCTTCTTTACTTCACACATGAGATTGTGTGAGTGTTTGTGTGATAATGCGTTGCAAAAATCAGCCCCCTCTCTCTCTCTCTCTTGTTCGACCCCTCTTGCTATTTGCTCATGCTACAGTCTCATTGGACCTCCCTAGAGCTAGCCAATGATAATTAAGCAGTATAAGTGATAGCCTTCTGACATGTGTCCCCCTTTCCCCTTTTGTGAGAGCTTTATTTAATTAATAAATGCAACTAAAATCTCATTGGACCCCTTTGCCTCCTGGCCAATAGGAATCAGGCAAGCCATTGGGCTGTTGAATGCTCATTGGTCCCCTTGGGAGACTATCCAATAGTCTTCTAGAGAGCTTAATTCTCATTGGTTCTTTTATTAAGTGTTTTTAAATTAGTTAAACTAGATCTACTCTAGCCTAATTCTCATTGGTCCACCTCCAAGGCCATCCAATAGGAATCGGGTACACCTTGTGGGCATCTGGGCTAGGGCGCTGACATGTGTCCCTCATTCCCTTTATGTAAAGGGAGCATGTGTGTGTGTGTGTGTGTGTGTGAGAGAGAGAGAGAGTTTCTCTCTCATCCCCTACTCCCAAGGCTCGCCCCCTCCTATGTAGGGATTGATAAAGTCTTTTGGGACACACCCTAAGCATCCAATTCCCCCCATGCTTGACCTTTGGACACAACCTTTGAATTTTGGAACCTTAGCATTTTGGAAGTCTTAATGGGCTGAACCTTAGGGTTTTTTAAGCCCATTGTTGCACATGGCTCTTTTGCAGATGGACCCCCCTTTGGATCCCTACTGTGGCCGGTCTGCTAGCTTAACCAATATTCTAGCTTTTTCTCCCCTGGCACTTCCCCATATTAAATGATCAGTTTAACATGAGAAAATCATTTAGGAGAATTAGACATTGATTATTATGATAGATAATCTATGTGCATGATAAACCAAATTTCTTGTCAACATAATGTTGCTCATATTATCACAACAATTCACCACCTTGCCTTTCACTTCAACTCCCAAGTCATACAATGCTTCAACCCCCAAGTGATACATTGCTTCACATGTAGCTGTAGATGTTCCTCTATACTCTGCTTTCATGCTCGACAATGTAACTATAGGTTTCTTTGTACTATTGTCGACAATCATCAAAAACTAATATCTTACACGCACATGGTGTGAGGGGACGTGTGACCAAGCTAGCAATAAAAGAACGTAAAGAATGTTAGCACATTTCTCTCACCATAATACACAGAGAACTTGAAGTATTTTTAAAAGTGTCTTGCCTTCATGCACGTATGATATCCATGCTTTCACACCTTGATTACCATCCCAAAATAGAATATTTTTACCTTTGAGATCCTCCCACTTTGTTCCCGCCTCAAAACTCTCATGTTGAAGAACCCAATTCGCCCCCCACTCTTGAAATTCTAGACATGTCACGTCGAAGAAGATAGAGATTCCAAGGTGAGTGACGGAGACCAAGAAAGGGGCAGATGCATCAACATAACTATGGCTAGACACTGTAAAGATTGCTTCATTAGGAATCAATCTACATAAAGGGATCAATGAAGGAGAGCAATTGCACTTCATAAAGAATTTTAGAAAGACATCACCTAACAATCCCAAATCAATCGTCCAAGAAACTGTTTATACTCCACATCAGTAGTGGTATCTTGCCTCTCAGATTGTGTTTTGTCAACATTTTGTGTAGTGGAGTTCTACCAAATGCCGAGCGAGACTTTCCAAGCAAAGGAAAAACCGAACAAGTTTTATCAAAATAATTACAATTAATTACATATAATAGTTTTTTTAAGGTACTCGTTGTCACATAAATATGCCAAGTGTACACAAGTTTATGTGCTCTACAAAATAAGCCTCATTTTAAGTCACCAAAAATATAAATGACTTACATATCTATAGACCCCCTACCCTTAAGTCAAATGATCATACGACTCATTGGGAGTGTTCTACCAGTGGTCGCTATGTCCCCCTTTAGGTTTGGTATGATTTGGTCCACATATTTAACAGTTATGATCAGTTTTCTCTTTGCTTTTTTTTGAGAAGGTTCTACTAACCTAGGGTTTTTTTGAGATACCACGACCCCAAAAACATGTACAAACAGACCTATTAGTAAGTCAAGAACATACCCCTCATGTCTCATGCAAGACTGTGTAGCATAGAGGCCGGTAGAAGCAGGAGAATGTGCACATAAAACTAGCTCTGAGAGCTCTCTCCAAGGTCAAAGTAGAAATGAAACTAGTTTTGGCTTACCTGGGATATACATACCTTGGCTTCCCGACTCATTTTCTCTCAAACTCCCCGGTTAGTCCTACTAGAATGTGTAGTACACTTTTCTTTTGGAAATTTTGTCATTTGGATTTTGATTGATCCTTTTTCAAGAAATTCACCAAATCAATCATTGTCGGCTCAATTTAATCAAAATCAAACAAGATTTGATATGCTCGTTAGTCTTTCCTTCTTGACAATCAGGGTGTCTTCTATTTTTCCATCTTAGCATGTTTACTATTTTTTTAATCTTTTTATTAAAAAATTAAAAGAAAAATTCTAAAATAATCTAAAAGTTATAAAACCAATCCGAAAATTACCTAATCATACACAAACCGCCATATTTTTGTGGATTTCTCCATTTTGATCACTATTTGGTCGAAAAACACATAAAAATAGTAAAAAATGTCATATTTTTGACTTTTTTGACGATAATTACACTATTTGCACACACCTAGGGGTTATCATATTACATATTCCCCATTCTCTTTACTCTTAAGAACATTTTACTTTTAAATTTCAAAATTCACTCATTCACATATTAGCACTTCAAAACACTTCCCTTTTTCTAATCTATTTCAGATATTGGGTCCGCATTGAGAATGCCTTCCCCCCTCTTGGCGTGAGTCCTCCAAGATGAGGTAGTGTAGCCCGAGTTTTGCAGTGCATGGGTAGTCAAGTCATGGCTATGCATAGACAAGGTTGGCTCTAACATGGTATTGAGATCAATGCAATTGAAAACATTATGCGGTGCAAGAGGTGGGTCTTGAGCGATGAGCTGAAGGGTTGTCGATGATGAAGAATCTTGTTGGTTGACTCTCTTGAAGAGTAGATTTTGAAGCAATTGCACACGTTCCTTGATAGTCTTTGGTGTACAATAGTTAGTGATCCTTGAATCAACTAGCACTTTAGCAGATGGTTTTGCTGGTAATAATGACTGAAGCTTTGGGACCCATTTGTAGTTCACTTTGCTTTGTGCTGCCTTGTGTTGCCATTTGTACACCTTCTTTGGTTGGGCCTAGATTCATGCTGGTGCTTTGGTTTCTACACCCATTTTGTTCGCTGTAACTTTCGTGTCCTTTGTTGCGGTTGATGGGGAGGTGTTCATGGTGATTTCTTTTGAGTATTCAACAGTTTCTTAGACACCCAAATTTGCTTAGAATTGTTGGTGAGTTGAGCTTTGGGTACCCAAAACTTCTTGGTTCCTTGCATGCGGGTATTATGAGGATCAATATGGTGTTGAGTAGTGGTTATTGGAGATGAGTTGATCCTGTGGTTTGGTAGCTTCGAAGTTTTGAGAGTGGCCTTCCACTCTTCATGGCTATGAGCAAATGGTGCTCTTAGCTATCCGCCTTTGAGTGTTAACTCAAGAATCTTATCATCCTAATGCTGGACAGCTTTATAGGTTCTCATCCATGGAATAGGAGCTGCCACAATTGGTCCTACACGTGCTAGCATCATAGATGTGGTATGCTCACTCTATCCTTAGTAGTGCTTTCTTCATTGAACATTTTGCAGTTATCCCCTAAGTACATCGCATACAACGTTTTGCAGTTATCCCCTAAGTACATCGCATTCAAGCTGCACGCTTCTCAATTTGTATATTCCTTACTATATAGAATGACATGCAAATATTTGTTGAGTAAACCTTCTAGGAACAATGAGACAAGTCTCTCCACGGTTGGAATTTCCAACTTTGGATATCTATCGATGTATTGCCTCATTCGACTCGCACAATCTCTTATTGTTTCTCCTTGTTTCTATTTGAAGCTATAGATTTGTGCTACATTGTTGTATTTGAACCCCATTTTTGAACAAGCAACCATAAATCTCATATCCAATGTCGATAGATCAGTAATAGATCCAGGAGGTATCTGAAACCAAGTTAAAGCGTTTCCCTCTAAGGTCATCCCAAATCCCTCAAACTGAGTATGGAAGTTTGTTATGCACTCAGATCTCAAAACCAGCATGTAGCTTACTAAATGGTCATATGGGTCCCTCATCCGCTATATTTATTGACCCATTTCTAAAAATAAGTTGGTATGACTCTACGGTGATGTTTTGCACCCACTCTCAAGGCTTGTGTTTCTCCCACTAAGCCTTCAAACCAGTTGCTTGGTAGCTGTGACTCATGTGGGCCTCTTCTCGTCTTAGTATCACCCGCACTTCTCTGTTGATGGCGGTTTTGAATCTCTACCCCAATTTTCATCATTGAGGTGGCTACCCTAGCCGGCCGTACTTCACCATTGATTGGCCATGCTACCAAATGCCCTTTTGTTTGGTCCCATATTCTGTTTTGTTTCAGGTATTGTATCCATGATGATTTTTGGATTGAGTTTTCCTGGTATTTTTTCTATTTAATCTCTTTCAAAATCATCATAACAAAGTTGTTGTTGTGACAATCCCTAAAGAGATGGAAGGGAAGGTCTGTTAGGCCTTTTCCCTTATCATGAAATTTATACATGATTTTCAAGGGTGTTAGCTGCCCTAGTTTGGCATGGGTAGTCCAAATCAACTTTGTAACATTGTTGTCCTCCCAATGGTAAACACCAAGCCATGGGTTGTCAGTAGGTATGCGCTTTAGAGGTTTGGTATTTGTCAAGTCGTATCCTTCTAACTCTAACACTGACAATCCCTCTTTTACGACCATGTTTGGAATCAGAGTATCAACCTCTAACCCCCCATCGGTCTACAATGTCAAGATTTTGTATTTTGAGATATTGTTTGGTTCATATAGAAGGTATGGTGCTTATTAGCTCTAACCTCCTCTTCAAACTCAACAGTAGGGTCATCTACCCCTACTATATACTCCTCATGAGGATCCAGGTAAATCTGAGCCCCATGGTTGTTAGTCTTAAAGAAGGTCAAAATGTGCTTAAACTCGAAATAGGTTCCAATCCCCGATTGGGCTGAGAAGGAAGACATCTTGAAACTTGAGTCAGAGTAAGTGTCTGACACTTCTTTTGCTATAGTCTCTAAAGGTTTTCCTTTTTTTATGCTTTCTTCTGTAGATACTCTACTCTCAGTCTCTCAATTGTAACCTTGATTCGCAACAAAACGGCCTGACCAGGTACATAAAGAATTGAACTTCTCAATGAAAATGAAGACACAGCCTTCAGGTGCAATACCAATCCATTTCTGGTGTCACATCTTCAATCTTGGAAATATTTTAAGCTATTTCCAATCTCCCAATGAAATCAAGAGTATATAAGTTAGTCTAATGATCACAAGAATGCACAAGAACTCTTGATGCAAATTTTTGCTTCAATCCTATCAAAACAGCCACAATGTCAATCTGCAACCTTCAATTCTAGAAAACTCAACTTCAAGTAGCAACACTTCAATGATGTCAATTCAAAGAGTGATATAGATTGGAAACCTTTCTCGATTCCTACTTACCCTACTCCTAATCACATAAGCCAAAAGATAGTGGAAAGTGTCCATCAACACTAGTTTTTTTTGTGTTTTTACTTGGAAAGTGCGTCAATTCTTAGACTCTGACATATTCCAAGCTATCAACCACTAAAAAATGACCTAATCTAAGTCTAAAGACCCTCGACAAGTACGACTCCTCCCAAGACACCTCTACGCAGCTGAAGTAGACACACGTCAACCATGGGATGTTTAAAGATGATTTCTGTACTCCAGGAAAACCTAGAGGAAGTTTTTGGCCAATCCTACTGAGCACTGAGGTTTTTCCCTAGTTTAGGTTACCACATCCCCGGAAAAGGTGCCAAAATGAGGGGCTCTCTGAATGCCAAGCCTCGCTATCTAATTGTAGTGGCAGTGAGAACCACAAACATAAATGTCATACCTTGGGATGGAGTCGACGACTAGTGCATGGAGGCTATAAGAGGTTGTCAATATCTCAAAAAACACGCTCAATCCTCGTCTTACCCAAATCTACACTCTACTGCATGTCAAGCAGTCAAAGAAATCTACGACAGAGTAGACAAATCTCATCAGTTCACCAAGCAAATGAAATCCAAATGAGACAAAACTTATAGGATGGGTTTTCAACATCTAAAGACACATGTCTTAACCCTTAGATCCCCCTTTTGGCCACTTTCCCACTTAGCCAAACCAGTTCAAAAGTTCAGTTTAGATCTAGGCCAAAAAAAACTAAAACCAATACTATTTGACAACCTTAATGGTAACAGGAATCATAAGTTAAGGTCAAAATCTTTTAGGTAATGAGTAGGCGGCTAGACAAATGCATGAATGACACATGGCCAATGGTGGCCTTAAAATCAAGATAGCAAAATCATGGAGCATTCATGATACATATAAATATTACCATGCAAAAGGTGCACGACCCCGCACTTCTATCTCAAGCTATTGCACATCTTACCTCTCTGGCAGAAGCTTCTATGCCTTTATCACCTACACATCACACAACAAGCTCCACACCTCCACCGTCTTCACCATCCCCACTGCTACACCTTTTAACTCCATACCCAACACACAAGGCTTTCTTGCTTCTCTTTCTCCACAACCACAAGTGCTTTGCCACCTTCATAGGAAAGCTCAGAGGACAAAGCCATGGCCAAGACAAAGAATCTGTCAAAGAAAATGGAGGAAAGTGTGGACAAGGCCACATAGTTTATTGAAGAGCAGGTAGAATAAACACAATAAGATGGCTATGTACCCGATACCAATATTGGAAAGTATATCTTCCATCAGAGTGAGCTGACACTACTGAAGCTCTGGGATCTAGAGGTGGTGCTCGAGGCCATCCGAATGGGTTTTGATGCAGACCTTATCAAGCAGGTGATAGACACCTTTGACGCTAAACATTGCTCTATAGAGATCAATGGGAGGGAAGTTCAGGTCATAGCAATAGCTCCGAGCCATGTGCTCAGAATGCCCTACAACACCTTAAAGAAGAAAAAATGGGGAGCTCAAGGAGTCCTAGTAGCAACTCTGGAATTTGGCCCAGCATAAAAATTCATTGTTGAGGCCATAAGTTTGAAGAACAACCCCATGTATGTTGTTGAGAACCTCTTTGGCATGTTTCTCAAAAGACTCAAGGATTCTATAATGGAAATGGCCTATGAACATTGAGAATAACAAAATTAAGAAAATTGTAGTAAGCATTTTTATGAGACTACTTTGAGAGAACAGGGTAAACTTGATTAGAGGTAGCAACATGACCATTATACTTAATTAACTTGGCATGAACAATACTTTGCAAGAGAGAGAATTAGAGAACTTGACAACAGTTAAGGACTGGATTTATGTGGAGCTGGTCCCCCCTCCAAAAGGCTTTTGTATTATAGTTTCTCCCATAAAGAGAGATTTGGTACAATACAAGCTTTGTGTTCCTTGAAACCTTGATGGCGCAATGAAGATAGAGAGCTTCATGTACCACAATTATGCCCGTAACATAGCTAAATGAAAGATTTAACTTGTCCCCGGTCTCAATCTCAAGACCTCAAACACCTGGGAAGGTGGAGAGAGCCAGAAGGGAATGAGGGTAGGGAAAAGGAAGAAGAATCATTCTTAGAAGAAAGAAATAGTTCCTCACTTATCATCACTCTTGTTGCTTATCATAGCGTAGTAATGATGATGAAGAAGATGGCAAGCTTAAGTATTGAAGCATGGCTCTTGGTTGGATTTGCATTCCATAGCCAAGAGTGTTGGTGTAGGCTCTTAACTTCTCAACAAGGAGATGAAGTTCTTGCACTTAGCACTTCACACAATGAGAGTGTGTGTGAGTGTGTGGGAGAGAGTATGCCCCTCAAGCTAGCCCCCAAGTTTCTTGGATCGACCCCCTCTTTTTGTCCTTGATTGAAGCTCATTGGCTCTCGCAATCATAGCCAATCATAAGCCTTGGTCACAACTAGCAATAGAGATAGTCCTTGGACAAGTTTCCTCCTTTCCCTTTTGAGAGAGAGGACTTGATAAATGCTTAAACAATTAATTTAATTAGCTAAATTCTCATTGGAATCTCTAAGGGTAAACCAATAGGCTGTAGACACACCATGAGGGCAACCTAGCTAGGGGCTTGACATGTGTCCCTTTTGCCTTTTGGATGAGGGAGTGGTCACTCAACCCCATCCCCTACTCTCATGGCTCGCCCCCTCCTTTGTAGGCCTTGCTTTGACTTCAACTACCTCGAGCGCCTTAAGCATTTCAAGCACCTTAATCATCAAGCATGACAAGCACCTTAAGAACCTTAGTCAACAAGCACGCAAGCACCTCAAGCTTGGGCCGGGTTCCCACCTTAAGCACAATCGTAGCTTGCCTAAGGTCCTAGTTCTAAGGACCTTTAACACTAACCTTTGGAGGTCTTTAATGAAGCTAACTCTAATGTCTTTCAAGCTCCATTAGCTAGCATTGCTATTTGACAGACCACCTCTCATTTGGACCCATTCACTTTGGTCCCGTGTTGAGATAGATCCATAAGCACATGTCTATATTCTAACTCTTGCTCCTATTTATTCTTCCACATTAAATGATCATTTTAATATGAGAAAATCATTTGGGTTAGTTAGATAATAGATTTTATGACATTACCTCTCTCTTGAAATCATAGTCGTTCACCACTGTGAGGTAGAGGAGATAAAGCCTTAGTCATTAGTCTATGTTTCTTAGTGGGTAGAGGATCCCTTTTTACCCTACGACATCATTCCAAGATGGATGATCAATCCATTTGGGGCTTGGGAGACTTAGCTTCCGCAAGCATGTCTGCTCTTTAGTCCATATCATATTTCCAAAGTAGAGGGACAAGTTCTACTTGGTGTTTGAGAGATGTCGTCAACACAAACACGATTCTAAGCATGCATACTATTTAAATTTGTGCACAATAAAAAGAGAATTAATCTTGTAAGACAAAAACATTGATCATTTTAAAAGAAAAATTTACATTTGCTTATTCTAATGTAGCGGTGTAAGCATTGACAAGGTTCATACTATCCTTAAGCTGTATTCCTTGCATCCATCTAGCATCTTCAAACGGATAATATTTTAACTTAATAAAATAGCTTCGGATAATCTTACTATGTCATAGTACCTTGTCCTCATGTCAAAGGATAGCGTCCGATTTTAGCACCTCTTCTTGATCTTCAATTTATGGGGGATCTTCAATAATTGGGTTTGCTGGTGGCTCTCCTTTGTAAGGCTTGAGTAGGCTCACATGAAAAGCATTGTGAACGAGCCAATGGTTGGGAAATTTGAGTTGATAAGCCATGTCATTCATTGGCTTTGAAATTTGAAAGGGACCATAGTAACTTTTTGCTAGTTTAGCATAATACTTTCGATGGCCCGTAGGAATTTTGCATGTCGTTTGCCTCAATCAAGCCTTGGTAAACTTGAGTAAGACCCAATCATTTTCCTTGAATGTTATGGCCCTTATTTTATTATTAGCAGCAGCTTTTTGCCTTTGTTGAGAGGTGGATATAGCCTCCTTAATCTTTTGGAAAGATTCTTATAGGTCACGGATATACTCATCGACAACGAAGATCTTCACATGTACTTTAAGTAATAAGGGACTTTTTGGTCTTCCCTCTATGATCTTAAAAGGTGTCTTTCCTGTAGTAGTATGGACAATATTATTGTACACATACTCTACAAGGGGTAAGTACTTCTCCCATTGTGAGCATTGATCTACTTCTGCAACATAAGTCTTTACTAGATCGAGAATCATAAGATTGGCTATCTCACTTTGGCCATCTGTTTGTGGGTGATAGGCCAAAGATAAATTCAATCTTGTACCTAGATGTTCAAAGAGACCTTTCCAGAAGTTACTGGTCATTCTAGGATCTCTATCTGAAACGATGGATGTTGGAAATCCATGGTGTTTGAAAATCTGTGATATGAAGAGAGTAGCCATTTGGTGTGCCTTACTAGTCTTTTTGATAGAAATAAAGTGTGCTTGCTTGCTAAATGTGTCAACTATTGTCCATATTCCCGTATTTCCATGGATAGACTTGGGTAATCCAAAGATAAAATCCATGGATATACTTTCCCATGGCAAATTAGGGATGGGCAATGGCTGGAGTAATCCAAGTTGCTTCCCTCTATCATACTTGGTCTTTTGGCATACCACACATTCTGAAACATGCTCTTGTATGTCCACTTTCATGGTAGGCCAATAGAAGTACATTTCTACTCCTCGAAGAGTAGGTTGAATCCCTCGATGCCCCGTATGGGAAGGAGCATGAGATTCATACATGACTTTCTCACGAAGGGAGTGAGTAACACATAGCCTGTTTCCATGGCAAAGATAATTATCCTGCAAGGTTAATGGTTCCTCTTTCTTCCCTAAAGCAAGGGCTGACATTATGTCTTTAAAATCAGGGTCAATAGTGTACTCATCTATCATGAACGATAGATCATTGTGAGTTGCTATAAACACCGCATTTACCCTTGATCGTCGCTATAGTGCATCGGCCACTTGATTATGCTTACCAGCAATGTGAGCAATATGAAAATAAAATTGCGAAAGAAAATTTTTCCACCTCATTTGTTTGTCGGAGAGCTTGGTTTGCTTCATGAAGTACTTGGTTTGCTTCATGAAGTACTTGAGAGTTTGGTGGTTCGTTCGCAAATAAAAGGAGTCCCCAATAGATAGTGCTTCCATGTGTCTAGGACATGTAGAACAGCTAGAAGCTCTTTTTCATATATGCCCAAGACCCGTTCATCAGTATTGAGCCTTCGGCTCTCATATGCTATGGCATGCCCTTCTTGAAGCAAAACTGCTCCAAGGAAATCACCACAAGCATCACATTGGACCTCAAATGCATTTGAGAGATCTAGAAGTATAAGCACCGGTTGAAGGGTAAGCTTCTCTTTGAGCTTGTCAAAAGCATTCAGCTCTTTAGCAGTCCATGAATACTTAAAGTAGGTCGAACCTTGTAGCTTATCAAACAGATCTTCTACTCGTAGTACAAGAAATCTATTTTTGATAGTGATATGATTTAGTGCTCGATAGTCCACACACATGCGGTATGTACCATCTTTCTTTTTTGCAGTAAAAGAACTTGAGAACAAAAGGGAGAGGAGCTAGGCCTCACCATCCCCTTGTCTACCAGCTCATGTACTTGCCTCATAATCTCCTTGTTGAGCTTGAGAAACTCATAAGGAGGTTCATTAGGCGGTAAGCTTTCGGGTAGAAGCTCTATCATATGATCATCATCCCCTCGTTTTGGAGGTAAATCCATAGGGATATCATCAATAAATAAATCTTGGAATCTATTTACAAAATTAGACAAGTCTAATTTGTCTTGATTCCTACCGCTTTGTTTTGTTAAAACATTAACATCATTTAGAGACTCTTTGACAAAAATGATGTACGAGGAAACTGAGTTTTTCATTGACTTCAAAGCTCACAATGTCGCGCTTCTTTGAGTGTCATGATTCCAATTTCCAACACCAATAAAGAAGTGGAGGTCGTGACCTGTCAAAGGCATTGTCATAATAACTAATATCTAATTCTCCTAAATGATTTTCTCATGTTAAACTAATCATTTAATATGGGGAAGTACCAGGGTAGAAAAAGCTAGAATATTGGTTAAGCTGGCAGACCGACCACAGTAGGGATCCAAAGGAGGGAAAATAGGGATCCAAAGGGGGGGCCATCTGCAAAAGAGCAATGTGCAACAATGGGCTTCAAAGACCCTAAGGTTCAACCCATTAAGGCTTCCAAAATGCTAAGATTCCAAAATTCTATGTAAAGTACAATGGTCAAACCTTAGGGATATTGGATGCTTTGTAAGTGTACACAAAATCTTCCTATATTCCTACATAGGAGGGGGCAAGCCCTTTTAGTAGGGGATGAGAGAGAAACACACACACACACACACACTTGCAAGCCCTTTACACAAAGGGAATAGGGAACACATGTCAACTCGCTAGCCCAGTTTCCCCCGAGATGCACTCAAATCCTATTGGATGGCCATAGAGGTGGACCAATGAGAATTAGGCTATAGTACATTTAGTTTAATTCATTTTAAAACACTTGATAAAAGAACCAATAGGAATTAAGCTCTTTAGAAGACTATTGGACAGTCTCGCAAGGGGTCCAATGAGCATTCAGTAGCCCAATGGCTTGCCTGATTCCGTTTGGCCATAAGAAAAAGGGGTCCAATGAGAGTTTAATTGCATTAATTAAATACCTAAAGCTCTCACAAAAGGGGAAAGGGGGACACATGTCAAAAGGCTATCACTTATGCTTCTCAATTATCATTGGCTAAGCTTTGCAAGGTCCAATGGGGTGCCAGCATGAGTAAAATCCAAGAGGGGTCGACCAAGAGAGAGAGGGGGCTGATTTTGGCAAGCATTATCACACACACACCCTCATACAATCTCATCTATGAAGCAAACAAGACTCTCTCTCCTTCTCAAGCTTTAATGAAAAGCTCATCATCTACTCCAAGCTTGGAGAAGGGAGGCCTTACACCAAGAACTCTTGGCTTTGTGCTGCAAATCCAACCAAGAGACAAGCTTCAATGCATGCTCATCTCTTCTACCATGATAATTACTAAGCTATGCTAAGCTTCTATGAGTGATTATGTGAGGAGATATACTTCTTTCTCGTAAGACTACTCCTTCTTCCTCTCAATCTACTCTCATACCCCGCTAGCTCTCACCGTCTTCGAAGGTGTGTGAGGTCTTGGGTCTGAGACCGTGAGGGAATTGATGTTGTTTTATAAGTGTGCATATGGTGCTTGAATCTTCCATCTTCATTGCACTAGCAAGTTATTGAAGGAACACAAAGTATCGTATTGTAAAATGTCTCCCTTGATGGGGGAAACCTATAATACAAAGCCTTTTGGAGGGGGGGCCGGCTCCATGTAAATCCGGTCCTCAATTGTTTTTTCAATAGCTTAATTTCTCTCTCTTTTGAAGTATTCTGTAACATTTAATGGCCTAATAACTTATGTGTAGCGGAAATTAGCATGAACATAGTGGGCATTTCATTAGAGTAGATTCCTAATGAGAATTACAAGAGTGCTTGGGTGGAGAGAGCAACAAAAATCATAACACCTAGTTAGATAGCATCGACAATACTTTCAAAAGAGAGATCAATTAAGCTATTGACAACAGTTGAGGACCGGATTTTCATGGAGCCGGTCCCCCCTCCAAAAGGCTTTGTATTATGGTTTCTCCCATCAAGAGAGACATTGTACAATACAATTCTTTGTGTTCCTTCAAGACTAGCTAGTGCAATGAAGATGGAAACTTCATGCACTAAGCAAAACACTTAACAAACACAACTTGAATTATCCCCTTTCTCAGACCCAAGACCTCACACACCTTCGAAGATGGTGAGAGCTAGCAGGGTATGAGAGTAGATTGAGAGGAAGAAGGAGTATCTTACGAGAAAGATGTACATCTCCTCACATAATCACTCATATGTAGCATAGCTTAGCTTAGTAATTAGCTTGGTAGAGGAGATGAGCATGCATTGAAGCTTGGCTCTTGGTTGGATTTGCATCCACATGCCAAGAGAGTGTTGATGTAGGCTTCTATCTCACAAGCTTGGAGTAGGTGATGAGTTCTCCATTAAAGCTTGGGAAGAGATAGTCTTCTCTTTCTTCACACATGAGCTTGTGTGTGTGTGTGTGTGTGTGTGTGTGTGTGTGTGTGTGTGTGTGTGTGTGTGTGTGTATGTGTGTGATAATACCTTGCAAAAATCAGCCCCCTCTCTCTCTTGGGCGAGCCCTCTTGCTAAATGCTCTTCCTGAAGCCTCATTGGCCCTCCCCAAGTCAAGCCAATTACAATTAAGCAACATAAGTGATAGCCTTCTGACATGTGTCCCCCTTTCCCCTTTTGTGAGAGCTTTATGTAATTAAATAATTAAACTAAACTCTCATTGGACCCCTTTGCCTCCTGGCCAATAGGAATCAGGCAAGCCATGGGGCTCTTGAATGCTCATTGGACCCCTTGGGAGACTGCCCAATAGTCTTCTAGGAGACTGAATTCTCATTGGTTTCTTTTATTAAATGATTTTAAATTAATTAAACTAGATTTACTCTAGATTAATTTTCATTGGTCCACTTCAAGGGTCATCCAATAGAAATTGGGCACACCTTGTGGGCATCTGGCCTAGGGAGCTGACATGTGTCCCTCATTCCCTTTGTGTAAAGGGAGCCTGTGTGTGTGTGTGTGTGTGGATTTCTCTCTCATCCCCTACCTTTAGGGCTCGCCCCCTCCCATGTAGGGATGTGCAAAGACTTTTAGGGCACACACAAAGCATCCAATTTTCCCTAGGGTTGACCTTTGGACACAACCTTTGAATTTTGGAACCTTAGCATTTTGGAAGTCTTAATGGGCTGAACCTTAGGGTCTTTTTAGCCCATTGTTGCACATGGATCTTTTGCAGATGGCCCCCCCTTTGGATCCCTATTTTCCCTCCTTTGGATCCCTACTATGGCCAGTCTGCTAGCTTAACCAATATTCTACCTTTTTCTCCCCTGGCCTTCCCCACATTAAATGATCAGTTTAATACGAGAAAATCATTTAGGAGAATTAGATATTGATTATTATGACATATTGTTCATGCCTATCTAACTAGGTGTTATGCTTTCGTTTCTCTCTCCATCCAAGCACTCTTGTTTCTCTCATTAGGAATCTATTCTAATGAAATGCTCACTATGTTTATGCTATTTTCCACTACACACAAGTTACTAGACCATTAAATGCTACATTGGTATCAAAGCACAAGGTTTCTCTTTTCTTGCTCAAGAAGGGAGGTCCTCAAGCGAGCTATAAATGGTTGGTATTATAATTTGCAATTGAGTAAGTAGAATAGGGATTTTTTAGTCTTGCAGTGCGCCTGCTTTGTGCAGATAACGGGGCATCACCGTCAAGAGCTATGGTCTTAGAGTGATGTCCTATGGGGCTTGCCTACAGCTTAATCACTATTGAGATATTAGAAGCTTGACAGGAGGCGGTATTGTTTCAGTGTTGAAAGACCCTCTCTTCTATTCCTTGCAAGGTTAATGATATTCGAGCCACGTATACAGGAGCTTGAGTGATTTTTTAAAGGGGTAAAGAGGAGTAGCAACTAGGGCTTGAAGTGCCAAAGTACACCTAAAAATTGTTAGAATGGCTGACAATAGTAAAGAGAGTGAAATTAATGTTGATAGCTTTGATTTTGCTAATGAGCAGGCTACTAATGATGCCCCTATGCTTGTTAACTACCTTGTTTCTAAGCTTCAACAAGCCATGGGCAATCCATCCCTCCAAAGTGAAGTGCAACGGCAGCTTTGTGCTCATGGGATTCTCCAAACTCCCCATCATTAAGAGAGAGTACCTAGGAAGCCTCCTTGTGAACTTCCAAAAGAGGCCTCTCTCTAGAAGAGGATCCATATGAAGGGCTTAAAAATTTACTTCTTGATGATGCATCTCCTTCCCAAAGGAGAACTGAAGAGCCCCCACCAAAAGAACGAGAAATAAGTGAGTCTCCTATCACCTCGGCGAAGATGGCTCTACGAAGACGGCGGGCAAAACGCTCTTAATCACCTCTTAAACGGAGAAGACCATTGCACATTTCTCTACACCATAATTCAAAGAGAGATAACAGAAAACAAGAGAAAAAAAAGGCGAGAAATAGGTCACCCTCTTCTCCATCTTCTTCATCCTCTTCCTCTTATGAAGAAAGTGATGGTGCAGACAAGGAGGACTAAGGCAAGAAAAAGGTGAGAAAGAGGTTACCCTCTTCCCTCCTCTAAAGAAAGTGATGGTGCAACTTTCAAACCACCAAAAAGAAGAGGCCATAGCAAATCCTATGCCGTGTAGAAGAGGTCATCTAAGATCAAGAAGTTCAAAGAGGGAGGAAAGAACATCTTTTTCCTTACCTACGATGGCACCTTTGGTGCTGCGGACAAAGTTTTGGCTTTCATCCAACAATTCGATGCGACGTATCATAAAATATAATATCTAACTTTACCAAACGATTTTCTCATATTAAACTAATCATTTAATGTGGGAGAATAAACGGGAACAAGAGTTAGAATAGAGACATGTGCTTCTAGACCTATCTCAACACGGGACCAAAAGGAGAGATGGCTGCATCTCAATAGGGGTCCAAAAGGAGATGGTCTACCAAAGAGCAATGTGCAATAAGTACTTCTAAGACTTATCTCAGCAGAGGACCAAGAGGAGAGATGGTTACATCTCAATACGGGTCCATAAGGAGGTAGTCTATCAAAGAGCAACGTGCATCTAATGGAGCTTAAAAGACCTTAGGGTTAGCTTCATTAAAGACCTCCAACGGTTAATGTTAAAAGTCCTTTGACCGTAGGCAAAGCTAGGGTTGAGCTTGAGGTGGGAACCCGACCTAAGCTTGAGGTGCTCATCGTGCTTAATGACTAAGGTGTGTACTTGATGACTAAGGTGCTTGTCGTGCTTGATGACTAAGGTGCGTGCTTGATGGCTAAGGTGCTTGTCATGCTTGATGACTAAGGTACTTGAGGTACTTGTCATACTTAATGAGGAAGGTTCTTGAGAAGCTTCCCATGCATGGGGGGTAAGGTGCTTGAGTCAAAAAGAGACCCTACAAACTTAATGAGGAAGGTGCTTGAGAAGCTTCCCATGCATGGGGGGGTAAGGTGCTTGAGTCAAAAAGAGACCCTACAAACTTAATGATGAAGGTGCTTGAGAAGCTTCCTATGCATGAAAGTCCCAAAGTTAGGGGAATCTTTGACTTAACCTTCCACTTACCCAAAGGGCACATGGGACACATGTCAGACTCTCTCTATGCTTAACCACATGGTGTGTTTGAATGCTATTGGTTGGGCTAAAGAGGGGTCCAATGAGCTTCTAGTTCCACCCAAAAAATATCTAGATATTTCAAGCTCTCTCTCTCTAAGGGGTAAGGAGGACACTTGTCCAAAGACTACCCATGTACTTGAATGCATGCTACATGTGATTGGCTAGGGGGAGAGGGGTCCAATGATCTTGAAACATGTGTAAAATCTACAACTCGCCCCAAGCAAGCAAGGGGGGATATACACCACGCACACACACACTCATTTTGTGGATTCATTCTCACTTGGTGAAAGTTGAGGAACTCCACCTGCTTCTCCAAGCTTGTGAGAAGTGAGAGCCTACACCAACACTCTTGGCTATGGAATGCAATTCCAACCAAGAGCCATGCTTCAATGCTTAAGCTTTCCATCTTTTCCATCTTCATTACTATGCTATTATGTATGCGAGCAAGAAGAGTGATGATAAGTGAGAAACTATTTCTTTCTCCTGTGGAATGTTTCTTCTTCCTCTTCCCTATCCTCATTCCCCGCTAGCTCTCTCCACCTTCGAAGGTGTTTGAGGCCTTGGGACTGAGGCTTGGGATAGTTAATGCTTTCTTCAAGTTTATGTTATGTTATGTTTGTGATGCATGAAGTTTTCCATCTTCATTGCATCACCAAGGTCACAAGGAACACAAAGATTGTATTGTACCAAGTCTCTCTTGATGGAGGAAATTATAATACAAATGCCTATTGGAGGGGGGACCGCGGCTCCGTATAAATCCGGTCCTCAACTATTGTCATGTTCTCTAAACTCTCTCTCTTGCAAAAGTATTGTTCATGCCAAGTTAACTAAGTACCATGTTTATGTTGCTACCATCAATTAAGTTCACCGGCTATGCTCACAAAGTAACCTACAAAAGTGCTTCATCTAATTTCCTAATTCTGCTACTCTCAAAGTTCATAGGCCATTTCCATTACATTGGTATCAGAGCATTTGGTTTCTCTTTTCTTGCTTAAGAGGAGAGGTCCTTAAGTAGCCTATTAATGGTTGATTTTGTTAATTATAATAGGGTAAGTGGGACTGGGATCTATTATCGGTTTTGTTGAGCCCACTATGTGGGATATGGTGCACACCTCGGGAGCTTTGGTCTTAATAATGGAGTCTTCTTAGACTTGCCTACGGCTTTACGATTATTGAGCCATAAGAAGTCCGAAAGGAGCTATCCCTTGACAACTTCGCTATGTTAGACTCACTCCACTACTCTCTATAATTAACCAATTCGAGCCGTGGGTGTAGATACTTAAGTGCCTATTTTCAAAGGCTAAGAGGAGTAGCAACTAAGGTTTTGATACAATTTTTACAGAAAAATTGACCAACTGAACAATATTTGGTCAACTAATTGGAACCTTAGCTACACTATGCTGCACCGTAATGTCCCGACATAATTATGACTTTCGCTTATTGCCCCGGTGTATTTACGGTACCGATTTTTATAAAATTAATTTTGATAAAAATCCCGTTTCTCGTTTATGCTCCAGGTGATCATTTTTTAATCCGAAGAAGACTAAAATTAATATTTTTATGTTTAGGTCATCATAAAAAGCACATTGCTTTTCAAAAACGTCGAAAAGCACAAAAAGCTAAAAATAGCGTAAAAAGTAAAATTTTCTAAAATTGAACCACGGGTTCTCCTCGTGCACTGGAATAAGAAAGCGGACTCGCTTTTCACTGAAAAGCGCTAAAAATCATGAAAAGCTCAAAATAGCGTGAGAAACACTCGAACATCAGATTTTTACAAAATTGAACCATAGCTTCCCTACAACACGTAGGTCAAGGTTCCGACTTTGCTTTTTGCAAAAAAAAGCACCTAAAAGCATAAAAAGCTAAAAATAGCGGATTTTTTCAAAACTTAACCAAACGTCCGGTTTAACCTACTGAAACATGGAAACAGACTTGCTTTTTACTTTAGAACCTTCCAATACTGTCAATTAAGCATCTTAAATCAAAATTTGGCAAAATAGATATTGAAAGCTATTTTTTTTATTTTTAAAAGAGACTCAAAGGGTTGTAAGAGGTTCTTCACATGGGTTATTGACACATGAATTTTCTAGGTGGAAGAGATTGTTCACACAAGAGATGCAACAAAAACCCGCATCCCAACACAACCGGACTCATTATCATCTATATACATGATCTTTTCCCTGTAGGTGAAGTAGATTCTCCTTTCAGGGAACTTCATGTTGGCAGCCATGCGGTTGAACCATGGTGTCCCTAGGATAAGATTCTCATATTGGAGAGGAGAGATGAAAAATTCTTCTTTGTCGATGTAGCTTTAGACATGAGCCTCAAATTCCTAATCAAGGGAGTAGCAGAGGCTTGTTGTCCCTTGAAAGCCCCATCGAAAGTTACAGTATCTCCCATCTCAAAATCTTGAATGCCCAGCTTATTGGCCAACTCCATTGATACGAAGTTGTGAGTAGAGCCATGGTAATAAAAAAGGATGAAGGCATCATGCTCCCTCACCTTTCCCCAAGCATAGGAAAGGGAGACCATGGAAGCTCTAGGAGGCTCATTGCGGGAATTTCTTTTGGGGCAAGAACGATAGCCATGTCCTTGCTCCCCACACTTAAAGCATTTGTGATCCTCTCGGAAAGCCTCTAGCTCTTCAAAAGAGAGTTTGTTTTTACCTTTGTAAACTACGTTCTCCTTGGTCTTGCTGTTGTTGTTGGAATTTCCTTGGGAAGAACTTTGAGCATTGTTCTTTCCCTTTGCATCATTTTGATCTTTGTTTTCCATGGGCTTGGCATTCCTTTTAGCCCCTTGTTGGAAATTAATATGAGATGCAACCATAATGTGGTGGATGACTCCGATGATAGAACCAGGCCGTTGGGAGTTGACATACTCGGCCATTTCTTAAGGTAATTCCACACAAGATTGTTGCTTTTGCTCGACAGAGTCTATCTTTTGAAAGACTGTAGCTTTGAGATGTAAATCCCAAAACTTGTCTACATATTTGTGGATAGACTCGTGGGAGAGTAGCTTCAAGCTTCTCCATTCAGTAAGCACTTTGTCCTTGGCATCGCTTGCAAGAAATTTCTTCATTATGGAAACTCATAGAGTTCTCCGTGTCCTTGGGGCTTCACCATTCCCGTGGAGACTAGCCCACCATTGACGAGCAGATTTTTAAAAGTGCATAGCTATATGGTGTAGCTTGGAGGACTCTGTGAAACCCTAATCTCCAAGGCCGCATCAAAGGTGCCATCATAGGTGAGAAAAGAGATACTCTTTCCTCACCTCTTTGAACTTCTTAAGCTTTTGGGACCTTTTCCAAGCAAGGTCGGATTTGTGATGTCCTCTCCTCTTGTATTCTCTAGGAGAATAACTGCTGCTTTCTTTGGAAGAAGAGGAAGGTGAAGAAGAAGGAGAAGAGGGTGACCTCTTTCTTGCCTTTTTCTTCCTTTGTTTCCTTTCTTCCCTTTCGGAGTGACGAGGAGAAGGACTATAGGATGATCTTTTCCTTTTGGGAGGAGTTTTGGATTGTCGAGACCGCCATCTTTGTGGAGCCACATCTTCATAGGAATTCAAAGATTCACTTATTTCTCGTTCATTGGATTCCTCCTCTTCTCTTATCGGATAGAGTCTTCTCTTGGAAGTCTCGAAGAGAGGCTTCCTAAGCTCTCTCTCTTCTTGGAGAGGAAGGAAAATCCCATAAGCACGAAGTTGTTGAGTAACTTTGGCTTGCAAGGCAGGGTTGCACATAACTTGTTGCAACCTAGTAACAAGATAGCTCACAAACATTGGGGCATCATCAGTAGCACCTTCATGTGCAAAATCAAAGTTGTCAATATTCATTCTACTCTCTTGATTATTGTCAGCCATGCTAATTAAAAATATGTGTATGCTACTTTGTGCTTTTAGTACCCTCAAAAACTTTAGTTGCTACTCTTATTTACCTTTGAAAATTAGCTCTCAAGTAGCCACACCCGTGGTTTAGAGACTGTTGATTGCAAAGAATAGTGGAGAGGGTCTAACATTGCCCGTTGATTATGGTTCATGTTGAGCTTGCTAGTAGCTCAATAATGGTTAAGCCAAAGGCATGCCCCGAGAGACTCCATTATTAAGTCTATAGTTCCCAATGATGTACCTTGAACTAAGTCCTTTTCAACTAGGATAATAGATCCCTGTCCTACTTACCCTCTTGCAATGAACATGTCCAACCTTTCATGAACAACTTAAGGACCTCTCTTCTTAAGCAAGAAAAGAGAAACCAATAGCTCTGATACCAATGTAATGGAAATGGCCTATGAACATTGAGAATATCAGAATTAAGAAAACTGTAGTAAGCATTTTTATAGACTACTTTGAGATAATAGAGGGTGAACTTGATTAGAGGTAGCAACATGACCATCATACTTAATTAACTTGGCATGAACAATACTTTTCAAGAGAGAGAATTAGAGAACTTGACAATAGTTGAGGACCGGATTTATGTGGAGCCAGTCCCCCCTCCAAAAGGCTTTTGTATTATAGTTTCTCCCATAAAGAGAGACTTGGTACAATACAAGCTTTGTGTTCCTTGAAACCTTGATGGTGCAATGAAGATAGAGAGCTTCATGCACCACAATTATGCCCGTAACATAGCTAAATGAAAGATTTAACTTGTCCCTGGCCTCAATCCCAAGACCTCAAACATCTGGGAAGGTGGAGAGAGCCAGCAAGGAATGAGGGTAGGGAAGAGGAAGAAGAGCATTCTTACGAGAAAGAAATAGTTCCTCACTTATCATCACTCTTTTTGCTTAGCATAGCATAGTAATGATGAAGAAGAAGATGACAAGCTTAAGCAGTGAATCATGGCACTTGGTTGGATTTGCATTCCATAGCCAAGAGTGTTGGTGTAGGCTCTCAACTTCTCAACAAGCTTGGAGAAGGAGATGAATTTCTTGCACTTAGCACTTCACACAATGAGAGTGTGTGTGAGTGTGTGCGAAAGAGTATACCCCTCAAGCTAGCCCCCAAGTTTTTTGGGTTGAACCCCTCTTTTTGTCCTTGATTGAAGCTCACTGGCTCTCCCAAGCCTAGCCAATCATAAGCCTTGGTCACAACTAGCAATAGAGTTGGTCCTTGGACAAGTTTCCTCCTTTCCCTTTTGAGAGGGAGGACTTGATAAATACTTAAAAATTAATTTAATTAGCTAATTTCTCATTAGACCTCTCTAAGGGACAACCATAGGATTTAGGCACACCATGAGGGCAACCTAGCTAGGGGCTTGACATGTGTCCCTTTTGCCTCTTTGAGCAAGGGGTGCCCTTTGGATGAGGGAGTGGTCACTTAACCCCATCCCATACTCTCATGGCTTGCCCCCTCCTTTGTAGGCCTTGCTTTGACTTCAAGTACCTCAAGCACCTTAGCCCCCAAGTACCTTAAGCATTTCAAGCAGCTTAATCATCAAGCATGACAAGCACCTTAAGCACCTTAGTCAACAAGCACGACAAGCACCTTAGTCAGCAAGCATGACAAGCACCTCAAGCTTGGTCCGGGTTCCCACCTCCAGCACAGCCCTAGCTTGCCTAAGGTCCTAGGTATAAGGACTTTTAACACTAAACTTTGGAGGTCTTTAATGAAGCTAATCCTAAGGTCTTTCAATCTCCATTAGCTAGCATTGCTCTTTGACAGACCATCTCTCATTTGGACCAATTGACTTTGGTCCCATGTTGAGATAGATCCATAAGCACATGTCTATATTCCAACACTTGTTCTCGTTTATTCTCCCACATTAAATGATCAGTTTAATATGAGAAAATCATTTGGGTTAGTTAGATATTAGATTTATGATAGATTCCACCAAATCTAAAATCAACCTAGCAACATTTCTACATGGAAGCCTAATTCAGCAAACTGCCAAGGTCAAGACTTAGAACCATCATGTATTCAAGGCTTGGTATGCCTAAAAGTTTTTATATTGGGCAACTTGTATTCCACCTCACCCTCATGATGATAAGGTGTGGAACAAAGCAGCAGGCACGGGAGCACATCAAGACTATGCTGACCAACAAAATGAACAAGAGACTACTACTAAAGTTGATAACTTAGCCATTGTCACAATTGGTGCAAAAAGAACAACACAGCTGAGTTAGGGACACTAGGAGCCGACACCAATGGCACCACAAAGCCATTGGACAAAAAGAAAAAGACAGCCACCTTAATTACCAAACAAAAATTAAAATAGACTGTATAAGATAAGCTAGTCAAACAAATTGAAGGATAAGGGACATCTATAGATAAACCCATTGACTTGGCCCAAACTCCACCACACTCGGCACAACAAAAAACAATTGAAACACAACAGGACCCACTGGTGGATACAAGGGGGAAGGGTATGCCTCAATCCCAGTTAGCCCTGCAAGCACCCCCAATTCTAAAAGGGCAATTAGATTGCCTCCAATGCCTTCAGAAGAGGCCGTTACATGGAAGGATGGTGGTATATCAAGAAGATAAGGCACTTAGAGATGCCATAATTAGTGGTTGTGTTGCCACCATGATGCCTGGGTGGAACATAGTGGTCAATGCCATGAGGAATTTGGTTGAAGCCAAGTAGAGACTCTTGGCTCAGTACTAGTAGCCCTTCATAGAGAAGTCCAAGAGACAAAGACTAAGCTGGATAAGGCTAAGAGGGAAATGGAAAAACTCATATCTAAGTTACTGGAGCTATCCATTGAACACACAACGATGCTAGAACCATGGATGCCCAATAGAAACATTGAAGATTGACAATAGAAGGTTAATTGAAGAAAGGCATTTTGTTGAGGAAGAAAAAGCTGAGATACAAAGAAGGTTAGAGGAGAAAAAGAATGATTTGAAATCTCTAATGAACAATCACCATACACTCAAGCAAGTAGTCACAAAGAAATATATCTACCAAACTTTGGTAGATATTGTTGACCCAGAGGGGAATCTGACACTGAACATGGAAGATCCATAGAACTTACTCGAGTCCATCAAGTCTGACCTAGAGGAGAAGTTTGAGTAGTATACAGGATCACTGGTAAATCGGGTCCTAGTTGAATACATCAGGAATCGGGACGTTAATGATGACAAAGAAGAACAAGAGGACCGAGACCAAGAGGAGGATACAAAAGTTGATCATGATGAGGACAATGATAATGTTAACAATGATCAACCACGTCTTGACTTAGCAACTTGAGGGAACCAATCTATGTAGGGAAGTGGTGCTACCAACCCTAGGGACCAACATGATCACTAGACGCAACAACCAAATCAAAGTGAGTCTGGTCAAGGTCAGAATCAAGAGCAACTTAAACACAAGGCACTTCTGGCTCCTAAGAGTTGGTGACACATCATCCCATTGTTATACATACATTAGGGAATCAAAATTGAGATAAGAGTCAAGTGGAGTCAAGTTTTGAATCAAATTCTGAACAAGGATGCTCCACTCAACTATTAGCATTAAGAAAGATAAAGTGAAGATAGAAATCGGTACAGATTTTGGAGTTCCTTCATAATGAAACATCCTATTCTAATCTCGAGGGAAATTTCAGATGTTGTTTGTGGGCTCAAGCCATATGTATAGTCAACGATTAAAAATCACTTAGCTACCACATTTAGCAAATCTGTCAGCGGCCACCACATCCAAGCTGTGTTCAAGTGCTAGAATGAATCCCTAAATGATTCATAACAAAAGAAGATCTTATGGTCAATCCTCATCTGTAGAATCCCTCTATAATGAATCGAAAAATTCTCGGCTTAGATCTAGAAATGCTCTTGGGAGATAAGCCAACATAGAAGTGCATGAAAGATATCAGAATACAAGTTAAAGAGGTTTTGATACAGCTTCATAGTGCCAAAAAATATTGGATCATAAAGTTCAATTATTTCTAGAAAACAATGACAATACCAGCAAAGGGCGAAGAACCAGAATGAGCCTAGGAGATCGGGAAAGAAATTTAAAAAGCCTATACCACCTAGTATGGATACTTGAAAGATGATGCAGCAAGAAAACCAGGTGGTAGTGAACATTTTAGAACTTTTCCCAGACTCTCTTGCACTAATATCTTCCCTACCTGCCAAGGAAGCTGAGTTACCAAGGTTTTTTCTAGCCTTGTATCCGGCATAACTAGAACTAGCTGACCAACAAAGCTACATCAAAATAGTAGATGAACTTCAAGACTAGTATGAAGGAGCAACCACTAAGTGAAAAACCTGGAACCAAGTATTGGATGAAGCATTGAAGCTGGACCACGCTGCTGATCTGAGTAAAGCACTTCACAATTTCCAACTAAAGATGGATCATGGAGAGTACAAATTTGGAGGCTAATCAAGATTACCAACCAACTACTGCACTTCACAGTAGAGTCATCCAAGATACCTGAGAAAGAGTTGGTTAACAAGGCGTTCTTTGAACCTCGGTTTAGAGAAATGGCAAAGAAACTCTTTGAAGCTCAAATCAAAAGCAATTAGCCTTTACCTTAGGGATGGATACACATGGACTCCTATCGTCATAAACTAGCCAAAGCTCAACTCACCAAGGGCAAAAAGATTTTGTGCAACCATGATATAAAGACCTAGAATGCACTCACCCCATATGTGTTTAAAATAAAGACAATTCAAAAAGATCAACTAGACCAAGAAGCATTGTATAGGCTTATCTAGTGGGAGAATGCATCTTCTAGTGCACCAGATCCCAGATTCTTGTACATACCTCCAAAAAAGAAGGCATCAAATAAGAAGAAGCGAGTTCGATAGATTGATAATGGTTAAACTCATTTATGCTTTTTGCCAATTTTGGTATACACCAAAATTCAAGAAAAAGGGGGAAGGAATGTAGATGGCGAGAAGAGCTACTTAGTTATGGCGAGTGGACTTCCTTGAGATAGTTACCATAGTAACTGGTATAGTGCACAATCAGCCATAGTCTAGTTGAGAGACTACAAATAGGAGCCACTACTTCATTTTGAGGAACTGACTTGAGTACCCTTGATCCCTTGTAACCAAGTTAGAGCTTTGTGTCTCACATTCCAAAGCTTTACACGCTCGTGTAATTCTAATCAAGCTTAGAGCATATTGGACTCATTGATTGTACTTGTATACATTGATCTGATCTGAATATACATTCCCTGTTCTAGTTCGAGTTCTAGTGTCTATTCTCATTTCCAATTCCAGTGTCCAATTTTACTTTCAGTACCAATCTTCTAATTCATTTCTAGTGTTGTCTGATATGAAGTCTCATATGATTTGAACTAACTCTAACTACCAATCTGGAATAGCTATATGAGAGTGTAGCTCATTCCAGTTGTAAACAATGTAGCTTATTGGGATCAAGGAAATATATCATTTGATGCCTATGGAAATAGAAAATGACATTGAGGTGCACAAAGTATCATTTTTGACCTACAACCACAATCAACTCCGAAGTGATCCACATCTAATAGAGAAAATCCATAAAACTTATGGGATAGGCTCATGAGCTCAAAAGTGGAAAAGATGACCACCATCAAGACTTGCAGGCAAAATTTCCAAGTTCAAAGAGCAAAGTGGGGAGAACACCCTCCAGGCAACCAAAAAAATTCAAAAGGGACTAAAGTTTACTTACTACGCCTATAGAACATGTGTGTAACATCAAAAATCAATTTTGTCAAATACTTGTAAGTATATATATAATCGCGCTTATTATCTTTATGTCCCAATTTGACCCATCTTTGCACAATTTTATCACTTTTGAATTATACATGTTGTATTCAACCCATATACCCCCAAAAGTGCAAAAATTTATTTTCCCTTTGTCCCCACATCAAAAAACATCGTAGAACTTCTATTTCTCAAAATTTGGCCTAACGGGACACTTCAAAAACTCAAATTTCTCTAGAATCTCATTCAAGGCTTTGTTACATAATGGTAAAGCACTATATCAAGTCAAAGTGAAAAAATGTTGCAAAAAAGTGACCCTTGACTGTGTCAGGTTGACCCTATCACCCACAACTCTAGCATTATCAAAAGATCATACATCAAGTTTGGAATAATTTGGACACCCAAAGCACTACCACCCACAGTTAGTCATTTTTAAAATACTTTCATGTGACATTTATCCAACCAAGTTTTCAAAAATCCACATCTTGCCTATTTACAATACCTATAACCCATGTGCACTGCCAAAATCTTCTCGAGATAATAATCACACTTATTATCTTATTTGTAATTTTTTCTTCAAATTGATCTTGGTTTGTTGTTATTTTTATGGCTTTTACTAGTAATCTTTTGTCATTGAACTTGAATTTGGAATTTCCTAGCTCAAATGGGGCTTGAAAAGATTTTGATTCTGAAATGTACCTAACTTGCCAAATCATGTGTGTTACCTATAGGCTCCATGCAAAGCTCACCAATTGTAGCAAAGAAGAAGACCATGACTTATAGGCAAGGTGAAAAATGTTGAGGAGGAGGAAGAAGAATTGGAATGTATTACATATCTTGCCACCAGATAAAAAAGAAAGCTAATGCAGCCCTTTGATGATGAAGATAGAGAAAGTAATGAAGGTCCAATGGAGAACCAAATTTTTAAGATCAACCACCTACAAAAAGTCCTCAAGAACCCTCAAATATGAAAGAAGAAAGAAAAAGAGCTACAAAGGGCACGTATAAGGTGGGTGAGTGAAGATCCAAGCGCATCAAGGTGCCACCACCAGTCATTGAAGAGCCTGCCCAAAAAGCCGCAAGGGTGGACCAAGAGAAGGAAGCCTTTGAGAGAGAAAGGGGCCTACAAGGAGACGTTGAAGAGTATTGACAACAAAGCCCATGCAAGCTCTACACCAAAAACCCATTGTACTGCCAAGATGAGGATCCCCTCATGGATCTAGAATTTCAAGAAGAAAGAGACAGAATGCAAGAAAGTGAAGCTGACAAAAATGCAACCAAAGGATTGAAGCATAAGGCACCTCAACAATTGTGTTGGTTCCCACGACTACACCAAAAGAACTTTCCCCAATACAAGAAGATCCCCATGAGGAGAAGCTACCAAAGAAAACATTACAAGAGCCTTCCACTCATGAACCCAAAGTGCTAGAGAGTGCACTAGTTAAAGAACTCTCTAAAGGCCAGGCACAAGAGGATATTAAAGGTCATATAGCCACCAACATGGCTCAAGAGGAGGTTTTAAAAAAAAGACAAAAAGAAGCCACTGAAGGATTCAAAAGAAGAATCAAAAGATGATACCAAAGAGGAGGAGAAGGTAGAGAAAGAGGAAACTAGCACCTCCCACATAGCTGAAAGGAAAGAACTAGAAGATTACACTCAGTTTGCCCACCAAATCATTAAGAAAATGAAACAAGAGGTGTAGGCATGCCAAATCAAGACACAAGGATTTGAAAGCACCCATCATTTGCTGGAAACTTCCCTAGAAGTGGTTGATGCATTCTTAGATGAATATAGTAACCTGCATGATAGACTTCGGTAGAGATATAAAGATTACAAGCTGCCAACTGCCAATAGCTCAACGAAACAATAATTTGACTATGATGTTGGAGCAGCTATCCTTTGTAAGTGAAGAGAAAGAAAAGAATATTGAAGAGATGAATACCACTCTCTTGGACACAAGTGCACATTCTCAATGGCTACAAATGTAATTGGATATAGCCAACATCCAATAGCACAATCTAAATTCAGATTAAAGGATCAAAAGGAACTTGTAGATAAGCTACGGACTAACCCTACAGTCCTTACACTCCAAGGGTTAGATCTAGCTTACCAAGCTATGAAAAAATGAAGCAAAGCTCTGGAGGCTGAGCTTAAATTAGAGAGAATGCAACGAAGGGATGTCTCTCTAAGCTTCATGCACAAAGATGAGGATATCAAGAGCAAATAGAAAATATCTAGTAGGATCTACAAGTGCCACAAAAGCAACTCAAAGGTAGAGACAAGGTTGCAAAAGAGGACACCTCTGAGCATGCCACCAAGGACACTGAAGCTCTACAATTTTTGTAATGCATGGAAGAGACGGAGGGAACCACTTTTCTCCAAAAAAACAGCACCTCTTGAACAAGAGGAGGACACAAGGCCAATTAATACTTCACAATGCAAGCAAAAGAGCCTTAAAAGTTGATATTGTGCAAGAAGTGAAAGACGTATGGAAAGAGGCCATGGCATGGGAGGAGCATATACTACACTCTATGAATGGTGCTCAACTTTCCTCCTAGCAAATTATAGACAATTGGAACCAACAATCTTTGCCATACTGTAAGATCCCCAATTTTTGGGTCTCTTTTAAAAATAAGAAAAATCATCTTTCAATTTATGTTTTGCCAAATTCTGACTTAAGATGCTTGATTGACAGTATTGGAAGGTTCTAAAGTAAAAAGCAAGGTCGTTTCCATGTTCCAATAGGTTAGACGGACGTTTAATTCAGTTTTTAAAAAAATTGCTATTTTAAGCTTTTTCATGCTTTTTATGCTTTTAGGTGCTTTTTTGCAAAAAGCAAAGTCGGATCCTTGATCTACATGTTCCAGGGAAGCTATGGTTCAATTTTGTGAAAATCTGCTTTTTGAGTGCTTTTCACGCTATTTTTGGCTTTTCATGATTTTTAGTGTTTTTTAGTGAAAAGCGAATACGCTTTCTTATTCCAGTGGATGAGGAGAACCCGTCGTTCAATTTTACAAAATTTTGCTTTTTGTTTTTTCTTTTTAAGCTATTTTTATATTTTTGTGCTTTTCAACGTTTTTGAAAACAATGTGCTTTTTATGATGTCCTAAACATAAAAATATTAATTTTAGTCTCAGTCGGATTTAAAAATGATCATCCGGAGCAAAAACAGGACCAAACGAGCATTTTACGGGAATTATTTTTATAAAGAGCGGTATCATAAATATGCCAGGGAAATATGGGAATGTCATAATTATATCGGGACATTACGGTGCGGCATAGTCTAGCTACGGTTTCCATTAGTTGGCCGGATACTCTTCAATTGCCCAATTTTACTATAAAAATTGAATGGTAAGTGGGAAAGTTTACCACCAAAATCGAAGGCATGTTTTTAGCAAAGTTGCAAAAAGGCTGGAGCTATTCCTAGCCCAAAAACTAGCGCTCGTTTTAAAAGCCTTCGGACTCACTCCAGCCATCTTTGCCTTGGGACTCACTCTAGCCATCTGCAGAGTCTATAAACTCACTTGTAAGCCTCAATTTTGAGTGCCGCCTATTGCGTCTACTACCGCAAGGCTATACGTATCTGTTATATGGAGTGGTGCAATCTCTTATTACCATCTCCATAAGCTCTTCTCTCTCGGGAAGAAGATGAAGGAGAAGAAGAAGGATATTCTCTCTCTACTTACTTACTATCTTCTCTCTCGTTCCACAGTATACGCGTTCTCCGGAAGCTTTCGTGGCGGATACCTCTACATAGCTCTCATCACCGCTCTCTTTCGACAAAGCAAGAAGCCTTTTGACAGCCCCTAATCGATTCTAAAGCACGGTGAGAAGCTCTAAACGCCATAGCAATCATCATCTCTTTTGATGTCGTTTTTCTGAGTAGTCACCCTCTCGATGATTGTTTTTTTGTATACGAGTGCATGTATGGATTAACCGAGTACGTATGAAGTTTCCCCATGATTATTTCATCATGTTTAATACGCTAATTTATGCACATGATGCGTTTATGATCACCTGCGTGCATAAAAAGCGCTTCTTTGTTTCACATCATAGAGGTGGTAGGAACACTGTTTTGGTCATAAATCACAAACCGTTATGAATCAGCCTAAACCCTTTGTACCAGAGATAAAATACATCATTTGAAACATTTTTTCTCTTTGGTGTCATATGAAAAACATGCACGAGCTAAGAGATATGGTCAAAAAACAGCTTGCGTCCACAACACAACCAAATTTTTTGACTCTAGGCTCATTGGAGAACCATTATATAGATTCACCGGATGGGAAAACCCACTAAACCAATTGAAAATATTGATGAAACTTGATCATAAATGTATTTAGGTCTCCGTTATCACCTCGAGAATGCGAGTTATTAATCGTTCCATAACCGGTTTTACCTACACGTATACGTGCTACCAAGGGGGGGTACCATATGACGTTTTCAGTTAACCGAGCCATTTATGTATGATTTATGGTTTGTTTTGGTGAGTTGATTTCAGCTATTAAATGGCCATAAACTTATGTGAAGGTATAGGGTTAGACATCCCGAACCATAGGCAGATATGATTAAAGGGGCTTTCTTTTGGGGTTACCGTTTATTGTGTGAGTACCATATGAGTGAAGTGATGTGATAGAGTTATATTTTATATTATGGAGTTGAGCTTGATGCATTGATTTGAGGTCAAATACTTTCATTTGTATGTTATGCACGCTCCCGAAAATGCCAAAAGGTTATTTTTTGCATATGTGTGAAGTTATGGTTTATGGTTGACCTAAAGGTCGGAGCTGTTTTGCATCATGTTTATGGTGATGGAATGTTATCATATGATGTATGGAAACTTATGGATTGATGTGGATGTCTCATATGCATGGTTATGATTGCTTTTCACCTTTCTAGGTCAAAACTAGCTCTATGTGCTAGGGAGGTGAAGTGCAGAGATGTGATGTATCAACTTTGCATGGTTGGATGTTGCCAAAATTGGATTTTTATATCATGTTTAGTTTTTGGTCGGACTCATTCATGCATGAAAGAATCACATCTTAAGAGTCATATGTGTATGAACTCCGGTTGCAGGGGATATGTCAAACTCCAAGTGAAGGAGTTGGTTTAGTGTGATTATGATTTATGGTTATAAGGACTGAGATTCCCTCATGGATTATGGTTGTGACTCTGTTGTGGAAGCCAGTGTGGCTTTTTTTTTTGTTTTGGATTTGGTTATGCTACCAAAATTTTTGCAGCCATGTTATGTTCTAAAGTGGTTATGCAGGATGAGTCGTAACTCACCCGAGTTGTGCTCACCCGTGTAATGTGATTGGATTATGGTTTATGGTTTATGGTTTTTGGGATTGGATCGTGAAGTGATATAGATGGTTATCGATAGACGTGTAAGGGTAGAGACCCTGTATAGTCTAACTGCTTGGAAAAGATTGTTTGTGCATATGGAAAGTGCTATTGTGATTGGACTCATGTGTTGTGTTTCTCATGGCAGCGTCACTACAAGACTAGGATTATCTACATCACTTAGCCTTAGACTAAAGGGTCATTGACCTGGGGCTTTGCTGGATCGGGTGTTGCCTAGGTCTTCTTCTTTTTGTTAGGCTCATCTACACAGTTAGTGCGTCGAGGGTTAAATGACCTACACGGCTAACGTGTCCGAGATTTTGCCTTGGCTTTGCCTGAACACTCAGTGCTGGGATTTGAAGAGGCGTGGCATCTAAACTGGTATGGTTGGTGTTGATACCCTACCACCTACTGGTACTTGGGATCCTTTCAGAGCTCGGGTTCATGGAGGGAGGCGAAGTGGCCTCAGCTTATGTTTGGCTCAGGTAGGTTGGAGGTGTTCTATTTCGCTCCCGACAAAGTGAAATTCTCTATGTCCGTAGCAGAGCGGATGTAGATGGGTGGGCCGGTCGATCCCTACACAGGGTCCGGGTCTCTGCTAGATATTTTGTCATAAACTTTTTTTTTTAATGATATGGAATACCTAGATTTTGTCATTGCATTAATCTATGGTTGCTTGTTTCATTTAGAAGGGGCATTTAAAGATTCTCTATTGTCATTTTTTCATGTCTCTCAGCACTCTATTTCACCCTCCACTATATTCTCTCTCTCTCTCTCTCTCTCTCTCTCTCTCTCTCTCTCTCTCTCTCTCTCTCTCTCTCTCTCTCTCTCTCTCTCTCTCTCAACGCGGTGTACTCATATATTCACCTCACTCTCCACAATGTTATATTTTTCTTGAGTACGCTTTCATTCATAATACCCATTTAGGGATAGCACTAGTCGCTAGGTACCTCTAGATGCAGTCCAGCTCATGGCCTAAAGTCCATGCTTGTTAGGCACTGAGAACGCCTTCCCTATGCAAATGCTTTCGCAACTCCGATGTATATTAAAATTTGTATAAAAGTGTAAATTGTATATTTTGTGCAAGACCCCCAATGAGGGGTATCTCTCACCTAGCATCAGAGCCTACACTTAAGGTTATGGGGATAGCCTAAATCCTGATACTAATAGGGCTAGTCATGCATTGTGCACGCATACATGCATGCTATTTGAGAAAGGATATTGTATTCATGATGCATCTATAAGTGACATTGGTTGGTGGTACTTGTTTGACTTGTCTTCTTGAGTCGAAGTGTTTGGTTTGAGTTATGGTGAAGTGGTTGAAGTGTTCAACAACAGCATTGTAACTTTATTTGAATGTTTATTTTGTAGTTAACAAATGGCTCCCATAGTGACGTCTGAATGCTTTAGCCAAGGGAATGAGGTTTTGGCCATAATAATGTTCAACAATATAGCAACACGGTTGTTAAGGGATGAATAGAATTTTTTGTTATTTAGAAATCGGGACCAAAGTCTTTGGCATGCCAGGAAGCACAATTTACTCAAAGAGTGTTGACCGTAGTTAGCTTACCCGTCACCAAGAACTCTTCCGTCAATTCTTCATCTATATTGACAACAATCCAAGAGATTGGTTTGTCAACCTCATCCTACTTCAACTCAGAATATGGTTAGGCCTAGAAGACATGTTCTACTACTTGGTGATGTGCTCCCAAATGTTAAAGATTACCGAAGTTGCTAAGAAGTTTGAAGCTCTTGCAGATGTCATAGGAAAAGAAAGGCTAGAAGATAGCTACAGACCACGTTGTCGCGTGGGAGGTCTGAGAGAATACCTCTTATGAGAGTTAAAAGAATATTTAGAGAATTAGCTCCAAAACACCCATAATATTGTATTAAAATCATAAAAATCAAAATTTGATGAATAAAAGGAGCGTAGACTCAGTTTTGGTTCACGTATGTACTAAGTTTCTCTCTCCTTGTCTTGTTTTTAAATGGATCTTTTTAATTGTTTAGATGAACTCCCGAGTGATTTTGTACAAAGAGTATTTTTCAATTATGAGGTTGGATGCAATCTCCATTGGGGAATTGAAGTGGTTCAAGTTTCAAAGGGGACTAGAGACTACCTTGTACCAAACACTTCCGTAGCATGACAATTATTTGTTAAAGCTCAACCTGAACATTGAACACAATTGCCTAATAGGTTTATGACCAACCCACAACTTTGGGTAAAGAAAAAGATCCAAGAAGGCGACGTTAAAGTGTAAGGATATGTTCTTTACCTTAACCTATGTTCTCTTTTGGATATACCAAGTTGAAAACTCATACTTAGAAAGAAGGTCCTTATGCTAAACCAAAGATACGGCTTTTGTGAGAAGGTCATAATCAGAGTATGGAAGAAGTCAAATAGCGGCAACCGATTCTGTAATGGAATTGGCCTATTAACTTGAGAGTAGCGGAAATTAGAGAGAGTACTTTTGTGAAATTACTTTGTGAGCATAGCGGGTAAACATAATTGATGGTACCAACATAAACATAGCATTTAGTTAACTTGGCATGAACAATACTTTTGCAAGAGAGAGACTTTAGAGAACATGACAACAGTTGAGGACCGGATTTATGTGGAGCTGGTCCCCCCTCCAATAGGCATTTGTATTATGATTTCTCCCATCAAGAGAGACTTGTTACAATACAATCTTTTTGTTCCTTGTGACCTAGGTCATGCAATCAAGGTGGAAAGCTTCATGCATCACAAGCATAAAATAATCTTTTTGGAAAGCTTTAACTATCCCAAGCCTCAGTCCCAAGACCTCAAACACCTTCGAAGGTGGAGAGAGCTAGCAGGAATGAGGGTAGGGAAGAGGAAGAAGAAACATTTCATAGGAGAAAGAACTAGTTCCTCACTTATCATCACTTCTCTTGCTATCATACATAATAGCATAGTAATGAAGATGGAGAAGATGACAAGCTTAAGCATTGAAGCATGGTTCTTGGTTGGATTTGCATTCCATAGCCAAGAGTGTTGGTGTAGGCTCTCAACCTCTCTACTTGCTTGGAGAAGGAGAGGGATCTCTTGCACTTTGCACTTCACACAATGAGAGTGTGTCTGAGTGTATGTGGGAGAGTATACCCCCCGAGCATGCCCCTAGCTTCCTTGGTTGACCCCCCACTTGTAGCTCATGCTTGAAGCTCATTGGACCCCTCTAGGCCTAGCCAATCACAAGCAGGAGGTAAATCAAGTAACAAGGGTAGCCTTGGGACAAGTGTCCCCCTTTTCCCTTTGAGAGAGAGGACTTGATAAATGTAAAAACAATTAATTAAATCTTCTAAATTATCATTGGACCCCTCGGGTGGCCAACCAAAAGGCTTCACGCACACCATGAGGGCAACATGAGGAGGAACTTGACAAGTGTCCCTTTTGATTTCTTTATACCAAGCATGCATTGTGTGAGTGAGTGTGAGTGTTCTCTCTCATCCCCCCTCTTGTAGGGCTCGCCCCGTCCTTGTAGGGATTAGTGTTGACTTTTGCACAGCTCAAGCCACTCAACTTTGGACCCCGTTTCCACCACAAGCTTGGCCCTTAAGCCCCTCAAGCTTGGGTCGCGTTCCTACCTCAAGTACAACCCTAGCATCTCAAGCATGACAAGCACCTCAAGCATCTCAGTCATCAAGCACCTCAAGCACCTTAAGCTTGGGCCGGATTCCCACCTCAAGCTCAATCCTAGCTTATGTAAGGTCAAAGTACTTTTACACTAACTATTGGATGTCTTCAATGAGCTAACCCTAAGGTCTTTATGCACCATTGGTTAGCCTTGCTCTTTGATAGACTATCTCTCATTTAAGCCCCTTTACCACTGGCCTCGTGTTGAGATAGATCTATAAGCACATGTTTGTATCCTAACCCTTGTTCCGGTTTATTCTCCCACATTAAATGATCAATTTAATATGAGAAAATCATTTGGGTTGGTTAGATATTAGATTTTATGACAGATTCTATTATATACCCGAGGATTTATTCAATAGAGTTTATGGACCTATTCTTAAATACAACCCTCACAATGTCACCGTTACCTTTGATGACTACAAGAAACCCAAGTGCATTACTGAATTTTTCCAAGCACAACCAATGGCAGTGAACTTGAGTAGATATGTCTACATAAATGATGTAAATGAACGACATGCTCATGTAAACTGCTTTAATGGATTATCACCCAAGGATGTATCACGGGGGAAAGAAAGTAAGGAAAGAAAGGCGTGACTTTTAGTGCACAAGTTGAGTTCTAAACTTTTATACCCGAGATGTGAACAAATATAGGGATAGAACCTCGGTTGTAGGAACCAAGAATTGGTTCATAGGACCCTTTGGTATTTATGTATCTCCCTAGAAACACTATGTATCTTTTTGGTCTAGTGCGGTTAAAAATTTTTGATATTTTGATATAACACATATTTTTTGAGGATATAATATTTGAGTTTGAGTCTTGGTTTTATCATTCTAACTGACTTAAGTGATGGGGTGTGTGTGTGTAGATGACTGACCGCTTACCTCGAGGGATATGGACGAATATACTCTCATGCCTTATGGTAGAGGAGCATTTCCAAACTGGAGTGGAAGTGCAAAGGTTTGTCACTACCACGCATAATGGGGAAGAAAAGAAAAGATAGACTACCAAATACGACAACTCCATTTGATTCTCAAACATTGTTGAAGACACTCGTCAACCCCTCTAAACCGCCAACATCACAAACATTTATAATGTAAGCTGAGTCCCATCCATGATCGTAGCTTACACGTTGCTACTCGCTTAGAGAGATAAGCTTGCCGACGCCTACAAAATTGGCACCCTCCATAGCACCTAATTCTCTTGCACCTTGATCTTTAATCTTGCTGACAAGACGACGTCCCTTGATCAAAGTAGCACCTCCTTTGTAGCTCGCTAAACTTCTACCCAAAAGTTATCTGCCTGATTTCCATCTTTAATATTCAAAGACCTCCCCAAGCAAGCTTGACCTCCAAAGCCTACATAGACAAGCTTCTTGCATCCACTCTAGCACTTGCATAACCATACCCCTAGTGCTTGAAGGTTAAACCGCTCACTTATGGAATGCATCGGTTGAGAGCAATCTCCAATCCATCACCGTGTGGGTATTGTTTGCAAATAAAACAAAAGGGATATAGCACTCACACAAGCCGCCTCCCCTCAAACACAAACAAGAATGAAGAAACACAAATTTGCATCCCCTTGACAGATAGAGTGTAGGCACACAAATGCTCCCTTCACACAAAGCTAGGGAGAGAAACACAAGCCTATCCTACACACAAGGGTGAAGTACACAAATCCTTCAAACACAAAAGTGGATAGACAAACTTCTCCTAACACACACAAGGGGGTATGTGGAGACACACAAACTGAGCACTTCACATATTCACAAGGTCATTTTCTCGATTGGAGGATCTTCCCCCCTACACAAGTGGCGGTGGGCAAATATTGTTGTAGGCACCATGTTGTTTGTTGATGTTGTCATTGTTGTTGTTGTAGTCGTTGAAGATTGATGCCTTCATGGTAGCCCATGAGGAAGGTCTTACCTCCACTAGGAAGGTAGTGTCTACTCCTCTCACATATGAAATAACTGTGGAAGCATGGATGTAGACATACATATCATGAGGGTATGTGAGGTCAAAATGGTGCACAAATGGGGCATACATATCAATGTGTTTTGTGCCTGTAGGTACTAGAAATATATGCATGATATACAAATCTTTATGCTTGTTATCTTCAAAAAAAATTGGCATAAAAATTGTGAATAATGTGCCAAGTATGTTGCCAAACTAAAATAAGTATCATTTTTTATAGTGCGAATTCCATAAACAATATCAAATTTACTTAATAATCCTTCCTTGCCTTCATGAAAATTGATGCCAAGTTATTGTCTTTCATTGTTTATTTATGTGCAGCTTGGAGCTTTTGGATGTGGGAATAGGATCTTAAGGGTTGGTTTATTGAGTCGGTGGCTTCATGTAGTGGAAGCGACCACCTGCAAGGGGCTTTGTAGACCAGTAGGTTGGCAGGTGAAGATGGCCCATAGGTGGGTCCACTTAACAAGCTCTTAGCAGTGCAAGTACAGGTGGACCTCGTGGATTTGAGGTTGTGTATTGATGGTCGTCAATAGCCAGGCACTTGGGGCCAGCAAGGCGGCGTTCTACCAATATCATCCTATGAAAATGTCAAGCCTTGAGGGCAACTACACTGCCAGGTGCTAGTAGGAAGAGGTGGGTGGGTTGGGATCCAATTGAATCAATAATGACTATAATGAATCAGTAGAAATTGAGCAGGGTCGTGAAATTTGGGGATGCATCCACTTCTTTAGGTGCAAAGCACATGGCCAAAGCTAATATAGCAGATGTCGAGGGTTATGCTATGTGGGGAAAATGGGTTCAACACTATATTTGGGTTGCTGGCAGCATATGTAGCGTGAAGCCCAATTAAAAAGTTAGCTAGAAGACAATTTTATGTTTGTCTTTTGAAAAGGTGTGGCTCCCACCACACACAAGTACGCGCGCGCGCGCACACACACACACACACACACACACAAGCTCAATTGATTATGACACCTGAGTGAGTCCGCTCTTAAAGGTTAGAGACTCTATTGAAAGCTGAAAAGAAGGGCTTTTTAAGCATGCAATTAGAGGGTTAAATCATGAATAATCTCAGCATTCTATAGCTCCACAAAAGATCTCGAGAAGCACTACATGCACACGCAAATTTCAAAAACAAATGAATGCAAGGGAGAGGTTTATAAAAAAAACCTCATTTATTATGCAAAAATGAAATGAACATGCAGACTAATGAGACTAATTGAGCTCTTAATTAACCTTAATCAATTCATGAGGGTAGTGGCCCATGGCCGTTCCCTCAATGAAATGAACAAAAGCTAATTAGAGCATTATTAAAATATGATTAGCGATTTTTATGGCAAAGAGAGAGTGCCAAACAATCTAGCATAGAGATGGTAGCTAGGATCAATATTGGTGATTAGAAGATGCTAATCATGCTAACAGGCTTTGATACTAGTTGAAAGGTTAGGGTGGATTGCATAATGAACCATTTATGATGAAAGAGAGCATAGTGATTGAATAAGGTTGGATTTGTGAATACAAATGGTTGCTCTATACAAGCTTGTCGCATGAGCCTTGCCTTCTACACATGCTTCTCACATACACACAAGCTTCTTGTTGACACACACTTCTTGCCTTTATCAATGGCACACCCAAACAAATGCTGTACATGGCTTCTCGACTAGGGGTTTTCCCCACAAGTGTGAGGTGCTACAATGCCCACACCCCAACAATAGTTAGCATATTATACTTTTTTATATAGCCTACATGTCATGCTTGTATAGGTTGTAATCAAGGTTTTTTTTATGTAGGCCTCTCAAAGGCCTTTCGTGATGTGGGCAGCATGCATGACACCAAAGGTAAGGGAAAGGTTGAAAATGAGAACCCTTTGACTGAGAACGGTGGTGAGTTGGATATAATGAATGAGGAGTGGATGTGGGACCCCGTCAAGTACAACATGCTTTTGGTGCTATAATCATGAAAACAACGGAGGAAGGCGGTGATGTGAGAAACAAAAGGATAAAGGATGATAAGTTTTTTGTCATGGTTCCTCGTATGCATGTCATGCCTGCTGCAATTGAAACAGTAAAAACTTCTCAACACACAGTGACTAGTGCCTCAAGGAAAACACTGAAGATTGATAGCATAGAGGACATGCAAGAAGTTGGTGATAATAGCCCTCTTGAGGGGTTTTTGCAGAAACCTAAGCTAAAGAGAAAAGCATGCCTAGAATAGATACCTGAAGAAACAACAAGCAACATCTATGGTTCCCCAAAGAAGATGGATGACAAAGCTGATAGCACCAAAGGTGAAAATAAAGCCACCCATTGAAGAACTTGCAAAAAACTAAATTATGTACTATAATCGAGCAAGTGTTGTTGTGCAATCAATGTTATGCCTTTACTTAGTGTTTCCATACCTATTGTGCCCTTCATTATTTTGGCTAATCCATTTTGGAAACCTATTTTGCTTAGGGCCTCTTGTGGCATGTAATTTTTTTTATTTTCCAAGGAAAAGGTCTTTTGTGTAAATATAACGTTGAGCAACATTCTTGCATATTTTGTTGCTCCTTTATAACTTCTTCACTTGGTATTGTTGTTTCATTGTAGAGAAACAGAAACATGAATTATTTGCTTGCTTGATATAAATGCGGCCATGCAATGGCAGAAAGTACGAAAAATGGCAAGTTGCCAAAGCCAAGCAATTAAGAAGACAAAAAATGGAGATTTGAAAGCGGCTCAAAGGATATTCACAGCATGCCTATGGAATTTATGAGTACATAAATTATGTTCACCAAGCCGGAGAGATCATATATGCTAATGGCATCCTCTAGTCACGACCCAAAGTGGGTGCCTTACCAACAATCTCAATGGTCATTTGATGAGGGTTGTAGAGACTCATTATGGCAAAGAGCCCCTTGCATTTGCAAATGAAATGTTAAAACACAATGTAGAGGATAAGGAAGTTGAGTTCTATCACAAGGACAACCATAGGATTCTATACCGGTGCCTTTAGTTCTTTAATGTGTATATATGGATCACAAGCATGCATCATAAAGTCATGAATATTTGCAGGACTATTTTTAAATTGTGGGTACCAAAGATCGCCAATTTTTTCTCTCAAGAGCAACAAATATTGCAACCTCCGTAGGTCTTCAGTATACATATGCTTTTGAAAGACTTGGACTTATTTTGGAGGGACACTCGGGTGTACAATGTTCAACTAGAGTGCTAGATTTCTGAGGAGAGAGAACAATTTCTTATAAAATCTTTGAAGCCCTGGCTTTTTCTTTGGCTACAAATGGATGATCATGCTAGATACATTGCTAATAATGTGTTTGATATAGGCTCCAATGCCTTTTCTAATGTAGTCATCAACAAATTGCAGGACATCAAAAGCAATGAGCTAGAGGCTCTGAGACAAACTGAGATTCGTGGCACCAACAAATGAAAGTTGACCCAGAAGAAGAGAGAAATGAGAGGGAAATCAAAGAAAAGGAGTAGCAAAGAGCAGATAAAGAGTAGAATTTGCAAGATTGTAGAATGAAAAATGTTCCACCCATTCACTACAAGCACCCTCAGATGAGGCATAAAAAGTAGAAAGTATGGCCTCTTATTTTAAACTTTGCAATAGTAGTCCTTTTTGTACAATTGACTCTTTTTGTAAGCGGGATCTCTGTTCTTTGGAGTTGGCAACAATGATTCTTTTTGTAAAATTTAAACCTATGTAGAGTCATTTGAGGTCGGAAGTTGATGATGAGATAACCTTTTCAACATCCAAAAATTGAGTTGGGAACTCACTTCTCATGTATGTGATGAAATATGATGTCTTATATTGGGTTTTTTGTTAATTAGCACACCTGGTTTTCAAGATAATAGACCTGGTATGCTAGTTACCATACCTTGCTAGGGAATAAATCAGCTACTTTGCAGATTCAAAGGTAGCTAGTTTAATAATGTAAGCTTGTTAGTATACAAGATATACTAGTTAGTACACACTACATAGTACTTAGCATATAATGTGTGCTAATAAACATATACTTGTTAGTACACAATATATGCTAATTAGCACACACCAAATAGTGGTTAGCATACGTGCTAGTAGGTATATATGGTGTGCTAGTAAGCATCTACTATATGCTAGTTAGCACACACTGTGTAGTAGTTACCATACCTTTTGAGGAAATAAATCAACTACTTTGTAGACTGAAAGCTATTTAGTCTAATAATGTATGCTAGTTAGTATACACTGTATACTAGATAGCACACATTGTATAGTAGTTAGCACATATATTGTGTGCTAGTAAGCATATACTATATGGTTCTTAATATACCCTATATGCTAGTTAGCACACACTATATAGTAGTTAGCATATACTATGTGCTAGAAGGCTTATATTGTGTGCTAGTAAGCATATATTGTATGCTAGTTAATATACACTATATGCTAATTAGCACACAATATGTAGTAATTAGCATATATTGTATGCTAGTAAGCACATACTATGTGCTAGTTATATTATATTATGTGCTAATTAGCATATATAGACTGCCAGTAGCATGTACAATATGCTAATTAGCATATATTGTAAGCTAGTGATCTTATATTGTCTGCCAGTTAGCATACTTGTACGTATTGACACATATATCAGTTTGAGTGAACTTTATTTGCCACAGCAAAAAGTATATTGAGACTTTATTAGCTACAAAAAATCGTATAGCCATGAGTCAAATACCAAAGGGCATGTTGTTATAGATTGCTTCATAATCTTCTGGGGTGATTGTGTACATTTTCCTTCTATTTTGCATGTGTATAGCCATGAGCTACATGTGAAATATAAGAAGGCCATGAGCTACATGTAAAATACCAAAGGGCATGTTGTTATAGATTTCTTCATAATCTTTTGGGGTGATTGTGTACATTTTCCTTCTCTTTTGCATGTGTTCCATGGGTACAATATTTGAAAGTGTGTGAACAATAGGTTGATTATTGTCTAGTTTGAAGGTTTATGCATCAACTTCCTTGTATTACACGCCTTGCATAATATAAGGACCTTTGTCGATCACATTGTTCCATTTGTCAACATAACCCTGTTTTGCCTTTTCTTTTACTGCAATGCACTTTACCAAGTAGAAGTATACATTCTCATAATTGGTTGTGCACAAGATTCACTGCAAAAGTGTCACCAACACACAAAGCATGCATCATGGTGGCCTTCATACATGAATTTTTAATATCCAATGATCTATTCTTCAAGGGCATCATCAGCCAGTGTGTCATCTTCAGCTTCAGCTTCATTAGAAAATGGCATCAGAAGGTGATAATCCCAAGGTTGCACATGAGACTTGTTATTGCAGAGATTCCAATTGCAATTCATGCATGTATCACAAAATCATGTTAATGGTCTTGTGGAAATGGAAATTGGATCCTATTGGTTGTGACCGCAAAAATTTACATTTAACCTCCATGTTTACATCTCCTACTTTGATCTCCTAAAATACACAAGCACATTCCCTCTCTTTTAAGGATATGATGCAGTTTCTCTCTTTGATAGGTTGGCTTGGCAATACGCAACCACATATGTAGAACACTTTAAAGTGGCCCCATTAGGCTTTGAATATTCATGTGTCAACGATCTTTTATAACAAATGCACCTGCACCATCGTGCTCTCCCTCGCCATGCCATGATCCAAAGAAGAACCATCTCATCTCCATTCATGTCAGTCCACCATACCTTGCAACAAAATAGAAATGCCTAGCAACCTTAAAGTGTGAGGCAGCACCATCTGACCAGAACCAGTGTCGTTTTGGAGTGGCACCTTCTCTTTCTAATCAACCACAATGCAGCATAAAACAATGATGAACAAACAATGTGTCATGCACCTTGTCATCTGATGTAAAGACGTGGATTGTCTTTACTACTTTCCATTCCCTATGGTAGTAAGTTATGTGCACAAAAATGGCTATTTGACTTGAGTTCCAATGCATGGATTGAATCTGATTTTTCTCCTTGAATGAATGCATAGTTTTATTACAAAATTTACAACCAAAACAACCTTGATTTTGGTCTATAAGAGTTAAGAAAAGTCCCAACACATCATTTCTTTATTCACGAGATCTTTTTTTTTCCATGCTTATATGTTGCCTCCACATATGCAAACAATTTTACAAAGATGTTCTTACCTGGTCTTTGTGTCTCTAAGCAGCATGTTTCTTCACACCACATTTCTTACATTATCCCTTTAAACACTCCTTGTTGTGATAACCATCACTTACCTGCTTTAAGCAAAGTACTAACTCCCATAGATGTGTGACACCTTTGAAAGTGTGGCATAAAGTCATCCAACCCATGCTAGTTTCATCATCCTGATGCAAAAGCTGCATGTACATTTTTGTTGGGCTCCATGTAGCCCGAATGATTGAGACTACATATGGTTACATGTGTCCTTTGAAAAGGACATTTGCACATGACATTTGCAGTAGCCTGTGTATCTATCTTTCAATCACCTTACATAAAGTGGCTACAACATCTCAAACATTCTCATACCAGTTTTGTAATCTAGATGCTTTGCTTTTAATTTTTAGTATAGCTCAACCCACAAATATGAGAGAAGTTAGAAAGGTTGTGTGTGTGCTAGCTATATCTTGCGTGCACTATAGTTGAACCCAAAATGCTTAATAGAATCTACCTAATTAGCATTACTAGTATAATAACTAGCACACCCAGTAAGCTAATTAACATATTCAAGATTTTAACTAGCATACACAATATGCTAATTAGCACTTCAAGTATGCTAGCTAGCACTTCTATTATGCTAGCTAGCACATATAGTATGCTTCCATGTATGTCTTGTATATTGATTAGCATTACAGGTATGATAATTAGCACACTAAATAAGCTAATTAACATATTGAAGAGTTTAACTAGCATATGTTGACTATCACATACAATATGCTAACTAGCACTTATAGTATGCTACCTAGCACATACAGTATGCTTCCATGTATAACTTGTATACCAATTAGCATTACTAGTTGTCTAAGGGGCACTTGCACATTTGTTGGTGGGTAGTGTTTGGGCTTCTTTAAAAAAATTGATTTACATTCTTTGCCAGTGGTGGTGCCGCCTCCTTTGGCTCCTCATCGTCCTCCTCTGCCCTTCCCTCCAGATCTTGTTGTAGGGAGAGCTTCTTGCCCATGAGGTAGTGTCTTCCCCACCACTGACACCCGATGTGTGCATGATATCTCAGCACATGGTGGCTTTGTCTCTGACTCACTATCTGTATGCAGCAGTCAAGCTCTAGATGGTCTTGCTTGTGATTGTTGGCATGGCGGTTTCTCCCTGTCACTCTCCGATGACAATCCTAACTATTGTGCCATGTTTGGTACCGGTGACAACTTGTTCAAATGTTTTTGTTTGTTCAATCAATTGTCTAGTTAGGACTCTTTTGCAAGTCAATGGCAATCTATAGCATAGTATTTAGTAGTACTAAAGCCATAGCTATAGAAGCTCTAGTTGTCTTCTTTGCTTTGGTGCTAAATTGATCCCATAATTCTTTGGTTAGTCGTGGTTTTTAAGAATCCTTTTTAACATCTTCTACCACACTTTGCTCTAGAGCATGGTTCTTAGTTGTCTGGGTTACTGCTTTAGTCAAAGCCAATGTCTGAATTTTTGGACTTTTGGTTGTGCTAATCTCACTTTTGCTACACACGTGATCCAATAAAGGCAGTTGTGCCTTTGCCTTGTGTTGGACGTCAGTGTCTGACTGCCCACCACTGACTTACTAACCTATTCCTTATATACATAGTCAATAAGGAAATAGGTGTTGACTACTCTATTCTCCACCCACACACTGTGTGTATTTGTCTCTCTCCCTTCCCCACACCCGCATGCTCCATGCACGTGTACTCTTCAAGTGGTATGATTGTTGGGGTTAAAGGAAGTAGTGACTTTGCCCTGCGTCGGACGTCACTATCCGACCGCCCACTGACTTACTAACCTATTCTTATATACATAGTCAATAAGGAGATAGGTGTTGATTGCACTATTATGCACCCACACATTATGTGTATTGTCTCTCTCCCTTCCCTATACACCCGCTGTCTCCACGCATGTGCACTCTTCAAAAAGTACTTGCATACATATCATGCTTTAAAGAGATGTTGGGTCGTGACTTTTGTGATTTGTGTGACTATATTGTGATGTAGAGTTGAGCTCAAATCTAGAGGGCATTTATTTTTCAGTGCTCTCTGTAACATATTGAACTATTTTTCAAAAACGTAATTTAGGTTGTTCTTCAAGCTAATGGCTTCACTAGTAAACTTGTACCCTGCTTTTTGCTCCAGTACAAACATTGGAATCAGTTATTCACCTGACTTTTTCTTCTTTTTGGATTTGTGTGTTTCATTCAAGAAACTTTTGATTTCATTAGCAGTGCAGGGTTGGGCTTTCTAATCAAAAGGTAGTGTGAAGATGTGAGAAATAACAATAGCAACTAACTAGTTGTTTTGACCATTGTAGGTGACTATAGTTGTGTCAGTGTTAAATGTCTCCACCACCTATTCTATGATGTCCGTGTTGATTAGGATTGGCCTAGTTCTAGAAGGAGTAGTTTGTTTTCATTGTCCTTGAAGGCATGCTTGCCTATGAATTGATATTAAATGATTGTTTGGGGCTGTCATCTACTACACCCTATGTCATTTCTTCTATTACCTATTGTTGTCCATCCAACACTGTTTGCATTGTTTTGGAGGAGATGGTACCGTGCTTCCCCATCGTTAAGTCCTGAGAAATGGATTGTATCATAAAGAAGAAGTCATTGGAGGATCTTGGAAATGGAAACAAAGCATGCACATGAGCGCTTATGTGTGAGTGGTTGTAGGCTAAAGATTTGTAGCAAAAGGCTCTATGGAAGCAAGCTCTATGGACGCACGCAAGAGGTGATGGAATGGTTTCACGATTGCACACTTGTTGCATAGTGATTCTAATTTGAGCCATGAATGCTCTACTCTTTGCACACCTCAAGAAAATAGCAGTCATTATCGATGTGGAAATCATGCATTGGTTCTTCCTTATAATGATTAGCATGGGATACCCAAAAAGATATTCAAATTAATTCCCTACCATTGACCATTAGTTACTTCAAACCTCATCTAGATATCTAGTACCTGAGTCTAAGTTCTAGTGATCTTCATACCATTCTCTGGTTGAATAGTATGGTTGACTTTGACCACTTCAAACCTTACTAAGAACAATTCTTGTGAAGGGTTTTTAGAGTCAAATGATTTGGCTACCTTTCATATTGGTACTAGAGGCTCTACTGGAGTTGAATAATACAACTTAACTTTTGACTCAGTATAGACCCAGGCAACATCGGTCCAAACAAGTCCTTTAGTTTGATTGTGCCATTAGAGGAAACCCAGTCCACCTCATAAGGTCATAACCATGCTATCATCAGATTGGGTTTATTTGGGCCTAACTTCAAATGGTATAGCAAATCTAGATCTCCTTTGGTGAATTCTTGTACTTTCAGTTTATTGTCATGCCACTGTTTTCTTTGTTGCTACACCACTTCTTGTTCTAGCATTGCTCTCTGTTTGGATTTTCATCTAATTTAGTAACTCATGCAGTCTCTTTTCAAAGTTGATTTATAATCCATATCATGTTTTATTGTTGCTAATCTAAGACAGGGAGCAACGAACTCCATTCATCCAATGGTTTCCTTCCAATACAACATTTTGAAGGGTGTCATTCTAGTTGTGATCTTATGCAAATTGTTCTATATGTGTAGAGTACTATCTAAAGATTCTCATCCCGGTTGTGAGGTTCCTTCTTCACGATTTTTGTAAAAATAGTCTTGATAGTGTTGTTGCTACTCTCAGCTTGTCCATTGCATCTGGGATACTAAGGTGTGGACTTTTGATGCTTGACGGAAAACATTTCAGTTAGAATCTAAATTGTCTCATTTATGAAATGAGTCCCTTGATGCGAAACTATCAAGGATCCATATTGGCATATGGTTGTGGACTTAGCTATGTTGTTGGCACGTGCCTTAGCCTCCACCATTTGTTGACATAGCATGTAGCCATGACTATATACTTGTTCTTCCTATGTGTGACTTTCTTGGAGGAGTTTCACAATATGAGTGACCTTTGTCGAGCTTTTGTAAACCCAAGCAACATCCAACTAATGACCTCAATATATCATAAGGTATGAAGGATGGTATCAAGGCTAAAAGCACACTTTAAACATAATCATGGGAATTAATGAAATAATATATGTATGGATGAATTTAGTGTCTTCTTGGCAAGCATAAATAGTGATCTTAAACATAAATATATCCTTCATTAGCATGAAGGAGGTAAGGAATTATTTCGCAATCAGTTTTTGTTTGCCTGGGAAAGTCTTTGAAGTTCGGTTCACATTGAAAATACAAAACTAGGTAGAAAAATTGGCACAATCATTGTAGTTGACCATGTTCTTTAGCAACCCATGTTTCAAAAATCTCTCTACCAATTCATGAACATAAGGACTTTGGTGCTTGGAGTTTTTCATGACGGTGTTATTATTTACACTTAGCAACACTTTCATTGGCATATGCACACCTTTGATTGCATAGAAACTAATGCAATCCTCTTAACCAATAGAGGGTCAGATACTTGCATGATGTCTTTGGACAATTTTTTTCACCAAACCCCCCAATTCATAGTGCAGAACTTGCCTCTATGTCCCCTCTCTCCACAAAGGTATTAACTAGAGGTTTTTGTATGGTATTACCTGAGTGTCCAATAGGGAATTTTATAAGGAAAGAAAGATAGGTTTCCACTCCAGAGCATCTCCCCGAAAACGGGACCAAAAATGTGCACGTCTGTTGCACATGTCAAAGCAAGGGACTTGTCGTACATTGTTGCAAGCCACAAATGGCTGCAAGCACACAACCAGATTAATCTAGCAAGCTCAAGGGAGCAATGGTGTGTCACTCACCGCCCTATGCTCGCCTTCGTGGAGGATTCCTCGCCGCAAAGAAGAGGGAGCTACCATTGTGCCGTGCTCAATCGCCGACGTGTCGTCGCAATACTCGATCACACACACACACACACACACTCTCTCTCTCTCTCTCTCTCACGCATACACACACACACAAGGAGATGAAGGGAAGATGGAGATGGAGCAAGAGCACTCTTCAATTGCACAAATGAGAGAATGAGTGATTTTTAGGTTTAGGTGACTTTTATATGAGCTCGCCCATTCACACTTGGGTGTCGATGCTTAACCAACTAACCCTTGAATTTTCTAGTTAGAGTGCACCTCTCATCGGTGATCACTCTTACCCTTTTCCTATTGGACCGACAAGCCCGGCCCATGACTACTAGAAGTGAACACCGGTGGTTAACCTTCTCGTCATACTTTGGTCGGTAATAACATGTGTTTGTCTCATGGTTTGTCCATTTTCCCTCAATAACACACCATTTGGGTGATCTTATTGGTCCCATGGGTTACCTTTGTGAGGAACCTTATCTGGTCCGTCTCACTAGCATTCTTTGCATGTTTTTGATCATGTTATTCATCTATTTAAGCATGTTCTCTATGGCATTTAGAGGAGCTACTACAATCAATGCTACTTGTTCTGTCATAGTAGATTCAGTCCTTTCACTTTGAGCATCTCTAGTAAATCTATTGCATTAAGAATGTACGCTTCCAAGGTTGTGAGTTTTCTACTATAAAGCATAGCATGCAACTCTTTCCATAACTCTTTATTGAGCAAGCCTATAGATTTGTGCTACTATGATGTACTTGATTCCCATTTTTGAACAAGCTGCAACGCTTCTCTTAGCCTATTTTGTTAAGTGTAATGGATCCAGAAGGTATGGTTTGAAACCAAGTCAAAGCCTTTCCCTCAAGGTCATTCCAAATCCCTAACTCAGCACTTGTCTTAAGCTTGCCAAGTGGTCATATGGATCCCCAAATACATTGTATATTTTAATCAATTTTGAAAGTTTGTTGGTTTGACTCTTCAATTATGCTTGACACTACTCTCTCGGCTGATGATCCTCTATCTAATCCTTCAAACCAATTTTTTGGTAGTGGTGACTCGTGTAGCCCTTTATTGGCTCTAGTGCCACTAGGTTTTCCTTTGTTTAGGGTGGTTTACACTCCTCTTACCGAGTTTTCATCCCTGAGGTGAGTTCCATGGACATTACTGCTTGGTTGGTTGGCAATACTGCCAAATTATCTTTCTACCCCAAAATTTTGATTTGTTTTAAATCCCATTCCCATGATCATATCCCTGATCAAATAGCCTTGATATTTGGTCTCTTTAACCTCTCTAGGACTCATCATGACAAAATTATTGTAAAAACCATTCCTAAAGAGGTGCATGAGAATATTTTCCAATCCTTTCTCCCTAATCCTGAATATATATATGATCTTCAAAGTTGTTAAGTGTCTTGGCTTGGCATGAGCTATCTACTACAGTTCTCTAGTGTTATTTTCAATAGTAAACTTCTAGTCGTGTGTTATCAGTTGGTATACACTTTAGAGGCTTTGGGTCTACCTAATTGTAACCTTCCAACTCAAGTACTGGTGGTCCTTCCTTGGTGGTCATATATGGAATCAATGTATTGACTTCCAATCCCCATTTATTTATAGTGTCAAGATTCACAATTTTCAAGTAGTGCGTTCCATGTTGATCCATGTAGAAGATATCCTATTTATTGGCTTTCACCTTGTCTTCAAATTTAACACTATGGTCATCAACTTGAACCATGTATGGCTCATTAGGATCCATATAAATTTGTGCCCCATGAGTATTGCTTTTGTAAAAGGTCAATATATGCTTGAACCGTGGCAAGGTCCCAACACCCGAATGAGTGGAGAAGGAAGACATGTCTAAGGTCAAGTCAAAGTAAGTGTCTGACACTTCTTCAACTATAGTCTTTGGTAATCCCCCTTGGCTGACGCTCTCTTTAGTTGACACCCTGCTCTCGTTTTCTAATTAAAACCCTGATTTGCTAGTACAAGAACTTATTTAAGGTACATAAATACCAACAATGCCTAATCAAATTGAATACATGACCATTAGATCCGATACCAACTTGATTCAATTGTCACAAATCTCCTTTTTTGAACTATATCTCTTAGTCCCAACTTAATTTCACCAAGTTCAACAAAACCAAGAAGTCTACTATAGCTAACCTATCAGTTCTAAGTATGTACAATGAATACTGGTAAAAAATTTCAGTCCCAAATTGAAGAAATAGGCAAAAGACCAATTTACAACCTGTAATATCTTGAAGCTCAGTTCTAATAGCAAACAATGTCCAAATGACCTTAAATTTTGCAAGCTATCTATAAGTAGGCGCTCTACCCTTGACAACCAAAAAAGTTTCAAAATTTTCCTCTTTGGATAGTAGGAGATAATATGATTATTATTTACTAACACATAAAAGCTTATTATTTATTAGTTACACTTTTGATGATACCCACATGTTAAGGATGTGGTCAAAGAGCTTTGAATCAATTTTAAACAAATTTCGGCGGCAAGTTTTGCACAAATTTTATGAATTTTAGTAGTTTGCGGACTCTAATACAAAACAACTATCAATTTTTGTCAAACCTATTTCAAATCACTTGAAATTTGGCACATGCACTCTATTAATGTCATAGATCAAAATCCTTTCAAGAAAAAGTAAAAAAATGTTTAGTTTTGGGACAAGAGATAACAAGTGCGATTATTATCTCTGGGCCTAAAATGAATATTTTTTCACAATTTCTTGAACTGCACTAGTTGTAACACACTATGATATAGGTCACTTGATTTTAATGAAATTTGGATCTATTTTCAAGTTTCTAGCCCACTAGCTATTATAGGATTTTAGAGAAACAAATGGCACTCTATGCTCCAAATGATCCCAAAATTGAATCACAAGATCAATACACTATGATTCTACTAATTTCATACCAACCATCATTGATTTTGCTTTGATCTCATGGTAACCCATTTATAATGCCTACTAATTTCAATCACTGTGATTTCTAGTAGCACTTGACTAATTTTGCTAACCTGACCACTAATTTTGGTAGGTTTTATCTCCTAATTAGAGGATGATTCATCACTTTAATGAAGTTTTTTGAACTAATTTGTCTAATCTTGTGATTTGAGTGTTTGAGGTTTGGCCTCAATTGACTAATTTTGGAACAAAATTGGAGGTCCACACACATGTATATGCAATTATGCATTTATGCATGTAACAAGAAATAGCTTGTAGTGTGATTACCATGTAAATGCACTAACTTTCTCATTTTATTTTTGATGGATTAATGTGTCTTCAATGTGTGCTAATCAATTGCTAAAATAAGCATGTAAATCAATTGACTCATTTGTGTGCCTGCTTAATTTGATATGAATTGGAATGAAATTGATAGTCAAGTTTGATGATTGAATCTTGTATGTATCAAGATTATGTGTAAATCAATTGATTTACTTTGTGTGCCTAATTTGATTTGAATTGGAATGAAATTTATAGTCAATTTTGATGGTTGAATCTTGTACATATCAAGATTATGCTTAATTTTTTACCGAGATTTATCTGTGTGCATAATGATTAATGCTTGATTAAGAAGGAATTGACTTTGTGTAATGCAACAAACAAAAAATTCTACCAAAACAAAGTGTGTACGCCCTTAATGTTGAGTGTATGCATTTTAAAAGCTTCAAGAAATGGATCATATTTGAGTGTGCAAATCACTCTATTGATATATGCAAGGAAATTGCGATCAATGGTTTATGCCTTTTTGCCAAGAAATTGGGCAAAAATTGGGTGTGTGCTCATATCAAGACCACCTGATTCAATGATCGATGGTCAATTGGGACACTTATCTACTTTTGGAATGATAAATGCACATAAAAAGTGTGTGTAATCATTATGTGTATGCCTAATTGCATTGCGAATTGAGCCAAAAAGTGAACTTGTGTGCCTACTTTTTGAATGTGTGCATTACTTGATTAGGTCAAATTAAAATTAATTTTTGCAAAATTTGAGCATGCATGTATTCATCTATGCTTGATCAAGTATGAAAAACAAGAAATGTAATGGAAATTGATGGATTGATAAATTTTTGGTTTAAATTTGGGAGTGTACGCCTACTCAATGGCATTAGATATTTGAACCGAGGATGAATAGTTGGTAGAAATTACTGATCATGATGATCAATAGAACTAAATATTGGAGTGTTTATCTTCAAATACCTTAAAATTGTATGATTCACAATTGGTGCAAAATTGGAAATGATTTTATGTGCATCGCCATTGCCATGTATGCCGAATTGATTATGGTAAAGAGTACGACAATTTGTGAATTTATAAGTTGTCATCATCACGTATGTATGTCTATGAAACCCAAAATGACAAACCTAATTAATTTTGGATTATTTTTTATGATAGGTATGAGCAATTCAAGATTTCAGTGATTGATAATTGGGTATGGAGTTGCAATTGGGAAGAAGCTTTGTACTACATTGTGTGTATGCAATCCTTGATCTAGAATCACCTTTGAAATAAAATTTCTTTGAGCTTGCATGCATTACAATTATTGGTGTATTGAGCAAAATCATGCATAATTTTTTACTAAATTCATGTATGTATGTCCTAAATGATTTTTTCGTGCACTACGATTTGGATTGAAATTGAGCTATGAATTGTCGTTGTTGCCAAAATGAAGGAGTTTTTGTGTGTCACCATTGTGATTCATTTTGAAATCAATTGAGCATGGAAATAAACATGGCATCATATGTATGCTCTATTGTGTGTGCCAACTATTTGGTACATGTTGAGTAAAGTCATGGTTTGCAGGTGTTCAATCATGTGCAAGGATATGCATATGAATGCAATTTTTAGTAACATTCTCTTGGTCATTTTGAGTTCTTAATTGATTTTCTTGATGCCAAGGTGATCAAACCAAGATGTATGAACAATCAATTAATTGAGTGGATGATTTTAAATTGCAAAAAATAGAAAAATGGGTGATTCAATTCACCATAGGGCCTATTAAAGGCTTTGGTTCATATGCGACACCTCTTATATACACACTTCAATCTCACTTTTTATCTTGGGCTTATCATCCTAAAAGTAATTTGGTCATTGCCCAATGACACGTGGCTCATGGGAGGACTTCTATTGATCCACAAACACTCACACATACTTGTCATTGGAGGACTTCTGTCGATACACAAACAATCACACACATTATTCATGGGAACATTTCCTAGGGGATTTTTTTAAAAAACAAAAACAAATACATACTAGTGACACTATATATCGACACATTTGTTGATTTTTCATGCTAATTACGACCTTTTCTCCCACCTTGCTTACAGCCCACCCACCTTACTCACGCATGCTGCCAACTCACCCACGTGGATCATGCCTGACTAGCCTGTGTGCCATGTATACAAATATATTTGCATGCCACTTGTGGCACATATGCAACATTATGGCATGATTATGGAAGAGGAAGAGTGAGGCAGACACAATAGCGATCGACCTATCTAAAATTAAAGATGATGAAGTACCGATCATTCACAGTACACGGTTAGAAAGTAGTGGGAGCCACTATCATGGGTCATTCTGGATGGCAATGTTAAAATCAATATTGTAGGGGAGCATGGTAGATAGAGATTAGGAATTCAAGAGATGAAACCTGCTTCTTTTAGAATCAGGATGGAAGACCAAAGGATTTCCCATGTCAATGGTCTAATTGAGAACCTTCAATTCAGAGTCCTATAAAAAACTTTAAACGTATTTTTTTGGTTCTAAATGTCCAAGGTGCATATAGCATGCCCTTTGGAAGGCCATCTAAGAAGTGCAAGAGCCATACATGATTATACAGGCAAAATATTGACTATACTAGGGCCCAATAAAAGAATTCAAATTAAAATCAATAACACTAGAAGCTAGAGAAGAGCAATGCACCTTGGGGAGTCATGTAGGACGTATGGGACCAAAAAGATAGAAAAGATGTTAGCATCAATACATATCTTTCCCATATATGAAATAGACTTGAATGTAGCTCTTCTGGATCAACAAAGGGCAAAACAACAAAGACAACAATACTCATATTTACTAAGTCAAACCAATGGGAAAGGCTAGTTAATCTAGATGGAAGGCCTTCAAGAGAAGGTGAAAGCTAGACAAAGGGGAGACCAGACCAGATGGAGAGGACATGGAAAACAAGCAGCAGAATGCACATGCACTTGAACACAGTAGGGTACCAATTGATTGAAAGGAGGATGCAGCTAGTATAGATAACTCTTATAATGATATGCAACAAACATGTGCATAGAAAAAGAAAGTTGAATCACTAGCCAGATGGAAAGGGGGTGGAATGCCAAATTAGTTATTACTAGATGATCAAGAAATAGAAGAATGGAATTTGGGTTTGGAGTCAGATTTTAAGGTAATAAAGATCAATAAGTATTCAAAACTAGAGATCAAAGAAAAAGCAAAGTAGTTATTACTAGATGATCAAGAAATAGAAGAATGGAAGCTGGGTTCAGAATTAGATCCTAAAAGGTAATAAAGATCAATAGGTATTTAAAACCAAAGATCAAAGAAAAAACAAGGCAGTTTTTTAAAAAAAATATCAAGATGTCTTTTCCTGGGAACATACATATCTAAATGGTGTTCATATAAAGGTGTGCCAACATCAAATACCACTAAAACCAGATGCACGAATAGTACGACTTGAGTGGTACATAATGAATCCAAACTACACAAAGAAGCTTAAGGAAGAAATCGACAACCTACTAAAGGTGGGGTTTATCACTGAAGTGGCAAGTATTGATTGGTTATTTTCCATTGTGGTAGTTTTGAAGAAGAATGGAAAACTTAAGGCATGTGTTGATTACAAGAAACTTGATGCTTATATAATTAAAGACCTAGCAGCTCCATTACCCTTCACAAAAATGATGTTGGATGAGATAGCTAGACATGAAATGTACAATTTTATGGGTGGGTACAATGGGTATAATCAATTGTATATAACACGAAAAGATTTAGCAAAAAAAACATTCATTATTAAACGGGGTGCTTTCATGTATCTGGCTATACCATTCAATCTTTGTAATGCTCCAATAAACCTTCCAACAATGTATGATGAAGATTTTTAGTGAATTCTTGCATAAATTTTGTAAAAAAAAATTGTGGATGACTTCACAATCTTCTCATCTAAAGACATGCATTTCCTATTCTTGGATGGTATTGAAAAAATGGAGAGAAAAGAGGATTTATTTGAATCCCTTTAAGTTAGTATTCGAGGTGCCTAGAAATGGCATTGAGATGGCTGAAGACAAGAACCAAAGTGTCCAACAAGCTAGATAACCAATGAATGTATCTAAACTAAGTTTGTTTTAGGGTAAATTAATTTCAATCGAAGGTTTACTCATATATTTGCAATGAAGGCCATTCCATTATATGAATTAATTGAGAAAGGAGTTAAGTTTATTTGGACTCCAAAATGTGAAGCTAATTTCTAGTCTTAAAAGGAAGCCACGTTAGCTTGAAATCAATTCTCTGCTAGCCAAACTAGGAGGTTATTTTCCATGTTCATGTAGATGCCTGTAGAACAGCAATGGGAGTTATTTTGGCACAATTTGATGGGAAATTTGATTATTCAGTATACTTTGCCAATTGCAGTGTATTATTTGTTGAGGAAGCTATTTCATTTCTATGTTGATCATCGAGGTTTACTTTATCTAAATAATAAAGTTGTCATCCAAGGAAGGTTAATCAGATGGATGATTTTTCTTTTGGAAATTGATTTCAAGGTCTTTCATAAGCCTAGAAAGACCCATTGTGGTGCAAATTTCATATTCAAAAGCACAAAAGGTATCTCATTGACATTCTTGAGAGATGAACCAATAGATGCTGAATTATTTTAGATGATGACAACTGAGGAACCGGATCCAAAGTGGCGTGATGTGTATGATTTCCTATAGTATGGTGGATTACCAGAAGACTGGTCTTAGTCCAAAAAGAAGTCTCTCATTATCATAAGTTTGAAATTTACTATCATAGCTAGATCCCTATACAGACTGAGCATTGATGGAGTATTGTCAAGAAGATGTGTACCTATGCAAGAAAGGATGCAAGTAATCACCAAGGTTATACACTAGCAATTCTGGAGGACATTTTTTTCTGACATCACTTGTAAGAAGATTTTGCAAGCGAGATTATGGTGGAAAATTATGATATTAGATGTTAGAGATTTTTGCAAAACATGTGATATTTTCCAGAGAATGGATAGACCTAATGCAATGGATATGACACCTTTAACCACCATTCAGTCCTTGGAAATATTCATGAAGTGGAGTTTGACATCACTTATAAGAAGATTTTGCAAGCAGGATTATTGTGGCAAAGGATGTTATCAGATGTTAGAACTTTCTCCAAAACATGCAATATTTGCCAGAGAATGGGTAGACCTAATGCAATGGATATGACACCTCTAACCACCATTCAACCCATGGAAATATTTATGAGGTGGGGTTAGATTTTGTGGGACCTTTCAAGAAAGAAATTCTTATCAAATGGCGAGCAAATATTTTTTAGCAAGGAAAAAATCGAGCGGACGGAGAGTCGGAGAGAGAGAGAGAGAGAGAGAGAGAGAGAGAGAGAGAGAGAGAGAGAGAGAGAGAGAGAGAGAGAGAGAGAGAGAGAGAGAGAGAGATGCAGTCTTCACCATTTTTTTGGGCAGCCAATGGAAAAAAGAAGAGCATTGGAAATCTCTCAATTTTTTGTGAATAATTTAGGGGTTTTGCCGGTTTTTACACTAAAATCCTCCAAATTAGCCAGTTTCCATCAAGGTGACCCTCCAAACTAGCCGAGAAAATATAATGTTTGTTCTTTAGAAATACACTAAAGGCCGGTTTTCTATGAACACTAGAGAGATGAATACCCCCATTTGGACAATTCGATAAGAGTAGGTTATTTTGCAAGAGAGAAAAAGAGCATACATTGAGGAGAGGAACAATAAGTGACAATATGTAAAGGGCAGTATTGATATCAAAGTAGTGGCTAGCACAATCTAATTATGCTATGTATGGACACTAAAAATGTCTAAGAATAAAGTGTTTGAATTTCTTTGGCCCATGACGACATCGCATTTGGGGTATAGGTTTTACTGCTAGTTTGAAATAGTAAACCAAGAGAACATCACATACTAGAATCTAGAAAATGAAAAAAAATTGAGATATAGTACATGAAAAGATCAGTGTTAGAAACAAACGGGGCCTAGTGTATTTTAACCAATTGAAATTGAAAAATCCTGGTCAGATTTTGAGCTTGCTTTTAAGAAAACAGGGAATTTTACACAAGTTTGTGTAATTACTAACAAAATCTTTAATGTGTGACCTAAAAAGTGGGAGAATTTCAAGTTTGCCCTTATTTTCACTGGTTTAAAAAAGATGTAAGTTGGCTCCCCCTCCCACAACAAAACTACTTGTAGCCATCCACGACGGCGTGGATGGCTATAGGGAATTTTTATGCAAGGAGCGAAGTTGATTGAGATACAATATATAAACAAAATATTTAACCCGGCTTATCCTCCCACATTACAATTAAATCGCCTGTAGCCATCCGCGGCGAGGCGGATGGCTACAAGCAATTTTCAATATGGGGAGTCTAACGTGCACACAAGATGGCCTGTTGGTCCTCCCAAAACTTGATGCCATTTTGGGCTAGTAGCTCAAGGGTAAAGCATCCCAGAGCCAAGAGCGCCCAATACTACCCATCTATTTCTAGCTCTCGGGTTCATATATGGCAAAGGTCGCTGGATCCGTGAACAATCTTGGTTCATGGCAAAGGTCACCAGCTACATGAATAGTCTGGCAGTGTCCTAGCCGTAGTCTTTGAAGAACTCTCTCGTCAGGTATGATGGTGGGCAGCCATGTCCATGTCCTTTTTTCTAGAAAATGGGCCTGATTATAGAAGACAATCAATGCCATACTAGACATGTTGCATGAGGATCCTAGAATATCCCCCGTTATACAGTATAATGGATGATGGGAATTATTACGTAGGGAATGTTGTCAGAGTTGAAGGCCTTGTTTGGATGCCATCATTATAATTTTGCATACCTGCTCCCACCTTGTGTGATGGCTCTTTCATAGGCTTTAATGGTTGTTTTTTGTATGATGTAGATGACAGGGATGTTGTATTGTTGATTGCCATATATGGCACGCATATTGCTAGTGCATCTATGCCCTTCATGATAGGTATCTTTTTTGCACCATTCTCAATCTTAATTGCCATCACAATCGGCTGTGTGTGTGTGTAAAATTTTATCGACTAGACTCAAATTTTTTCTTGAAAAAATGCAACCATACTTCCATTACCTCCACTAATCTGCTCCTCCAACATACCTCCTCTTCTACTATTGGTGATATGGTTTGGTTAGGAGAGCACTCTATGTTGCTTTGTGGTGCAATTTGAGATGTAGGAAAGGTAGAGAAAGAAGGTGTGGGGATGTTGAGAAGGATTCGTAAGGTTTGTTCTTGCTGTAGTGTACTGTTTTTGTTAATAAGGTGTTGCAATGTATTGTCTTTTGTTGATAAGGTGTTAGAATTAAGGTATTAGATCTATAATGTTAAATCTGTAAGGCGCAGTAAGTAGATATGTTAGTTAATTAGCTGTTGTAGTATTGTGTTAGTGTGTAACAGTAGCTCTGTTAATTGCAAGTAGATAGGTTAGGTGTGTGTGTACGCGCGGTGCGGCCGCGGCGACCTTATCCCAAAAAAATAAAAAAAATAAAAAAATATTTAAAAGGAAGGACCGAGATCGAGAATATTCCCCAAGCCCAAGCCCAATCCCAGGCTCAGGCCTCAGTCACCCTTTGTACTCACTTATTTTAGCCTCACGCCTAAGTAAAAATCGACCCTTTTGAGGACCATCGAAGCTTCAGGTAACCGAACGCTGTGCTGTAAAGCACACCACGACCGCTGATCGATACGTTCGTTTCAAGCTATCACATACTCTAATCCAAAAACTTTCAAGCTATCACATGCTCTAATCCAAAAACCGATCATTAAAAAACATTAAAAAACAAGTTGAAACGGGGTGCAAAACGCCCAAAAAATCAAGTGTTTAACTTTCGAGTGTATTCATCGACGCTTGTAGGGTGCCAAAGGCACATGCATCTGCACTCTGGTTGCGTGCTATAGGCGGAGCAACTAGCGAGCACTTTGACTTATGCGGATTCTCAATACCCACCTATCTTAGGTTCCAGGCCCTCGACGGGGACCCAAGGTAGTACAACCCAAGACCCAAACATAGCGGCTAGTGACTCTTCATCTGACTACGATATTATGGAAGGGCATCCTACACCAACAAACCCCGAACAAGTAAACACAAACATACCTGTCTGGGCCCCACAGGCTGGATCTAGTGTGTTTAGTCGCTTTATAGAAACCTTTAAAAGAGCTACTCGCTTTGGACCTGCGGCTAGTGAAGTTCATGAAGGTGAGGGAGAGGTAGATTTGCCTTTATCTCAGGGGGCTCCTATACTCCCCAAGAGTGTCCACGTCGATATCATGCACCCTACTTTCATGGAAAACCCTGCAAAGCAATCACTCCGCGAAGTTCTACTACCCGATGGTAGGAGTCTTGCAGAGGTGCAAGAAGTTGAGCGCTATATGCAAGCGGCTAGGGAGAGGGAAATGGAGAGTTTCCTAGAACAACGCCGAGCCATGAAGGGAAAGACCCCTGGGACAACAGGCATAGCAATTGAGCAATCGAGTGCTCTTGAGTTAGTAGGCAATGTGGGTCAAATTGTGGGGAACAACAATTCTTCCACCTCAAGGGAAACCTCTAGTAGGCCGGGCCTAGAAGGGTTATTTCTCAACAAAAATTGGGAATATGAACTACAAATTGAGACCTTGATTGACATGTACACAAGTTACACATACCATATAGGTTTGTTAGAAATTGTACAATCTACTTCTAGCGCCACAAGTCTAGAGGAGCGGCAACAGATGGTCTGCAATGTCATCCTTAGCATCATCCAATTGGAGAGGCACCGAGGGATTAACATTCCTTAACGGGCCTCATGATATTCTTGGATACGGGCAAGGCTAGACAACCGACACTATCATAGATGGAAACTCCTTCAGTGAGTCCAATGGACCCTTCATATATTGTGTCACCTGGAGTTTTGGTACAGTCTGAACTGACAAGTAGTAGTTTTACTTTTCCAAATGTAGCTCATCTGTCTCTCGGAGATACTACAGCTACGATACCTACTCCGGTGATGAGTACAAAAAGTACACCTTGGACCTCGTTTGTTAGCATTGCACCGCTACCTAGTAGCACAGTGCCCCCAACAATACCTACAGGTGTGCATCAAGCCTATGTACATGTCGCACCTCATGCCCACGTAGCTCCCACACCCCAATTATGCCAAGGGCTCACACTCCACAATGGCATTATCCAAGCTCTTATTTCAATGGGGCCATACCATTTAGCAATAACATGTCATACTTGGCACCGACTATGCCTAGGGCCACACCTATGAACTTTGGACCACCACGTGGTACACCACCATACGAGGTATGGGACCCAAGGTCCGCGCATATACCAAGGCCTAGGCCAACTCCCATCCCACATGTAGTTCCAGGAGCGCCTGCACCTACGACCACTATACCTGCTTATTTAGGAGATTTGGCAGCATTTGCTCAAACCATCAGTCAATCTATTGCTAAGAATATGAGTAACATGCCTGATAGAGAGCCTAGAAGTAAGGCAGTATAAATAGCCAAGCTCACACAAAAAGTTAGTGGATACCTGGATGTGAGAAAGCATATCGAAGTGTTTGAACAAATATGCAATTCTCTAGGAGAACACAATGACATGCATAAGAGTAATGCTTTAAGCTTAACCTTAAGTGGGAAGGATGGGGATTGGTATAGAACCCTAAGGGGGGAAGAAAAAACGATTTATCCTACTCTTAGGAGACTGTTATTAAAAGAATACATACAAGAGGGAGTGCTTTGGGGTGTAGCCTCTCAGCTCCAGAAAGCCCAACAAGAGGAAGGAGAGTCGGTGAGAGACTTTATTAGTCGCTTGAAGCATTTGAATTCTCGTTGTAATCCAAATGAGTGCTTCAATAATAATCGATTGATTGATAGATTCATTAGGGGATTACGACATGAGGATATCTACAAAGGCCTAGTCATTGTAGATTCATTAGGGGATTACGACATGAGGGAATCTACAATGGCTTAGTCATTATAAGTATCACCACTTGGGAAGCAGCCACCACCAATGCGATCCAATTGGAGAATAATTTAATGATTCAAGGAGAAAGAGTGTCTATTGAGCCTAAATCTACTAGCTCGCAAGCATCGGGGCATCAGCCAATGACCCTGAAGCCTATTGCTAAGGAGCCAAAGATATCTGAGATGACTTTAGTAGATCTCACCAAGGCCATTCAAGAGAGTCTTAGAGACAATCCTGCTCTGCAAAACAATCATATGTATCTAAGAAGGGAGCAACAATGGTGCTCAGTATGCTATGGTCCACATAGTACCAGTGAATGCCTTAATTTTAAAGTAAAATTCAATGGGAATTGCAAAGCCAGCATCCCGATTTTACCAAAAAGAAAAAACCTTATGTATAGGATGTGTGTGTAGCTATTTTACCATAATTAATATGACGTAATTGAACTTTTTACACTCAAAAGACAGCTGGCTTTAGAAGAAATGAAAAGATAAGTACAAAAGTAACTCGGTCTTAGAATTAATTTTGTACAATGTTTGTAAGAATGAAGCCTCATTCCAGTATACAAAGTGACAGAAGAACTTCCCAAGTAGTAAGTGAATGTGTAATCCAATGTAGGACAACTAACCAAAGCCAAAGAAAACCTTCCAAGACAAGATAGAGTCCTTACCTGCATCCATCCAAACAAGACAATAGATATGTTAGCCTTGGATGTGTTTTACAGGTATCAATGGACTATACCAGTTGCTATCCATGTCAATCTTAAAAACCTTTATTCAACCTTGTACAAGCTTAGTCCATAGTAAATGTTTTAATTAAAAAAGGAACCCTAAATTTTCCATTTATAGAAGAATTTTACATCATTTTGATTAGAAGGCATTACCCGTTCTAATCCAAGTGTCAGAATCCCCCCATATTTAGTCACAATTCATCTTTTAGTGAAAGCACTAATTAGTACAGTAGGTTTTAAATAAAAAATCATCTTTAGTAGTCACAATCCAGCCATAGGCTAGTCTAATGTTTGTTTTAAGGTTGGGCAAAGTTTTTAGGCCCATCATGCTACCACAACTTACCATATTTTGTAAGTAAACCTACCTTAATCATCCTTTTGGCCAACCCAAGTAGCAGGAAGCCCTTGCAGAATCTTTTAAAAAAATTATGTTACACAAAATGCAATCTCATATGAGAATATAAATAGGAGATCGTTTGTAGAAATTTCCTCATGCTGGTTTTAGCCATTTAACTAAACGCCAAGAGAAGTGGTGTTACCATCAAACACACATAAGTGGCAGGTTTAGGCCCTATTTACACCATAATTTACAAGATCATAGAGCCTATGCACCAATTGAAAAGGCAGTGTAACAACCAGACTTTAGGGAACCATAACATAAGTAATCATGGCGACAACCAATACCATGGTGATGTAAATGGTAAACCATCTTTTTTCAAAACAATCCATCCTACGCATTAGTCAGTAGTTTTAACAGCAAAAAACCAAGTAAACGGGCCAAGTAACCGCTAGTGAGCCAATAGACAGAACGTAAAGTATAGCCCTTAATATGAAGCCATGTTCCAAAACAGTGACAGTATGCTTTTCGGCCATAAAAAATACTCATTACTGGTGTGCGGAGGGTGAAGCAACACCCCCCTTTTTCAAGCTCTCCATAAAATGTCATGAGTTTTACCCCGTCATAAAGTAATAGTCATGCAACAAGGCACCAAACAGCCTGCCATCCTGCAACCGAGATTAGTAGGCAAGAAAAACAATATATCTCCCAGTAAGTACCAGTTTCCAGGGTAGAAAAACAACAACCCTAGCCAACCCAGTGATCAGACCACCGACCCATTAGGTGGATTTTTTAAAAAAAATCAGTTATTAGCATTGACAGTAGTTTGTGAACCATCAATAATCACTCAATGCAAAGCACCCCCATGTTTGGGATAAAACATTGCAGGAAGAAACAACCCATAGCTTCCTTCTAAATTTGTAAAAAAATCATCATCCTCTTAGAGTAACAAACCCTCGCAGTATAAACATATAGCTATACAACAGGTAAAACAAATCATAAAATAACAGCGGTCGACTTGTGTTACTTGAGTTGAGAGCTCCATGCTTCGATGCAGTGGAGATTCAGATACGCATTCACTAACTTTATGCAAACAAACAGAGTACAACCAACGCTAATTGAGGGGCAGAGATGCACCCTCACCTTTTAAATAGAGAAGGGAGGGAGGTCGCCATAACTGCATATCGTGCAGTTACCCAAGCGCTAGGAGATCTCCAGCAGAGAAGGTGAGGCCGCCTGCGAGGTGCAATGAAGAGGCCAGCAAGAGTATTCACAGTCGGGTTTCACCCGAGGTTTATTCACTCAAGTACTGAGAAGGGTTATAACCTTTGGTAGTGCCCATAGGCGGTGGGTTTCACTAAAGTCCCGGAGCCAAGTAAGCTCGGGAATACCCCCAAGTTAGGTGGTACAGTAGAAGTGTGTGTGTGTGCCATTTAACCAAAAAATACCAACACCTTACCAAGCTTTTAGTACTTATGAAGGACCAAGTCTCATAGTGGAGACTCAAACACTTTGAAGCTTTTAGTAGTTATGAAGGGCCAAGTCCCATAGTGGAGACTCAAACACTTTGAAGCTTTTTTTTTAAAAGAAGGAACAAATAAGTTAGGAATTTATTAACATTGTGTGTGTGTGTGTGTGTGTGTGTGTGTGTGTGTGTGTGTGTGTGTGTGTGTGTGTGTGTGTGTGTGTGTGTGTGTGGTGTGTGTGTGTGTGTGTGTGTTGAGTGTCTACCTGCGCAAGCTGCGAGGTGGTGTTGTGTGTGTGTGTGTGTGTGTGTGTGTGTGTGTGTGTGTGTGTGTGTGTGTGTGTGTGTGTGTGTGTGTGTGTGTGTGTGTGTGTGTGTGTGTGTGTGTGTGTGTGTGTGTGTGGCCTACCAAATCGTAAGAGACGCATAGAGGTGGTGAGAAGAACACAAACCAGAAGGACTACCAATTATGGACAACCATCAACAAGTCTTGCAGTGAGGTACTCAAAAGGGTTTGCCCATAGCCACGTTTGCAAGCAAAGCAAGGGCCAGCATAGAGGGCTTCCTAGCATTCATGAACAATTCTAGTAAATTGTGTACCACAGGCCATCGACCAAGTATAGAAAAACAATTTACATACAATTAAATACCTGCATATGTGGTGCTTGAAAGCTACAAGGGGAGCAGATCTCATACTGCTAGTGTGACCAAGCCATGCAGCTAATCCACAATCCGAGAGGGGCCTCCCTTACAGTGTAAGTGGGTGTGAGTGTGCGTCGTGTGCGTGTGTGTGTCAGATGTTTGAGAGAGCAATGAGAGTACTTAGCAGTAGCGTGAGCATAGAGCCAGGGCAATCAGAAAAAGGGGGTGGCTTAGAGGGGTTGCGATTAAGAAGATACTTCAAAGGGTTGCATCTACAAAGGAAGTTTCGTCCTTTAGAGAAAGCAAGAGCAAGAAAAGAGTTGAATCAATAGACAAAGTCCCAAGGTGAACTACGCAGTGCGCGAGCCAAAGACTGTAGGAGCCAAGACTTAAAGATCAGAAATAGCCTATAAGGGTTTTGTATGAATGGCTTTACTTTATTCAAGTATGGGCCTACTCATTATGCTAAGCTTAATGAAAGTGATCCAATAATAACTTGACAGCCAGTGCTAGTTAGGTAATCATATCATGAGCATATACTCCCATCTACTACTCCTATGTACATTCATGTGCCCACATAGGACAAAGTTACACCAGTTTAGAGTGAATATTGAATGCTACATATGATGTGCAATATCGGCCAAGAGGAGCCCGCAATTGTAATTGGTATATCTATCAGTATGGATTGTGTGAAGTAAAAGGCACCAAAGTGTTGATTCCAAAATTATGTCCTAGTCCATCCTACTATTATTAGCGTACATTCATGCAACCCATGGTTCATTGAACTCCCAGCACACAAAAGGTGTCAACCTCTCATGAGTCATCAGCCATAAGCAAAACAAACAATTGTGTGTGTGTGTGTGTGTGTGTGTGTGTGTGTGTGTGTGTGTGTGTGTGTGTGTGTGTGGCCCTCCCCCATCCCAGAGGAGAGATCCACTTGGTGGAGGATAGGCCACCAAGTGGACCTATCCCCCACCAATTGCACTACATGCTTCTTGTAAAGATTCAATGTTTATACATCCCTCATATGTGCTGTGTTGAAAGGGGTTTGATATGAATTGTTGTCCAAAACACGGATCCTCCTAGGAGGATAATATGGTAACATGAAATATACATACCTGGACTGCTATGTTTCTTGCCGGTATATCAGCCTAATGTGTTCATCATATGTCATTATATTGTAATATATTATGATCCTGCAAAACAAAGATCAATTGCACGACCACCCCCATCCATATGGTTAGAATATCTGATGATTATCATTCTAGTCAAACAGCCACAAGACAAAGATCGATTGCACGCCAACCCCCATCCGTATGGTTAGAATATCCCATATCCTTACAAAATTCTTTTTATTAAAGTTCGAATAATTCGGAGTATCTAATTAGGAATAATTATACCACAGATCAAGCAATCCAATTCTTAGGGTACCAATACCCATATCCTGACAAAAACCATTTGATTGAAGTCGGGATAAATTGGAGTAGCAACATTATTATTTAATATATTATTTAATTCCAATTGTTAAGTATGGTACTAGTCAGACAAAAGACTAGTAGGGAAACAGAGTGTGTGTGTTTAAGTATGAAAATCTCCTCACAATTGAACCATGGCAATTGTACTAAATAATATATCAAATAACAATATCTCATAAAACTCAATTAACATTCCATATACATCAATACGCATTCTGTATCTAATGGATAATATAGTCATTCAGATTATTTGATCTTTGATCATTACAAATTGATATCTTAATGTTGTATCTCTGTGTGTCCATCCTTTGGGATGAGCCTCCACTACATCTACACGGAGAAGGATCCAGCTGTTACCTGCATCCATACAAAACATTCATTTAGAAATGGCTATGTTTGTGCGTTTTGCAGGTGTCAACACTAGATCCAATTGTCATCCATGTTGCACCTATAGACCTAGTTTATAGCTTACCCTTAGGATTGACTATTAAGTTACTATTCTAAGTAAGATAACCTCTACATGTAGAGTCATGTGTATCCCAATATTCACTGAGTTCCCTCAAAAAAACTAATAGTGTCTATTACCATGCATGATGCAAATACCTATGTATTTCTGGGTTAAAGATCAATGTAGACCACCTGGCAAAAATCGAACAACATCTCCTTTGTAATTTGAGTAGTATTTCAAAAAACTCAATTTATGCCATCTCCCAGCGAGATCCTCCACAGGAGGTTTACGGCTTCAGTAACTAAAATATATCTCATGTATCAAAACTAGCGGTATATCACATGTTTCTATCTCAAAAATTTGGTAGCATCCTCAAAACAGATTAGAGACTAATATACTTTGCAAGCAATTCCTTTTTGACATTCCATCATATCATATATGTTCAATCATGAATGAGAATCAATAGTCCTCTCGAACCCACCAGTACCAATAATTTCAGCTTATGTAATGTCAATCACCATGCAAGAATATGAATGAAACGTATGTATCGTAGAATCAATTACTATCTCTTACCTTGGATAGTAACTTATCCTTTAAGATGTAAAGATAAGAGCATTCTCAAGTCTTTCTTTGATAAATAGATCATCTTCTAAGTTACTGATGAAGTAGAAATATGTCAAAAATAATAATATGACAAATGAATTTTAAAAGGTATCAGCATGTCAGGTATATCAAAATGAGAAGTCTCCTAAAATATATTTTGCCGATAATCATCTACTCATATGATAGCTAGGCATATGTCCTAGTATCTAAATATATAAAGTTTATTTTTTACTTAGATTAGCAAAATTTTGATAGCACCTCCCATGTATTTTGAATAAAGTTTCAAAAAAAAACTCCAAAAGTTTATGCCATCTCACTCAAAGACCCTCACAGGAGGATTAAGGTCAAACTATATATCATCTGACTCAACGTCTACATTCCATGTTCAAAATCACCTTACCAAAATGCTTTAAAAATCTTAAAGCTCAAAATTTATGTTCCCTTGCTCCAAATTAAACCCATGAGTTCTTATCAAAATATGGCATCTCTCACAAGACCCTCAGTGGGAGGTTTAAGGCTTCCCAACCAGATGATACCCTATACGCAACTGCAAATGTTATGAATTAAGATCATGTTCTTCATTACCAGTATTAATTCCAATATTCAGCCATGCATATATAGTTTAACCAAATAAACAACAATTGAACATATAGTTTTGAACTTAGAAGGACCAACACAAGCTGTTCTAAGTAGGTACAAGAGCATCTACCTGATAGATTTTTTGTTTTGAAAATCAAATTTTGTTATAGTAGATATCTTCAAAACCAAGTTTTAATGAAATCAAGTGCACTCTGTGCTTCCATTTGCTTCCAAATACGTTCCTGCTTTGTTACTGAGCCGAGGAGACTTCTACTTGCATAATCATTTCATATATGGCTTTGTCTAAGTCAAGAGGTGTATGTTTACGTCAAGAAATATGAGCAATCCCCATAGGTTGTATTCTCTTTACTGATAATCAACAATGTGTAAGTGTGTTCTAAAAGCACTCTACAATCTTTTTGTGTGTGTGTGTGTGTGTGTGTGTGTGTGTGTGTCTGTGTGTGTGTGTGTGTGTGAGTGGATCAACTTGCACAAGTTCACAACGAGGCCTAGCAATTGTGTGTGTGTGTGTGTGTGTGTGTGTGTGTGTGTGTGTGTGTGTGTGTGTGTAGCAGTTTTAATTATATATACCTAAATATATACACAAACGAACACTACAGTTCACAGACCAATAATTCTAGGAAAATACAATGGATTTGTATAATAATTTATTTGCAGTTGAAATAGATTTTGTACAAGGCAGTGAAGATAACAAAGTAAAACATGGGAAGCAGTCATCCCAGATTCTGGAGTGATGTGGCTTCAAGGTAAGCGAACAGCCACCAGCCATCTACAACATAGAACTGAATGCTTTTATCAAAGAAGGTAGCCTCACCTACATCCATAGCCACAAGAAAACAATTCGTTAGCACGTGACTGTACATGGGTAATGTTGGGCATCCCAGTTGTTATCCATGTCACAATGAAAAAACACACAGTTCTTCTATATGTAATTTGTTTGTTTTTTTAAACTTTAAAACAAAGTCATAATAAGAATCCCCTTTGGCAAATCAATCCAGAAGAGTGATCTTCCCCTTAGAGCTAATATATGCTGAGTTAGTTCTAAAAAACCTACCCATAGTTTCAAAAAAGCAAAACTATATATGGTTTTTCTTTTTTTAACTGACATTCAACTTATCCATTTCGTATGTTGGGAAGTGTATAACATTAGGTGCAAATCTGAGTAAGCATTAGTTAACCAATTCTATACTCGCCATTAGATTTAAACAGAAAAAACCTTCTTGCGGAGATAAAGTAGCATCCGGTTTATGTTTGTAAAAAGTTCGGGCTTGAAATTTATCCCACTTACACCTCCTAAAAAGGACCTCTGTAGTATATTAGCGAATGCAAAACAAATACATTTTAGATCAGCATAGTAATGAATAAGATTAGTAGAACAACCAAAGGAACAATTTCTGGTTTTAACAAATTATATTAATATCTGATTTAAAAATCCTTTAAGCCCTATTATCATATGAATCTCTTCCAATGTCAAAGTCGACATATTATTCCCAAAAGACACTACAATACATAGTCGCAAAATTTACTCATATCAGTCGATTACCACCAACAAATAACCAACCATAGCAGGTTTGTTCATTTTATAATGAAAAAACCAGAAAACAGACAGCTAAATAATTGTTTTTTTGGTTGCAATCTCACCTTGCCATTCTCCGAAGTCATGCTAGCCAGGGAAGGTCTTTTAAAAGGCTACAACTAGCCCAGCCAGCACAGATAGAACAATCAGAGACCAGCACCCACTCTTTTTCGGAGTGCCCCCCAACCAATGCTTTAATCACCAAGTATGGTCCAATCTCTGTCATACCAATTGGGAAGGTCTACAAGCATGGGATAGGAAATCAGCCAAAACCAGGTGACAGAGACCATCATAAGCTAGTAAAAAAGGACCATCACATATTAGAGAGTACGAAATATATCGTCGGTAAGTCATTATTACACATTATGTTGGAGACATAATTTCTATAATATTCCACACACCATCATGCAAGTATGGAGTCACTCCCCTATGCACTGATAAAGTAAGTGAAGGTAAGTTTTAAAACCATGTTTAGGATTTTTTTAGGGATGGTGACCCAACTCATTTACAGGAAAGATGCATCAGAATTAACATGTTACACACTTTGAGAGGTGATCCATCTGGCCATAAATATCAACAGGCAAAATAGCATTCTATTTTTTTCTTTCAATTGACATCCCATTCAGATGCTCATAAAAATTTCATCTAATTTTTCCTTATCTGGCTGTTACACATCGACCAAATGGTGAAATAGTTTCAAGATTTTGGCATCTCTCAACATCATAAAAAAGTCCCTTAATTTCTTCAAGTAAACTAGTTGGGATCACATCCCCAGAATATAGAGTTTTTAAAATTTTTGTCCAATTAAAAAATTATCAAATTTAAGCATATTATTTTTAGCCAAATCTTCCAGCATATCCTGTTTTAAAGCTTCAAGATAGCTGAAACAATACTTACCCAGTAGACTAGGAGATGAAGCAAACCAGTAGGCCAGGTCATAATATCAGGCTTCACAATATCCAAGCTCGTACACGCCAGAAAGAACAGAACCATGCCAACTCTTTTGTATGAGTAGTTCATTAAGTAGGATCTGAGCCAATCTCAGATCCTTGTAGGTCTTACTAAGATTGGCTCAGATCTAACTCTTTTGTACGAGTAGTTCATTAAGTAGGATCTGAGCCAATCTCAATAAGACCTACAAGGAAGGTATAATTCCCGCGAACAGTAACCTAGCCAAAGACATACACCGAGACATACCTTGGCTTAGTAAAAATGTCCTTTACGCATAAAATTGAGTAGAAAATTTACCTTTAATATTTTAGTCAAAGTCTACATAGTAAGCTGAAGAAATCATTTTAAATTTTTTATATATCATCATGCAGGTATCCACCCATACTCCCAAGTACAGATCTAAGAGAGTAGGTGTACAGGTCAAATTCGAATAGCCATTTTAGGACTTTATACAGTTGGTGACCCAACTCTTTAAGACAAAATGTCCTGTAAGTAACAAACCCGGCAAAAAACATGTCTGCAAAAGCTTTCAAGTTTTTAAGCATCTTATCAGAAACGCTACTTTATACGGATACGAAAAGCTTCAACAACCTCATCAAATTTTTATCCAACATGGTTGTACTGTAATCATCAACCAGACACACCACACTTTACTCTCAAGTTCTGGCAGCAATTAGCCCCAGTCAACAGTACCCCAATTTCATCAAGTATACGAGTCGAATCCACTTCTCATGCTATAGATTTAATTGAAAAAATAGTGGCAAGTTAACCAATGTTTAAAAATACTGCCAATCATCTATTTGAAGCACCATCTTCAATTTAGCAAAAGGCAGTCCAGATCACAATTTCTTTTTTTTTTAATTTAAGAAAACAGCAGATCTAGATAATCTGTAGACTTGATGAAGATGATTCCATCACAGCTTTCTCATTTTTTTCGGCAAGATGAAGTCACCACAACAAAGCAAAATTGAACGCACAACAGAAATCACACAACACAATGCTAAGTGAGCATAGGTACTCACCTTATGAGGTATTTATAGGTGATGATGTTGTCATTCCTTAGCAGAAGGGCCACGAAATCTGCACATTACCCGTGCCATCGAGGCCGGCCTTCAAGACCCCCTTTCCCGGGATTATACTCAATAAGAGATCCGGAAGCTAGAAGCCAGCAAAGAGATCAAAATGCTCCAATACTAGCATGCTAAAGCTCTCCTACTTAGCAGCAGAGAGAAAGCGTGCGACAGGCACTAACAGAGAGAGCAATGCAGAGGAGTACACATACGCAACCTAATAGAAGTATTAGGGTGAATAAAAGATCTTTTTTTGCTTATGTAAAAAGAAGATATTAAAAAATATCAAAGAAATAAAAAAACACATATTATGAGCCACATGTGCTTAATTAAAAGTGGCAGTAGACAGCCAAGTTATTTTGCCCTCTTTTGAAAGATCGATACTCGGTCCACATACGAACAATTGCTCCCAACACTGGGTGGATACAAACAGTCAGTAAACCATAAAACTGATATCTCACATGAGCCTATGGTCAAAAAACAATCCATTAGGACAAATTTTGAGAGTAGACATATGCCAATCCCTACTAGGTGAGGTAAACAAAGTAAATTAGTTTCGGCTTTTTTACCACATAACCATTGGGTTCAGTTATCAATATAGGTCTATAAAAGACGGGCATATTTTTATCAAACCAGTGCACAGTAATTGTCTTGAGTAGCTATCGGAGAGTTTACAGCAAACATCTAACTTTGTCATCAGGTGTGTCCTACATATTTATTTGCAATGACTCATAATGGAGATCGGGTTTTAGTTATACCTATTGCACATCTTCAGCAGTTAAGTGAGTCTACTAAGCAAACCACATTACTCCATTACGAACGTCATTTATTTCCGCAATTAGGAACATCTGTTACTCAGACGAAGTGGTGAACATATCAGGACAGAGTGACGCGGGTGACTCTTTGGGGTCGAGAGCATTTTAGGAATAGTATTCGTCTGGCGATGGTAACTGAAGCAATGGGAATAGGGCCACAATACTATTATGTAGAACATTCAATGAAGCGAGGTTTTCAGAATGATTATATCTGCCAGCGCAGTTTCTTCCACCACAAAAGATTTTTTTGTATCGCAGCTATGGACAGCCACTCATTAGAGAATATTTTAACAGCACGCCACGCACCATGGAGTATGGTGTAATCTTAGCTACCCATATCTTACCTTTGGTTGAGCGTCCAAACACCTGTTATTACTGTGACAGCTGTTTGTGCGATCATGTAATGGATGGTTTACTAGAGATGTAAAGGTGAAGACCGGGAGGGGTTTTTTAAAAATAAAAAACGAGGTTTTTTCAGTTTAATTAAAGTGGTGAAGCATGAGTAATGACTCATGCAATTTAGTGTGTGTGTGTGTGTGTGTGTGCCCACCCATACCCAGGCACCATATTCTATGAGGTAGTAGACCCATAGAATATGGGCCTACTACCTCAAGAAATAAGTTTGAAACATTTAATATTCTTATTCCGGTTCAAAAAGGTTAATCAAATTCTGTAGGTCAAACTTAAGGCCGGACCAGTTATGCTTTTTTAATGAATTACAGATACAAGCAACAAGGTCTTTTTTAGAAAACCCATTATTAATAAATTTGTTAATAAGGGTAGTGATTTATTCAAAAAATATAAAGTTGTCCGATGAGGCATACATAATAAGAAAAAGCATACCTAGACAGGTGTGTAGTGAGTTTTTGAAAGGTCTATTGCTTTTCCTTTTTGTAAATTTAGAGGATATGAGCTTGAGATTTTCTCTTTTCCAAAAGAAACGAGTATATAAATTACCCACAAATGGGGGGGTAAGAGTAAACTCAATATTTAGGAAGTGAGTCTTGGAAATGACCCATTTGTCCTACCATATAACTCTATCTGAGAACGTCGGTTCAATGTTAAGACAAGTTGTATAAATATATTTAAGTGCATCCTTGAACACTCGATTGTTAAGGCTACATAAGTCATCCAGAAACCTAAACGAATGACGAAAGTGTGTAACTGACAACGTATTATAGCTGGGTTACTAATCATTTTTAAGATCCATTGGTATTCGAAGTGACAAAGATGAAGATTACACATAATCGGAGAGCACGAAAATCCCATCGGGATTCCAAAAATTTGTTTGTAGCAGGTAGCACCTACTTGGATACAGCAATTATTAAGGAGCCAAGAGATATATTTATACAAATCATCCTCTTTAAAGATGAAAGGTGTGGATTTATTCGATTTTTTTACCCAACCTTTATGCATTTTTGTTGAGATACATGTAAATCCGAATTTTTCTCTGTGAGAAAAGGCTAACTTTATAAGAGTAGATAGAGTATTAAAAAGACCATCAGGTCCTCTTAGAGGAATATTCTCATAACATTGTGTTATGTCTACAATAAAGATAGAGAAAATGTTTTCTGGGAGGTTAATAGAAACCTCAGCAGCATTTTTTATGATCCAAAGAGGGCAACAATCTATATTTTTGAATCGTTTGACATCATTACGTTTGATGGCGCAAATAGCTTCAATTTCTTCCAGAATAAAATTTAGCAGTAGGTGATATCATTCGTAATCATGGAAAAAAGACTATTGGATGCGTCGAAAATCCATCTAAATTTATGCTTATGATTTTTATAACTTGGGAAGAGTACATGAATTTTTAGAGAGTTGAGACAATAACCTAGTCCGGAAAGTTCATTATTTAAAAGTGTCGTTGTATCCAGGTATCAATTTTTAAAAATTCCAAACCGTTGAGCCTAGAATATGCGGACTCAAATGCTAACCTTTTACAAATAAAGGAAGCAGTATTCGAGGCTTTATCAAGGCCAATAATGAACCATTTCTCCTTAACATCAGAAATGGAAGTCTTAATTTTAGGAGTAAGCCAGGTAGTATCTGTTAAGTATGGAGCCTGATTTACCCTTGTAATTTTCTATAGTAAAAGCGTACATTTGTAAGGCCCCCATTATGAGGAGAAGCCATCGTGCGTGAAGGAAAATCACTCACCGGAAACCAAAATTTTCCCGGACAAGAATCAGAGGCAACTTTAGAGGCCTCAGGGACGGAGGCCCCCGAGACTTTTTTTTTCCGCCGGAATATTCCTTTTTGCCGGAATATTATGGCCGGACGGCGGCCAAAAAGTGGTCGGAAAACAACCGGTCGGTTGGCCGATGGCCGGTAGTCAATGGCCGTTGGTCGAAAGTCAATGGCCGGTGGACGGTGGCCGAATTCAAAAGCGGACTTGTCTTCTCAAGGGCGGCCACACATGGGCGGATTGGAGAGTCCGATTTGGACTTATTCGCACAAGAGCGGCTACACATGGCTGTCTCTCATAAGAGAGGGCAGCCCTTTTGGCCTATAAAAGGAGGCCATTTCTACACACATTTCATAGTGTGAAGTTGATGCAACAAGGTGAGTGTGAGGTGGTGACCTAATCACCCACACCAATACCTGCATCGCCACTCAAACAATAGAGAAAAACAAAAACAACAGCCAAAAAATAAGCAACACACATCACCCACACAACCATGCAGGACACACACCCTCAAGCAGATCAAGCACAGCAAACAACACATACTTAACAAACATTTTGAACCCTTATGATGTTAAGTAGGCTAATTATGGTGGTAAATAAGAAATTTCAAGCCTTGAGGAAGTTTACACATACCTTGCACCTATCATAAAGTAGCCAGCCAGGCTCAATACCAAGCTCCTTTTCCATTATCTTCACTATTTCCTTCACCTACAGAGGTGTGGATAAGAAATTTCTCTTCTTCCTCATAAAAAATAGCTTTAAAACCAGTTTGAAATTTAATTCTCTCTCTCTCTCTCTCTCTCTCTCTCTCTCTCTCTCTCTCTCTCTCTCTCTCTCTCTCTCTCTCTCTCTCTGCTCACGCAGGCAGGCAGAGGGCTCGCGCCACAGAGAGCTCACGCCACACTCAGCAGGACAACGAGCAGGCCCTCTCTCTCTCTAGCGCGAGGCTGAGCACGTGCAGGCAGAAGGCTCGCGCAGGTGCAGAAACGCGCAGGCAGGCAGAGGGCTCGCGCCATAGAGGACTCACGCCACACTCAGCAGGACAGTGAGCAGGCCCTCTCTCTCTCTAGCGCGAGGCTGAGCAGTAACGTGCAGGTTTGGCTCTCTCTCTCTCTCTAGCGCAAAATTGAAGGTTTGTGGCGGACAGCGAGCAGGTTTCTCTCTCTCTCTCTCTCTCTCTCTCTCTCTCTCTCTCTCTCTCTCTCTCTCTCTCTAGCGCGAGGCTGAGCAGTAACGTGCAGGTTTGGCTCTCTCTCTCTCTCTAGCGCAAAATTGAAGGTTTGTGGCGGACAGCGAGCAGGTTCTCTCTCTCTCTCTCTCTCTCTCTCTCTCTCTCTCTCTCTCTCTCTCTCTCTCTCTCCTGGACTGTCTAACGAGAGCCCAAGACGAGGACCGCTTGTGGTCGAGCTGAGGACGAGGACATTGGCACACATTGGCACGATTGTATGCATCCATTCTTGAGCAACAGTTGAGTAATTGGGCAGAGGGTGAGGGTGTACGAGCAAAGGGTCATTTCGGTTTTAAGAGGGGTTTCTCCACTCTTGATCATATTCTGACACTCAGGGCCATCATTGAGCATCCCTCACGTCCAGGAAGACAGAGAGCTACATAGAGGAGCTTGAGAGGCAATCATCTATGTCAACCCCACATCAAGGAACTTGGGTATTCCTGACAAGTATAGTGAAGGGTTTATCAAGGTCAATTCCATACTTTCCCCTACACACCATCCCCATCAACCTATGGACATTGTCTCCGACTAATTGCATGACCAGAAACACGTAGGTAAATTTCTCTCAAATGAATACAGAGAAGCCAAAACCAGGTGACTTCTTGTGTCAGAGGCTTCGTCCTCCCAAGGTACGATTTTTTGGGTTACCAGTTTTCTTTGTTCGTAAGAAACCAAACTCATTCCAGTTTTGTGTGGATTTTGGGGCACTCAAGACAAGGATGGTTAAATTTCGGAAGCCGAAACCTCACATGGTTGTTCCTTTGGAGCGTCTACAGGAGGCACACTGAGTTTCCAAAGTGGACCTGTAGAGTTGTCGCCACAAGGGTGGACTTTCAAGGAGCAATCTAAAAGAAGAACCACCAGAGATCATTGTTCCAGACTTCCAATCAAAGTCATCAAGTCCAAGCATTTTCCAATGCTTCAATTTTAGTTTGGCAATAAGAGGAAGCAAAGCAACATTTCCTCAAATTCAAGGATCGAGGAACGCATGAAGCGGCTTGGGTGGCCGAGGAGTTTTTCACCGACTACCCAAATTTGCTAGCCTCATACAAGGAGACCATGCAAATCGGTACCCGTACCTCACCTTAAGCAGGAGGGGATGTCACATGCACATGGCTCTGTGTGCCACATGGACATGTTTCATCGACTTCCAGAGCCATTTTCCTATATAGGAGTGTCTAGAATCCTAGGAGGATTAGTACCGGCAATTTTGTGAGCTTGTTCGCAGGACATGCATGTCCGGACAAGTCCATTAGATTAGGTTTTCCAATTTTGGAACCCTCTTGTATGAATGGTTTGTACACGCGTTTTGACGTATATTATTACAGTACGGTGGGCATCTGGCATTATGTGCATGTTGCCATGTAGTTCTAGGTTAGAGGAATCCAACGAGTCATTCCCCATGACAATCGAATTCCCGAGTGGACAGATGTGTGACAATTTCACCCAAATTGATACCCCCTAACCTAACTTATTAATAAATCAATTTTTTGATTTATTTGTTTGGTGTGGTGGATGGATTGCCCTACCTAAGCCTAAATTAATTCGTAAGTGCAATTTCAGTCGTATCAAGGGAGCAGTAGATCATCAATTGGAGCAAGTTGTGGTAGCAAATCACCCTAGCGCAAGAAGGTTGTAAAACCAGCCAGCGTTTGCAAGCTTCAGCCCTAGCGTTTTCAGCCAGCACAGCAGGAGAAGCCAACGTTTTGCAAGGCAAGGCCAAATCGGCCCTAGCGCTGCCTACTATTGCAGATTTCAACCAATGTTTTAGAGTTTTCAGCCCCTGCACTACCTACACCCAGCAAATCAGCCTAGCGTTTTCAATTTTCAGCCTTTCCGTCGCCGGGTGGTGCGGATCTGCTAACGCTAGCCTTTGCAAATGCGGTCCGGTCCTTCAGCAGCCCATTGAGCCTCCCCTCGGCCATTCCCTTGCTTGCATCGAGTCACGTGCGCACTGCACTTGAGCCACATGGACAAGCTTCTGTTGTAGTCTAGCGTCACTCATAGTCTAGCTTAGGATCTAGCATGGCACTTTGTGAGCCTCTAGCAGGACACGCATGCCCAGACAAGTCATTGTCATAGATGCATACCCTCTCTTGCACAGTACAACATTTCAGCATATAGGCATTTTACCGCGTGTGAGCCGTCTCTTAAGCCAATTATTAATGAGTGACTTTTAGGCAATTTAAGAAAGTGGGTTGTAAAGAAAGACTGCTCGACCCAGCATAAAAGTGATATATAAGGAGCCCTTGGGAGGCAGGAAGAAGCCAAGACCTCAGCACCAAGTACCAAGTACCCACAGGACTCGGCATTTGTGGCCCCTTCCTCCATCGTTTCCAACCCTAAGCACCAGCGTTTTTGAGCCTTATTCAACCAGCATTTTCAGCCCTTCATCTCCAGCGTTTTTCATCTTCAGCATCATGAGAAAATATCTAGAAATTGTCTCCCCACTTTGTACCCGTTGAAGATCTCACCAAAATTCGGGTCTATAGCATATCACTCCCACATTTCATCAAAATCTTGAAAACGCATTGCTCCAACATCACATATATGTGGCTTGCAAGAAAGATTCTCATTCAAATTATCTTTCTACAAATTTGGTTTCCAACTCGTGTTCTCTATCAAATTCTCTGTCAAAATCCATGGCATACGCCGTATGCTACAAAAAGTCTGATATCCAGATACAGATGCACCCCACACAAGTACTTCTGTGTATATTGATATTCACATATACAACCACAAGAAGGTCAAGTCTGCAACTAAGCAGCCATACGGTGATATGGCAGCATCCTTATAAAGGCACATGGCCCCAAAAGCAAACTCTATGAAAAACTGACGCCCAAGAGCTATAGCGTCCTATGATAGTCAACGCTTTCAATAACCGACTTTAAACACACCCGCAGCCCAACTACCATGTCATCAACCACAATTTACGGTGTAAATTAAGGGACCTTTTGCGACAAAAAATCCAACAGGACTTTTGGCACATTTCTCTCTCTCTCTCTCTCTCTCTCTCTCTCTCTCTCTCTCTCTCTCTCGGACTCGCACATGCAAGGGCTTGATGGTGAAAACTATAGCAGGTTTTTGGGCACTGTTTTGGTTTCCTCTATCTGAATTGGTCAGTTTCTAGAGTTGTAGCACTCAACAAATGCAATCTCCATGTCCACAACCACGCACCAAACTAACACCTTTATGATCAAGCAAGCAGGGTGCCCTTTCAAAACACCTTTATGATCAAGCAAGCAGGGTGCCCTTTCAAAAGACTCAAAAGGATATCAGATTAAGTACCTTGAGTTGATGCTGCAATGGATCCGAATCCAAAACAAGGATGACACGCCCGTCATCCCCGCCATCTTTTGCAACAATTCTTTCTTTTTGCCAGCCCTGTATACGATGTGGGGCAGGACACGTAAGTAGCAAAAACACCAGTAGAACTAGTGGGCTCTAAACCCCCTCAGAAGAGGGGCCACGAAGATAAGCACTATATGGTGCATTGTGGTTCCTTTGAAAGAGCACTGGAGCTCTTACCTTGAAAGATCTTCCACGGAGATAGCATTTGTGAAAGCAGGCATGCAATCTCTCATCCTCACTGTGGCCACGCGCATAAAGAAGGCCACAGATCTTGCAGGTGGAGCAAGTAAAGTCCGTTTGGCCAAAGTCAAGGAAAACTTGCCTGCACTTGGGAACTCCTGTTTGGGTGGGGGCTGAAGGAGGAGGGAGCGGAGGTGAAGCTTGCTCATTCTCATTGTCGTCCCAGTCGCTTTCGGGAGCTCTGCGAGTGAAAGCAGAGAATGAGGTACAAGCGATTGAAAGGCGAAGGGGCCACTCGCAGTCTCACCTTCTCTTTCGCCGACCATAAGTCACGACAGCTCCCTCGCTCGCCATCACTTCTTCTCCCGCCATGATTTTTTCCTTTGAATGTCAGATTTCTAGTTTGATTCTGCTAGTCACTGCCCCATGGAGTGCATTGGAGCCAGGTCACGCGTAAAGCATGATTACTTACTTAGCTATCCTTCTCCCTTCAAAAATTTGGCCCCTCCTTCTCCCACATGGCGCACCTCTTTTTCGTCGGCTTTTTTTTTATCGACCGACCTGTTTATAAATTAGCGATGACCTTTCAACTCTGGTCTCTTGGAAAGCATTGTTTGGAGGATTTGCTTAACATGACAGTGGCAAGGAAGCTCTGGGATATTTTAACCAAATACGAAGGGAAGGCCTATGCTTGCGCCGCAAAAGCCTATGGCCTTATGCAAGATCTTCACATGGTCACAACGGGTTGTTAGAGAAATATGTTGTGCTTGGCTATGCTTTAATCGATATGTACGTCGAAAGTGGTGCCCTAACAAAAACTCAAAAAGTTCTTGATGATTTTCAATGCAAAATGTCTTCCCTTGGAGGGAGTTGTTTGCAAGATATGCCCAACATGGTTGTTGCAAGGAAGCTTTGGGCTATTTATAACCAGATGCTAAGTGAATTTCATGCCAAATGAAGTCTCTTGGGTGTGCTGTTATAGGAGGATATGTCCAACAAGGGGCAGTTGAGGAAGCTCTGATTTGTTTTGTTGGATGCAATGCAAGGGCAACTCACCAACTGCAATCACTTTTCTTAGTGTGCTCAGTGCATGTAGTCACTCAGGTCTCTTGGATTTGTGGGCCATGTCTCTGTTAGAGCCTTTGATGGCAATCATCTTTCGAGTGTGGGTCACGGTTGTACGATTTTGCAAGACCTAATATATGCTACTTTAGCAGCAAAGCTGCCAACCGGAGGTATGTTTTGAGGCTTGCTAGCACAATGAAATATACAGTATGAACATTCTCATGCAACTAATGTATTGCTCACGCAACAACTAAAAAAATTTGTAGCCTTGTGCCCCAAGCATGCCCATCAATGTGGGCAATATTATTGCCCTTTACAAAGAGTATCTAGTCTAAGGAACCATTGTCCATAAACTGGCAGGCTGTAGAAGTCGTAGCCTAGATGATGTCATTAATGTCTGCTGCAAGAGTGGTGATCACTTCATAGAAGTGCTTCTCTTGTTGTGAGATGCCCTTGATGTAATCAACCTCTAGGAGTGAAGCACTTTGTGCATGCCAACCCTAACCCTAGCCTTGTGGAGTGTTCTCCTGACATCAAACAAATTCACCAACAAATGTGCGCGTTCGCAAAATCATGCATGATGTATTAAA